>NC_090725.1:299200504-299500504 GCF_036898095.1 Palaemon carinicauda | reverse complement strand
CGAGATTCCTCTTCGGAGCCTTCTCGGGGGAATGAATGTGTACTAATATTATTTGTTTTATTTTTTTACAGTTACCGATCTAGTTCGTTTCTGTAATATGGTAACGGTGTGAGCTGTCTGGTTGAGTCCTGGGGATTCGGCTGTTGCTGCCTCCCCCCTTGTATTTTCGTCAGGGGCGTGTCTCCTTCTACTGGAAGTACTCCCGTGACGACGGACAGCTCTCCAGTTCATTTTAGAACTCTCAGGAGGCTTGCCTCCTTGGGCGGGTAACTTTCCTTCCGAAGGAAGTTTTTCTTGTCCAGGCTTGAGTTTTTCCCCTTTTGGGGGGTTCTTCTCTTGCCTTTTTTTTTGTGCGACTATGCTCTTGGTGCTGAGCGGTCGCACCTGCAGTTTCGCTCAAGGGGCTGGGCAACTGCAGGAGCTCCTCTTCGGAGGATTGCTCCTTTTAGGTCACTGGCTGACCAGTCTCTTCTACGAAGTGTTTCTCTTTCGTTCGCGAGAGAGTACACTCATAGAGACTCCTCTTTGGAGGTTTCTTCTGTTGCTGTTGCTGTTGCTGTTGGCCTGTTGGCCTCCCTCGCCGTAAGGCCCTCCGTCCGCCTCGTCGTAAGGGCCTCTCATCTCCCTATAAGGGTGCTTGAGGCGCCTTTTTGGATCTCCGTTTGCAGCCTACAACTCCTTTTTCTCGATCTTCCGCCTTGGTGCAGATGGACAGCAGTCTGATCTCGTCTTCCGACGGGCAATGGTCTTCCCGACGGACAACGGTCTTCCCGACGGACATCAGTCTCCCGGCGGACAACGATCCCTTCGGGGCAAAGGGTTTCCCCCACGGGGTTCTTCCCTTGCGTGTCAGGGTTTCCCTGCGCGCCCTTCTGCTGTGTTCTCTCCTGCTCCTGCTCAGTGTTAGCGCACAGGCACTCTTCTGCTCATCAGCGCTCTCCTGTTCGTCAGCGCTTTCAAGATGATCATCCCTGCTGTTCCTGTTGGTTCCTGTTACGCGCCCTGTGCGCCCACGTTCGCCCTCGCGATCTAGAACTTCGGTTCAGGTCGGGGTCAAGGACTCTTCTTCTATGCGCAGGCTTCCACGCGTAGCCTTCTGCTCGTCAGCGATCATCAGCTCGCCAGCGATCACCTGTCTCTCGGCGATCTCCGGATCGCCCGCGTGTGTTACAGCCGGCACGCCAACGTTCTCCAACACTTCTGAAGGAACATGGTTCGCCAGCTACTAGCTCACCTGCGCATGCTGATCGCCATCGCGCGACCCTTGGAGCCTTCTCTTCCTCTGCCTCAACATCTGGAGTATCTGGCCATGATATTGAGTCAACGGCCTTACCACGTTGGAAACCCCGCTTCTCGTCCGTCCAGCGAGGTTAAGCAACGTCGGTACTTGGATGGGTGACCACCTGGGGACGCCAGATTCTGTTACCACATCCTCCGAGCCTTCCTTTCGGTTGACTGTGGCAAGACTGAGGAGTGTCGCAGTACCTGTTCTCAGTCAAGCAGAGCTTTCAGTCCTACCTTGGAACGTTTCCTAGTTCTCCTTTCCTCATTGACCCGTCTATAGTCCGAACGGTCGCCTCAGGATAAGTTCCATGTGGGGCGATCCAAGTTCCGGTGGCTTCAGGCAATGTTTAACCGGACTTCCTGGCCCCTATGGGACCAGCGGAACTATTAGACCTGCAATGGGTGTTGACCTATGGAGCCTCTTGATGGTAGTGGATATTCTCGTCCTTTCCCCACATTCTTGATGCGGTTCTCGGACTCGTCAAAAGAAAGGGGGGGGGGCATGTTCCGGTCCAGGCCTATGGTCAAGACCTGAAGGATACCTCTCCATCATTCAGGCAGGCTTAGGGGCCTTAGTCTGGCCCCTCTACAGATCCTACAGCTCCTGCCGAGTCGCCCCGTGCGCGTCGACTTCATGATTCTGGCTTATTCTAACCAGCAGGGGACGCATTTTCACACCTTCACATCTTGCAGTAGAGATACCAGGATGATTGAGATTCTCTCAATACCACCATCGGCTCTCTCATTCCAGGCAGGGAATGTTCTCTCAGACTATCCGAGCAGAGCCTCGTAGAGAGAGTGTACCTGGGGGTCTTTGACCTTGGGTAACCAGCAAGTACTGGTCTGGGGTACCTGATCGCGACAGCTTGGAACCTCAAGCTTCCGCTATTCTTCCCCCCAGTCTCAGACCCCGAGACTCTGGCAAGATGCATTCCGGTGATGGTGGGACAACTTCGACGCCTGCGTCTTCCCTCCCTTTTGTCTGTGGACAATGGGTCTCAACAAGACCAGGTTGTCTGTCAACCTTTCAATGGGAGAGCTCCACTGGGACTATGCGCAGAACGGTTTCTGGACCCTCTGCTTCCCCTGACGGAACTCCCGGGAGAGCTTCTCCCACGGCGCAGACTACTCAAGCAACCACACTGCGACATCTCTCCCGAACCGGGGCGTCGCTTCGGCTTCATGCCTGGAGACACTACGCTTCCTCCTCAAGAAGAGACAACCCGCTACAGTCGCGGTACGGAGGTCGCGTCATCTGCGATAGTTATCCACAGGGGTCTCCCAGGCAAAGTGAAGAGTCTAAGGTGGTTGGTGCCGTGGGAGATATACCTCTTCCCTTGAGGCCTCTTCTCCAGCAATAACGGTCTTATTGCCTTTCGGCGGGAGGAAACTCCTTTCCGCTCTCGGCAATGAAGCCTGTCGCTCAGCCTTTCCCTGACCTTCAGGCTTAAAGGAATAACTTTTTCCTGCCCGCTGGATCTATCCTCGCTCAGGCGAAGCTACGATCGTCCCTGCCCTAGTCGGAGGAAGACCTCCAACTTGGAGCATGGCTCGGACTTTTAGTCCTTTAAGAGATCTTCTCAAGACCCTTTACGACAGGCCTCGGATTGTATTCCGCCTTGGGTCTCCTGCTCACTCTGGCCACGGCCAGTGTGTAAGCAATCTTCTTGGTCTCTTACGACTCCCCCCTTTCCAAGGAAGAGGGGAAGGCAACATTCAGGCTCGCTCCTGAGTTGTTGACTAGACTCAGAATCTGGGGGTCCCGGCCCTTTGGTCCGATTCATTCAAGATTTCGAGTCTCCATTCTGTATCTGATGTCCCAAGACCTTCTCTTTCTTGCCAGTAAAGGAATCGAGAGGTTAGCGCTGGGAACAGCTGCAGTTTGTCCTCAGTTGCAACCGATTTGGGAGCACAAGGAGGACATGGGGGAGAGTCACCAGTATACCTCTTCAGCCCGGACTCAAGGACATTCATCTCGACCTGTCTCCAGACCCTCCCCCGTCACGTCGCCCTACAGCACGATGTTGGATACATCGCAACGTCCCTCGCCTTCGAGTAATACTACTCTGTGACGCAGGTGCTACAAGCTGGAGTCTGGAAGCGTCTAATGACCTTCGCAGCCCGCTTCCTGTAGGGCGTGACCCACAGGAGTCTCGATACGTTTTCTATCGCTCTGTGGTGGCTACACAACAGCTGGTCTAACCTCAGGCTCCTTTTTGGACAGGTAGCAGAAGGTTGAGGGCATTGTTATCAGGTTTTAGTCTGCATGAACGAAAGAGGTATGTCTGGCCCTTACTTCTTTCTTCATCATCCCCTCTACGGGGAAGCAGCATCCTGGTCTCTGCATAGCTGACCTCGAACCTCTGCAGGTAAACCATGCTTCCTTGTGTTCCGAGTATTGAGTCAATACTGTCGCGTCCCCCATACCCTGACGAGGTGGTATTGGGAACGTCCTAACCCAGAGTTCCTTCTGGAACTCCAGGTCAACTGCCTAGGACGGGTCACACTTCTTCCTTCACACACAAGCTTACGTAGGCCACATGGTTCCTTGCGGAGCAAGGAACTTGTGAGGTGCAGGGACTCCTTTTCTCGAGTGCGACTCACTCGGATTCTGAGTCCCCGGGTAAAGCCAAAGCCAGTATGGCTGGGGACTTTCCACCCTACCTAAGGGGTAAGTCACCCTTTGTAAATAGCGTGGTTTGTATTTCGGTTACGGAACAAATGACAAATTCGAAGATAATTTGTATTTTTCCTAACCATACAAACCTTAGCTATTTACACATATTTGCCCGCCAGCCCTGTCCCCCAAGACAAGTCCTACCTCTAAGTGAAAGTGAGCATTCACCTGTGTGTGAGGGGGGAGGAGGGGTAGCTAGCTACCACTCCCCTACCCCCCCCCCCCCGCTAACTAGCGCGGGGGTAATACACCCTCGTTAAATTCTAATGGCTCGCCATTTCAGCTGCGCTAAAAGGTAACCCTTTGTAAATAGCTAAGGTTTGTATGGTTAGGAAAAATACAAATTATCTTCGAATTTGTCATATTATATACTGTACAGTACTGTAAAGGAAAAATTAGATCTTATTTACCTTTGGAGTGACGTGACTTGAGCTGGTAGTGGGTGGAGGCAGAGGGGGGAGGAGACAGTAGATATAAAAACATATTAATGCTAATTATGTTATGTACACTTAATAATAAATTTATTTTTACTAATAAACACCTAAAATTAAAAATGCTTTTTTTATATTTGTCTATTGAAATTTTTTTCTATGATTTTTTTTTTTAGAACTTAAAAATTACTCTTTTTTTTACCTTTTTTGATAGAATCACTATTATCGACTTTGCTTTCTGACATTTTTCTTTTGGAGAAATATCTATCTAAAGAAGCCTGTTTTTCTGACGATTCCTCACCATATTCCTAGAATGACTCATACACTTATCATTAACACTCTGCATAAGACGACTTGTGTGAAGTTTTTCTGGGTGTTTCTTTTCAATGAAACTCGTAAGGTTTTCATACCAACCGATAGCTTCCCTTATTTCTGACGATGTCATTTCTTCAGTCCCCCCCCCCCCCCCCCCCCGTCCTCGCCTCCACTAGAGCTGTGCTCTTCTTGAATGATCGTCAACTGCATTGCCTCTAACTCCTTTAAGTCTTCAGTCTTAAGCTCCTCCCTATGCTCCGCGATAAGGTTATGGACATCAGCCTCATCGACAACAAGCTCCACGGACCTCCCGATTAAAATTATTTCCTCAACATCACCCTCAGGGGCAGGATCATCAACGGCCTCGTCTTCGGTTGAGGGATCGAAACCTTCAAAGTCTCGTTCTGCTACAACAGCTGGCCACAGTTTCTTCCATGAGGAGTTCAAGGTGCGCCGTGAAACCTCATTCCAAGCTGTGTCGATCATCTTCAGGCATTGAACGATGTCAAAATGCCCCCTCCAAAATTCACGGAGGGTGAGTTGAGTGCTTTCAGTCACTTCGAAGCATCTTCTGAACAGATGCTTCGTGTAAAGCTTCTTGAAGTTGGCAATCACTTGCTGGTCCATAGGCTGGAGGAGAGGGGTGGTGTTTGGTGGCAGATAGAGAACCTTAATGAAGGAGAAGTCAGGATGAATGATGTCCTCGAGGCCAGGAGGGTGAGCAGGGCATTGTCCAGCACCAGGAGACATTTCAGAGGAAGATCGTTCTCTTCTAAATAGTTCTTGACTGCATGACCGAAGCAGACGTTTATCCCCTCAATAAATATGGTCCTCGTGACCCAGGCCTTAGCATTAGACTTCCAAAATACCGAGAGCCTCTCCTTCGTGATATTTTGTGCCTTGAAGGCACGAGGATTTTCTGAGTGGTATACCAGTAGGGGCTTAATTTTTAAGTCCCCACTGGCATTTGCATAAAATGCGAGCGTTAGTCTGTCCTTCATTGGTTTATGGCCAGGAAGTTTCCTTTCTTCAGCTGTGATATATGTACGGCGGGGCATTTTCTTCCAGAAAAGGCCAGTTTCATCGCAGTTAAAAACTTGCTGAGGAATGTAGCCTTCTCTGGAAATTACGTTCTCAAACTTCTTGAGGAATTCTTCTGCTGCTCTCTTGTCAGAACTGGCCGCCTCTCCATGCCTGACGACTGAGTGAATACCAGTCCTCTTCCTAAACCGATCAAACCACCCATGAGAAGCTTTAAACTCTTGGGGGGCTTGCTGCGACGTTCCTTCGCCTCCGCCATCTCTCTGGGGTTCCACGAGATCGGCAAAGATGGCGCTCGCCTTGTGCGAAATTACTGATTGCGTGAGTGTATCACCAGCGATTTCCTTCTCTTTAATCCACAGAAGAAGGAGTCTCTCCATCTCATTGTTGATTGAGGTCCTTCCACTGGCAAGGACAGTCATGCCTTTAGAAGACTTACTTGCTTTAATGGCTTCCTTATTCTTAATAATTGTACCAATCGTAGATTGGTTACGGCCGTACGTATTAGCGAGGGTAACGATGCGCATGCCTTCTTCATATTTCTTTATGATCTCCAGCTTCGTTTTCATAGTTATCATCTTCTTACTTCTGCCTTTAACATCACTAGCAATCTTGGGACCCATGGCTAACGAATTAAAGTTATAGTTAAGCACTAAAATGCACAAAAAATAACAATATCGCAAGCACTCACACGAGATCAAGTCTTTACAAAACGCACACGAGATTCTGAACTGAGCGCGCGTATGACAGAGAGAGAGAGAGAGGCAGCATCTCTCTCAAGCATTGTGGGAGGATTTTCGGCCAATGGCGTATCGGCATTTTAGTGACGCCGTGATGCCGACCAATAGCAGACCAGCTTCTTAGTGACATATGCAGTAACGTATGAGCGTGGTGGTAAGCTACTGACTCGCACAGTCGTACGC
This sequence comes from Palaemon carinicauda, assembly GCF_036898095.1. NCBI lineage: Eukaryota > Metazoa > Arthropoda > Malacostraca > Decapoda > Palaemonidae > Palaemon > Palaemon carinicauda. The sequence goes on along the minus strand of NC_090725.1, from coordinate 299,493,833 downwards.
GTAGAAACCGTCAAATTTGAGTTTCAGAATTCATGCCGTAAGGTGGGGAAAATGTCGTAACGAGGGGACGAAAAAAAATCGTATTCCACACCGTACTGTGAAAAAAATGTAAGCTGGGGACGCCGTATGGCGGGGGTCTACTGTAACACTAACAAAACTAATTATAAAGAACTCAAATTGGTAATAGTATATGGAATACAGTATTCTAATTTCTACCTAATGGTGAATTCTTTCTAATTGACGATCAAATGCTAGCTCTTTTGGCATAAAGTATTTGTTCTTACTTGAAAACAACCGTTGCGCTTTAATAGAAATATAACTTAGATGAAGCTGGAATGGCAGTTGGAATTTAATGAGGTAATTATTACTACTGTACTGTACACTTGGTCAAAAAGAAGGGGCCGGTGTCCTTCCTTTTTCCCCTACTGGAAAGGTAGTCCTTTAAGAACGATAGATTGGAGTTACATACTGTGTACTGTAAGTCCTTCCTACTATTTCTCTCCCTATGGTAGTAGATTGTAGGTTAGCCAAGGCACTAGCCTTCCATTGAGATACTACCCCTAGAGAGTTATTGGTTCCTTTGACTGGCCAGACAGTATTACATTGGATCCTTTTCTCTGGTTACGGCTCATTTTCCTTCTGCCTATACATACACCGAATAGTCTGGCATTCTTTACTTATTCTCCTCTTCCTCATACACCTGACAACACTGAGATTACCAAACAATTCTTCCTCGCTCAATTACTACTGCAGTGTAATTGTTCAGTGGCTACTTTCCTCTTGGTAAGGGTATACGAGAGTCCTGAGCTATGGTAAGCAGCTCTTTTAGGAGAAGGACACTCCCAAATCAAACCATTGTTCTCTGGTCTAGTATAGTGCCATAGCCTCTGTACCACAGTTTGTCACTGTCTTGGGGTTGAATTCTCTTGCTTGAGGGTACACTCAGGCACAGTGTTCTATCTTATTTCTCTTTCTCTTGTTTTTTTTTTTTAAAGCTTTTAGAGTTTATATATGAAAAATTTATTTTAATATTGTTACTGTTCTCAAAATATTTTATTTTAATTGTTCATTGCATTTTTTTGTAATTTCCTTATTTCCTTTCCTCACTGGGCTATTTTCCCTGTTGGAGCCCTTGGGCCTATAGCATCCTGCTTTTCTAACTTGGGTTGTAGTTTTGCAAGTAGTATTAATAATAATATTAATAATAATACTAAAATAGTACCGTATGGTAGAGGCATTGTAGCCTAATCCTTCACTGTGGATGGAGAAAGAGTCTGTGAGACTTTGGTATCACCTCAGCTACTCACAATTGCGCACATCTAGGGGAGTGCCACCCCACATCCTTGCAGTCGCAATCTGTTGCTGATTGCTCGCTCCTCAGGGAGCGCCATCTCACCTGTTTGTGCACCCATTAGTATGCTAGTAGATGTTCTTGCGCTAGAAAGAGAGCTCCATCTTATTTGTTCGCTATTGCACACTCCTAAGGAAGCACCATCCCATCCGTTTGCTATCACAGGCTGCATCTGATCGCTCACTCTTTCCATCTAAGCTGTTCGTGATCACACACATCTTTGAAAATGCCCCCTTAACTGCTCACAGGAGCGCACTCCTATGCGAGCACCTTCCTTATTGCTCTTATTTTATTTTTGGTCTTACATATATATATTTCATGGGAATTTGATGTACTTATCAGAGGTATGGAGCAGACCTGTCCTTGTGAAGTTTATCCTCCAGGTTTGGGAGTTGGAGAATTATGGCAGGTGGAGGAAGAAGTCTAAGAAAGATTCTTTGCCCTTGGGGTCATCTTCGAGGTCAAAGATGGCCCTACTTCCTTCTTCCATCCTCAGTATTCTGCCCTCCAACTCTTTTCCATAGGTTTCCTCCAGGGACCAATCGAGTAAGAGTGGTGGTCCTTCAACCTTAGGAAAAGCCCTGGGGTTAGGTGTCCTTCATTTACCCTAGTAGAACAGTTGGGCCTACCGCCTCAGGGGAGCCTATTTCTTTTCAGTTAGATGATGCCTTACATTTGCTGTGGGCCTCCATAGGAATCCTAGATTCACCTTCGGAGAAGTTGAAGCAGGCTGTCTTTCAGATATCAGCAGGAACATTTTGCAGCCCCTGTTTCGGAGGATGTTTTCCCTTTGGTGTTGCGAGAGAAGTTTTCATTTGTTTCCCAGCCACCTTCAGAGTCTCCAGAGGGAGACTTGTCTCCCAGGGGTCCTTCCTGAGCGAAGTGCCCTTCGTCACTTGCCCAGAGGATTTCTAAGTGAGTGCCTCATCCTCATCTCCATGAAAGTACTCCTTCTGACTGACTCTTTGGGGTGTGCTCGCAGTGTTGTTTTATAACCTCTGCTAGATCCTTCCTTTTTGCAGGATGATCGTAGACAAGCCTCCCATAGGCGAATGTCCTCTTCTCCACCCCAGATGTTGGCCAGATTCTCCAGAGATGACTCTCTCACATCCAAACAAACATCTCTTGACAAGCTTTGACTCCTACCACCCAAACCTCCAGATATGCTTCACCTTCTAGTGCCTCATGCACTTCTCCAGATGGACTTCTCCTTCACATACCTCACCCTGACTATGGCAGTAGCTTAGCTAATAATAATAAGAAAAATAATCCAAGAATGACTGTCCTTCTACAGTACTCTTCTTTGTTCCCCCTTTCTTGTTAGTGCAGCAATCAGGGCTGCTATGAGCTGAACCAAAACATCAGATGATGATGGTCTTCATAGCTGTGTAACCTTTCTCTACAGACAGGTTCTGTTAAGAATTCTTGTATTTCCTCCAACCTCCTAGACTAGTAGGAGGATGGGTGGAATGTATTCAATCCTATTTCTCATTATAGCTTCGGATACATTCTGACGACTTATTACTGTGTCTTGTGTGCCTTTTATTCTTGGTACAGGCCTAACCTGACACCTGTAGCATCCCTATGCACAGACCATTATGAGGTTGGCTGAAGTCGGTACCTTTGTATCTGTACAAGAGCAAGTGGCTGTCAATTTCTAAGAAAGTTGTACCAGCAAGAATTTGGTTGTCTCCTTTTAAAGGATGATCATAGTGATAACTCTTGATGTTTCTGCATACAAAATTTTCATGATACAAAAAGAGATTCGCCAGCCAGGCCGAGAATAAAATAGTTGTACTGTTAAAAATATGAGCCAGTTGAAGGAAACGGGTTGTTTATACATAATAGAAAATATACTTCTCTATAGTAAGGGTAACTATTATAATAGTACTGTACATATGGTTCTGTATATTTTGTATATGTACAGTATTGTACCATATGAACAGTATTGTATTTTAAACACAAGACTTACCAGGTAGTCATATATATAGCTTACGTCTCTGACGTCACGACAGAAAATTCAAAACTCGCGGCAATCGCCGATTGGATAACCAGGTGTACCACCTACACACCCTAGTGAGGTACCTTGGAACCATCCCCTGTTCCCTCATATTTTCTCTGTCGCCACTAGCGACAACTTTGTTGGAGATTCTCATCGCTGTTTTCCTGATTTTATTGCTGTCACTTGGTGAAGTACAATGATTTGGTTTTTGACTCTCGCTTGATTGGATTTTCGACTGAATACTCTTGATTTATGATTTGATATTGATATTTTGACCCTTGCTTGTTGTGATCTCTCTAACAATTTTTCAAAATGGCCACCCCCCCCTGTAACGTTTAGAGTGTGAGACCCGGTTGCCAAAGGCCTCCATTGATCCTCATTCTTTCTGTGTTAAATGTAGAGGTAAGGTTTGCGAACTAGAGAATAGATGTGACGAATGCCTTCTATTATCTGATCGTGAGTGGCTTGAATTCGATCGCTATTCGCGAAGGTTAGAAAACGATAGGTTAAAGCGTAGTTCTTCTCGCTCTTCTAGAGATTTTTCCTCTTCCCATATCATTGAACCTATTCCTTCCCCTGTAGTGGTAGTACCAGATCCCACTACGAGTACCGCTAATGAGCCTACACTTGAAGACATGATGTTGGCTATTCAGGCGTTGGGCGTTAAGGTTGAGTCTATCGCTGCTGATAGGACGCAGTTAATGGCTGACGTTAAGCAGCTTAAAAGTGAAAGTGCGAGAAGTGCAGTGAGTGTTATTCGTGCTGTGGAGGGTGCGCCTGCTTGGGCTTGTTGTTCTCCTAGTCCTAGACCTCTTCCAAGCTCCCCAACCCCTGGGAGAAGGAATGACGAAAGACAAACGGAAACGAGAGGCTTTAGCTCCCGAGCAGATGTCCCCTCGAGCGTTCTTGTTGACGTTTCCCAGGACGTTCGCCCTCACCATAGGATAGATGAGGTTAAGGTTTTTTATTCATCTTCAGATGACGATGTTCCTAAAAGAGGCTGGCATCAAGCGTCCAGACCTCTTAAGAGGAAGTTTGATTCTGGTAACCAGCGTCCTTTCAGGACGTCTCAAGGTCCAAGCTGTAGTCATTGGAGTAGCCCAGAACGCTTTCATTCCAACGATGAGAGCTCGCCTACTAAGCGTCCTGCTAGGACGCTAGATTCTGTTGAGAATCGTCCTGTTGTTGAGCAGTTGGCTGAACCAAGTATGCCCTCGGTTCATGCTCCTCCGCCTCCTTCAGATTGGCCTGACTTTGATGTGTCGTCTCCTGTTTCGATAGCAGACCCTAATATTAATATGTTGAAAGAGATGCAGCTAAAGCTTTTGTCCTTCATGCAAAGCTATCAAGCTACGGAAGCTTCTGCTCTGGACGCCAAGCAACGCAAGGTGATGAGTTACGATACTCTTGTAAACGAACGGCTAGTTTCGGGACGCGTTGAGCGTTCTACAGCACATAGCGTCCAGCATTCTGGGGAACAGGATGTTAAACACCCTACTTCACGCGACGTTGAACGCCCTGCTTTCCAGGAAGTCAAGCGTCCTTCAAAACGGAGCGCCGAACATTCTTGTAGGAGTGATAGTGAGCGTCCTTCTGCAAGTGCTATCGAACGTTCAGCAAGGCGCGATGCCGAGCGTCCTCCAGAGCAAGGCGGCGAGCGTTCTTCTTTACCTAAGAAGGACGTTGAGCGTCCTTCCAGGCGTGTAGTCGAGCGTCATTCTATCCAGGACGTCGAGCCTCCAGCAAGTCGGGAGGTCGAACGTCCTACAGGACGCGATGTCGAGCGTCCTCCAGGACGTGTGAGTGAGCGTCCTCCAGGACGCGACGTCGAGCATCCTCCAGGACGCGACGTCGAGCGTCCTCCAGGATGCGACGTCGAGCGCTCTCTAGGACACGATGTCGAGCGTTCTCCAGGATGCAACGTAGAGCAGCGAACATCCAGACAGGACGTCGAGCAAGATCCAAAACCCTTTGGCTCTGATCGTGTGGACCGCGAGCGTGTTCCTGAGCGTCAAGGGACTTTATCTGATGAAGAGGATGATGTTCTCCTTTTTCCTGTCGAACACTTTGAGGAGTTGTCTGAAGAGAAAGACTCGAAATCTTTTCGCCCTTCAGTGGACTTGAAGAAACTCATGAAGGTATTCAATGATGAGTTCCCAGAGTCGTTTGTTCCCGTTGTTCCACGTTCACCTCCACTGGAATTCACGCTTGGGAAACCTTAGAAGAAGTCTCTGTTTACTAGAATGGTGCTCTCTCGTTCATCAAAGAGAGCTATTAAGTTGATGGGAGACTGGATGGGATCCAAGAAGGATCAAGGGAAAGCAGCATTTGCTTTCCCCCCAACTAGATTAGCGTCTAGGTCCAGTATATGGTACGATACGGGAGAAGTTCTCGGCTTGGGAGTTCCTGCCTCTGCCCAGGGAGACTTCTCAAGCCTGGTAGACTCTCCCCGTAGGTCGGCCATGAGGAAAACCAAGGTTTTTGGTCTACTTCAGAGTTGGACCATCTACTCAAAGGTGTCATTAGAGCCTTCGAGGTATTTAACTTCCTTGATTGGACTCTGGGGGCCTTGGGTAAGAAGGTTGCTGGGCTTAAAGAAGGAGACTCTTCTAGTTTGATTCATGTCATGTCCTGCATGGACAAGGCATTGAGAGACAGTTCGAATGAACTGTCAGCGATTTTTACAGCAGGCGTCCTTAAGAAGAGAGCCCAGTTGTGTTCATTTCTGTCTCTAGGGGTGACTCCCTTCCAGAAATCTGAGCTACTGTATGCTCCGCTGTCTTCATCTCTTTTCCCGCAGGACTTGGTTAGGGAGATTTCTTCAGCTTTGACTCAAAAGGCCACCCAAGACCTAGTCTCTAAGACGGCAAGAAAAGTCTTTCCATCGTCCTTTTCTAGCCGCAAGCCTTAAGTCGATACACCTTTTCCAAAGTTTTCCCAGCCCTTTCGAGGAAAGCCCTCTAGTAGGAGTATATCTAGGCCAGATGGAAAGGGAGCTAAGAGGAGAGGAGCTAGGACAGGGCGAAGCAGTCTGACTGCTTTCGCCTTCAGGCAGTAGGAGCCAGACTACACACCTTCTGGCAGACCTTTGGTCGGTCCAACTTCTCAAGGAAGGTTACAAGATCCCTTTTTTAAGGCAACCTCCTGTGATTTGTTCACCAGTGGTTCTCTCTCCCAAGTAAAGAGAGGAGTTAAAGAGGCAAGCGTTACAGCTTCAAGTGTCTGTTGAAGAAGGGGGCTATAGAAAGGGTACAGGACTGGAAGTCGCCAGGTATTTACAACCGCCTAATCCTGGTTCCCAAGAACTCAGGGGGGATGGCATCCAGTTCTGGAAGTAAGTGTTCTCAACACCTTTATCCAAAAGACAAAGTTCTCAATGGAGACACCGAAGTCAGTTCTTGCGGCAGTAAGAAAGGGCGACTGGATGGTCTCACTGGATCTCCAGGACGCTTATTTCCATGTCCCTATTCATCGAGCTTCAAACATTATCTAAGGTTCGTATTCCAGGGAAATGTTTTTCAGTTTCGAGCCCTATGTTTCGGCCTCAACACTGCCCCTCAGATTTTTACGAAACTCATGCTTTAATGTGGCAAGCATTCTCCACTCAAGAGGCATCAGAGCCTCCCTGTACTTAGACGATTGGCTTCTCAGAGCTCGATCTCACGATCTCTGCCTGAAGGACCTTTAGACAACATTGATGCTGACAGAAGAATTGGGTCTTCTGGTCAACAAGGGCAAATCATCTCTGACACCATCTCAAGAGATTCTCTATTTAGGGATGGTGATTCACATTCGAGTTTTTCGGGCTTTTCCATCTCCCTTAAGGACGGAGCAAGCCATCCGGAAGGTTCAATCTTTCCTGGGAGAGCAGAAGTGTTCTGCGAGGAAGTGGATGAGTCTGGTGGGAACCCTCTCTTCGTTGTTAGAACAGTTTGTCTCCCTAGGAAAACTGAATCTTCGACCTCTCCAGTTTCACCTCAATTTTCATTGGAACAGGAAGAAGGATTTGGACTCAATGTGTGTGTTCCAGTCACAGAGTCAATAAGGAGTTGCCTTCAGTGGTGGAACGATCCAGTCAAGTTCCAGGAAGGTTACCCACTAGATCTGAGGAACCCAGACCTTATGTTGTGTTCCAACGCCTCGGACTCGGAGTGGGGAGCAACACTAGGCAAGCTGGAAGTATCGGGGTTATGGACGGAGACTCAAAAGCTCTTCCACTTAAACCAAAAGGAGCTGCTAGCAGTCCTCTTGGCTCTAGAAAGCTTCGAAGGGTCAGTCCGGAACAAGGTAGTACAAGTCAATGCCGACAACACCACGGCATTGGCTTACATTGCCAAACAAGGAGGAACTCACTCAATCTCCCTTTATGAGACGGCGAGAAATCTGCTCATCTGGGCAAATGAAAGAAAGGTAATTTTGATGACAAGGTTCACCCAAGGGGAGAACAATGTTTTGGCAGACAGTCTCAGCTGGAGAGGGCAAGTCCTACCCACAGAGTGGACTCTCCATCTGGAAGTATGCAAAAGTCTGTGGAAACTTTGGGATCGGCCTTGCATAGACCTTTTCGCGACCTCAAAGACCAAGAGGCTAGAGACGTATTGCTCCCCAGTGCCAGATCCCGAAGCAGCACATGTTCCTACTAAATTGGTCAAATGTAGACGCGTGCGCTTTTCCGCCTTTCAAGATCATTTACAAGTTTTTCTAAAGTTTGTGTCAAGCGAAGGGACCAGAATGACCCTAGTAGCCCCCTTCTGTCCCTCAAGGGAATGGTTCACAGAGGTACTGAAATGGATGGTGGACACTCCCAAAAGCCTTCCTTTGAGAGTAGACTTACTCAAACAGCCCCAGTTGAAAAGGCACCATTAAAGTCTTCAAAATCTTCAGCTAATGGCCTTCAGACTATCGAAAGACTCACAAGAGCTAGAGGCTTTTTGAAGGAGGCACCTAAAGCAATTGCAAGAGCAAGGAGGTCTTCGACCATCAGAGTCTATCAGTCCAAGTGGGAAGTTTCCAGAGAATGGTGCAGAGTCAACTCTGTTTCCTCTTCCAGTACAGTAGGGTCCCGAATTAAGCGTGTTCGAATTACACGATTCCCCTTTTCCACGATCGCTATTTTTCAAAAATAAATTTTCTGTATCCACGAGGCTGTTCAAAGTTCGCGAGTCAAGCACTACAAAATGTATCAAATCTATAGTCTTTTTAAGTATATTGGTAGCCCTAAATACGGTGATTTATAATAAATGTTACAAAACAATATTAACATTACATTTCATTAACATAATTTCATGATGAATAGCCTATTTAAGGATAAAATTCCACAACAATGAAATCAACTGTTAACTGTGCGAGTCCAGCTGACAAAATGTAAACAGAAATGTGGTTACGTTCTCGGCAATCTTTATCTTTCTCCAACCTTACGATAATTGTAATGGTAGTGTTAATGATGGTATATTAAAGCATTATTTTTGTTTAGTACAGTATATTTAAAAGCCTTATTTTTCCCTCTGGGCGTTCAAGGTTTTCACGAGTAGACTGGGTTCGTTTATCGGCAGTGAATAGCCTAAACTTCGGTAACGAGTCGTCAATATTTTGTCATATTTTAAACAGTAGGCTATACATTTGATTTGCAAACATTGGTTTTGTAGAGTAGACGGTAAAATAAAATCTAGAGAGAGAGAGAGAGAGAGAGAGAGATTTGATGGCAGAAATCTCTCTCTCTCTCTCTCTCTCTCTCTCTCTCTCTCTCTCTCTCTCTCTCTCTCCCTCTCTAGATTTTATTTTACCGTCTACTCTACAAAACCAATGTTTGCAAATCAAATGTATACTGTTTAAAATATGACAAAATATTGACGACTCGTTACCGAAGTTTAGGCTATTCACTGCCGATAAACGATAACAAACCCTTTAATGCAAACTAACTGTATCCTTTGATATTCCTCTATATTTATCACGAATTCCTTCTATACCTCCTCAGACACTCTTATTTCAAATATCTAAATTATTCTTATCACAACTAACACCATCTAGTCATTTTCATTCCATTATATCTATTATTCCTCTGAATCTTATTCCCTTTCCTTATTCTGTTTATTCGATGGGATTCGTTTTTCCCTTTACCGTCTTTCGGAATCTATTTTTAGCCACTGGCAACCAAATCCCCCCTTCCCCCTTTCCTACCGTCTCCCCTGCGAGTCCACCTAGGCTATCTCAACACTCCCCCCACCTTCATCCTCCCCTGTTCTAGGTCTGTAACCTTCTGCGTCATAATATCTCTCTCTCTCTCTCTCTCTCTCTCTCTCTCTCTCTCTCTCTCTCTCTCTCTCTCTCTCTCTCTCTCTCTCTCTCGTTATACAATACTTACAAATAGATGAAGAAACCAAAATCGGTTTTCTTGAAGTGTCAATTAAATACAAAACGAAAAAATTATACCGTGTATACATCCATTTCAATCATAGCTTAAAATACGGTAACCGATTTCGTCCGCAAACCACTATTTTTTAGGAAACACCATTCTATTCCAGAAAATTTTTACTCTTTAAATGTCAATTGCGCTATAATAAAACATGTACTTATGTTGTAAAATTTCGGGTGTGTTTTAAAAATCGAGTATTGCTAACTTATTTTTGTTTTACTTTTGGCTGTGATCACATCAGCTGATGTCTAGCTTCCGCGCGAATACAATCACAAAGAATTGTTTACACCATTTCTTAACTTATTCAAACCATCTATACAGTTAATATTACATAAACACCAATGTGTTATAACCTATCATATTTATTGTTTAGTACTTTAAAACCATCCCTCTCTCTCTCTCTCTCTCTCTCTCTCTCTCTCTCTCTCTCTCTCTCTCTCTCTCTCTCTCTCATCGAACGTTATAGCGGTAACCTAATTGTTCGGTGACTTTAAAAATAGGCCTAGTACTTTCTTCTTTACCTTTTTTGCATATGGATCCATAATTGAGGTGGGTACAAGTTGACTTATAACTGAAGTTAGGAAAAGTATTTTGGATATGGAAAGGACAATTATCTTTCGTAACAGTTTAGAATTATCGTAAGTTATCACTCTGTCATTAGCGGCAGTTTGCTATTGTGGATTAAACGCATAAGGAAAAAAAAATTTCCAGCTTTGCTACGAATTTAGGAATTGATATGGATACGGTAAGTAAAATATTTGTAATAACAATGTTTACTAAATGTTTGTAATATCATTAGTTATGACTTAGATCATGTGTGTTTAATGCATTCGTTTGTTTATTATGATCGAAGATGGAGCGTAAACAAATGGAAGGTTTCCGTTTCAGGCGGCATCATAAAGAAAAACATTTCATAAATGGCATTCATTTCATTTATTTGAAAGTTCTAATAAAAAATAATTAGAACATTGGTAATAACAAATTCAACATATAATCTATACTTGGTAAAATTGCTGTCAATTCAAAAACACAGATGTATAAATGCGTCTGTTTCTTCGTTGTGATCAGAGTTAAACGTAAACAAAACATTGGTTGTCGTTTTCTATTCTGCTTTTTAGCGTGTTTAGGAAACGCATGATATAAAATCGCCTTTATTTTGATAATTCTGGATTTTCAATCATACAACAAGCTAGTCTATAGAGTGATGGTTTTGCTATTCACCAGTTGTATTATACAATAGATATGACAAACATCAAAATTTGTCTGTATTTTGGGTTGTGTTGTAACGGGAAATATATGGTGTTTACACCTATCCTGGTTATAATTTTAACCATTTTTCAAGTTATTAGAACTTTAAAGTATATTAAATGTTTTATTTATTTACAAAAACAATTTGATATTATAAAGAAATACAGTATAGTACAAAGAAAGTATTGGAAATGGGTAGTAAACACATTTGAATAGGCAAATTGCTGGTTGCCATGGCCACAATGGAATTATTTCGTTAGTTGTGTGTTTCGAAATTCGCGATTTTCCATTTACACGAGGTCATTAATCGACCAAATTCTCGCATAATTCGGGACCCTACTGTACCTCTGTAACTCAGATTGCTGATTTCCTTTTTTTTGAATATTAAACTTAGCCGGTGAATATATAATAGCTGCAACTCTGCGGCTCGACAGACAACATACTCAAAAAACTCGCGAGCGATCGCTATGCAGGTTGCGGGTGTGCCCACCAGCGCCAACTGTCGGCCAGATACCACTCTCGGATGTAAACAAAACCTTCAATTCTTCTCTGTCGACGTTGACGACAAGACGTACTTATACTCGCTGTAGAACCTGGAGTTTTCCCATCATCTTTGGTGAAGTACTTTATTTTGGTTTGAGCTTTCGCAGTACAGGTGTTTTTCCTCAACATAAACTCTTGAACTCTTTATTGAATCGGATTATTTGTTGATGACTTGGATGGTTTTTGGAATTTTCTTTGACTAATTCAAAATGGCTGACCCTTCTCAAGTACCTAGGTTTCGAAAGTGTAATGCTAGGGACTGTAATAGGCGTCTTCCAAAGGCTTCTCTCGACCCTCATACTGTTTGTTCCAATTGTCGGGGTAAAACCTGTCAATTGGGAGATCGGTGTGAGGAATGCGTGGGCCTTTCGGAATTCGATTTTATCGAATATGATAAGTACACACGCAGACTAGAGAGAGATAAGGTAAGGAGAAGTTCTTCTAGGTCTGTAGATTTTTCCTCTCCACATGCCCCTGAACCTAATCCTTCCCCTGTAGTGGTTGTTCCTAACCCCCCTTCTAGCATTCAGGAACCGTCGATGCAAGACATGTTACGTGCTATCCATGCCTTGGGGGAGAGGGTTGAAGCGTTAGCAAGTGACCGTAATCAACTCATGGCTGACGTGAAGGAACTTAAGTGCCACAGTGCCACGGCGGAAAGTGGGAAAGTGATTAGTGCGCAAAGTGTTGTGAACAGTGTTGCGACCGAGGGTTCGTCTGTTCGTGCCTGTCGTTCACCTAGTCCGGGACCTCTTGCAAGCTCCCAAGCCCAGGGGAGAAGCAATGTCGTACGACTTATGGGTTCGAGAGGCCTTGATCAGCGAACAGACGTTCCCTCTATGGTATCAGGCGTATCTCGTCAAGATCGCCCCTACCATAAGACGAGAGAGCCCATTTTTACCTCGTCGTCCGAAGGTGTTTCACGCAAGAAACCATGGAGCAAGGTTTCTAGGCCTTTGAAATGCAAGTCGGTCCCTTCAGGACAGGTCCAACGTCCCGTATGTAGTCATTGGGACAGTTCGGACCCGTTGCTGTCATCGGATGACTGCTCGCCGCCTAAGCAAGGCAAAGTTGTGCCGTCTCAGACGCTAACCCCGGCTGTTACCGCACCCGTTACCGTAGACCCTAAATGGGTTATACTGCAAGACATGCAGTCTAAGCTTGCGTCCCTTATGGCAGATTACAACGCAGAGAAGGTTTCCGTTGAACCTAGCCGTTTATCTCATGGAGATCCTGGCCGTCAGCCACCCAAGCGTTCTGTTGTGCGTCCTGTTGACGTTGGTGTTGCCAGTTCACGTCAACCAGTTGGGGTTGTACCACACCCGATGCGGTCTCGTGTGGACTTTCAACCTAATGTGGACGTTAAGCAACTCACTGATGCGGCTGGTGACGTTCAGGACGTTCGCCAACCATCAGAGTTGACTTGTTTTGACGCGGTGAGTCAACCTCCGCAACCTAGAGTTGTTTTGACTGCACAACCCAGGCGGTCTAAGCAGTCTCGGGTGGACGCTGTGCGTCCTCACGCACCTGTTGTTGTTGTTGACAGTTCTCAGACTGTTCAGCAGTTTCAGGACGCTGCGTCCTGCTCCGTCACGTATGCACCAGTGCGGGCGGACGCTGCGTGTCAAGCGTTGCCTACCCCTGTGCTTGTTTCTCATCAGTTATCAGATGAGGAACTTTCGGATGAGGACGTTGCTGACCCTCAGCCTGAGGATCATCCTTCAGATATTGATGAGCCTAGAGCAGTTCCGCCATCTATGGACTTTAAGAAAGTCATGCTCATCTTTAAAGAGTTGTTCCCTGAACACTTTGTCTCTGTGGCTCCTCGTTCGCCGCCGTCTGAGTTTGTTTTAGGCGTTCCTGCTGCCATGCCAGCCTTTACAAAACTCGTTCTCTCTCGCTCATCCAAGAGAGCTTTACGGCTGTTAGGCGATTGGTTAGAAACCAAGAGGAGTTTAGGGAAGACTTCCTTTGCCTTTCCACCAACTAAACTCTCGTCTAGATCGAGCGTCTGGTATGCCACGGGAGAAGTTCTCGGCTTGGGAGTTCCTGCCTCTGCCCAGGGCGACTTCTCAAGTCTTGTAGACTCTCCCCGCCGCCTAGCCATGAGACGCTCGAAGATTAGTTGGTCATCCTCAGACCTGGACCATCTACTTAAGGGCATCTTTAGGGCTTTTGAAGTTTTTAACTTCCTTGACTGGTGTTTGGGAGCCCTGAGTAGGAAAATCTCATCAGCCGATAGAGATGTTTTCTTACTCATCATGTCCTGCATGGATAAGGCCATCCGCGATGGATCCAACGAGCTCTCCGCCTCGTTTACGTCAGGAGTCCTAAAGAAACGAGAATCTCTGTGCTCTTTTCTGTCAGCAGGAGTGACGCCCTGTCAACGCTCTGAGCTACTCTTTGCCCCTTTATCTAAGTTCTTGTTTCCTGAACTTTTGGTTAAAGAAATTTCGTTGTCCCTTGTGCAGAAGGACACCCATGACTTGGTTGCGTCCTCAGCTCGCAAAGGGACCCCTTCGTCTGCCTTGTCTGCTAGACCTAGGATAGACACGCCAGCGTCCAGGTTTATTCCGCCCTTTCGTGGCAGAGCCCCCAGCAGGGGAAGTACTCGTGCCGAAGGAAAGAGAGGAAAGAGGAAAAGAACCAAGTCCTCGCGAGGCAGAGTCTGACTGCCCGCAGCTTCAGACAGCAGTAGGTGCCAGACTCAAGAACTTCTGGCAAGCCTGGGAGAAGAGAGGCGCAGATCAACAGTCTGTGAGGTTGCTCAGAGAGGGGTACAAAATCCCATTTGTACGCAAACCTCCTCTAGCGACGTCCCCCATCGATCTCTCTCCCAGGTACCGAGAGGAAGCAAAGAGACAAGCCCTGAAACTGGAAGTGTCTCTTTTGCTAGAGAAGGGAGCGGTGGTCAAAGTCTCGGACCTTCAATCACCGGGGTTTTACAACCGTCTCTTCTTAGTACCAAAGAAGACAGGAGGTTGGAGACCGGTGCTAGACGTCAGTGCTCTGAATGTCTTTGTCACAAAGACAAAATTCACCATGGAGACCACGAAGTCAGTTTTAGCAGCGGTCAGAAAGGGAGACTGGATGGTCTCTCTAGACCTAAGAGACGCTTACTTCCACATCCCCATTCACTCAGATTCCCAACCTTTTCTGAGATTTGTGTTCGACAATGTGGTGTACCAGTTTCGGGCCCTGTGCTTTGGCCTGAGTCCTGCTCCTCTCGTGTTTACGAGGCTTATGAGGAATGTGGCAAAATTCCTTCATTTATCGGGTATCCGAGCCTCCCTTTATTTGGACGACTGGCTTCTCAGAGCCTCGTCCAGTCATCGCTGTCTGAAGGATCTCAATTGGACTTTAGATCTGACCAAGGAATTGGGACTTCTGGTCAACTTGGAAAAGTCCCAGCTGATCCCATCCCAAACTATTCTGTATTTAGGGATGGAGATTCGCAGTCCAGTTTTTCGGGCTTTTCCGTCAGCCCCCAGAATAGATCAAGCCCTGCTCGTAATCCAAAAGATGTTGAAGAGAAAACGTTGCTCAGTCAGGAATTGGATGAGTCTGATAGGAACTCTATCATCCCTGGAGCAGTTTGTCTCGCTAGGAAGGCTACACCTCCGACCTCTGCAATTCCATCTAGCTTTTCACTGGAAAAAGGACAAGACGCTAGAGGCGGTCTCGATCCCGATTTCCGAAAAAGTAAAGACTTGCCTGAATTGGTGGAAAGACAATATCAGTCTACGAGAGGGACTTCCCCTAGCAGTTCAGAAACCAAACCACGTCCTCTTCTCAGACGCATCGGATTTGGGTTGGGGTGCGACACTGGACGGTCGGGAATGCTCAGGTCTGTGGACCTCAAGTCAGAGGAGCATGCATATCAACGGCAAGGAGCTTTTGGCAGTTCACCTGGCCTTGATAAGCTTCGAAAGTCTCCTTCTAGACAAAGTGGTGGAGGTCAACTCGGACAACACCACAGCCTTGGCGTACATTTCCAAACAAGGAGGTACCCACTCTCCGACACTGTACGAGATCGCAAGGGACCTGCTCATCTGGTCAAGAGATCGAGGCATATCCCTAGTGACGAGGTTTATCCAGGGCGACTTGAACGTTCTAGCAGACTGTCTCAGTCGGAAAGGTCAGGTAATTCCAACCGAATGGACCCTCCACAAGGATGTGTGCAAGAGGCTTTGGGCGACTTGGGGTCAACCCACCATAGACCTATTTGCAACCTCGACCAAGAGGCTTCCAATCTATTGCTCTCCAGTCCCAGACCCAGCAGCAATTCATATAGATGCCTTTCTCCTAGACTGGTCTCACCTAGACCTTTATGCATTCCCACCATTCAAGATTGTCAACAAGGTACTGCAGAAGTTCGCCTCTCACGAAGGGACAAGGTTGACGTTAGTTGCTCCCCTCTGGCCCGCGAGAGAATGGTTCACCGAAGTACTTCGATGGCTGGTAGACTTCCCAAGAAGTCTTCCTCTAAGAGTAGACCTATTACGTCAGCCACACGTAAAGAAGGTACACCAAAGCCTCCACGCTCTTCGTCTGACTGCCTTCAGACTATCGAAAGACTCTCGAGAGCTAGAGGCTTTTCAAAGGAGGCAGCCAGTGCGATTGCAAGAGCGAGGAGAGCTTCTACCATTAGAGTCTACCAATCGAAGTGGGAAATCTTCCGAGACTAGTGCAAGTCAGTATCTGTATCCTCGTCCAGTACCTCTGTAGCCCAAATCGCGGACTTTCTCTTATACCTGAGAAGAGTTCGCTCCCTTTCAGCTCCCACGATCAAGGGCTACAGGAGCATGTTGGCTTCGGTCTTCCGGCATAGAGGCTTAGATCTTTACAACAATAAAGATCTACAAGATCTCCTTAAGTCTTTTGAGACCTCTAAGGAACGTCGTTTGGCTACACCTGGATGGAATTTAGACTTGGTCCTAAGATTCCTCATGTCAGACAGGTTCGAGACTTTACATTCAGCCTCCCTGAAGGATCTCACTCTTAAGACTCTTTTCCTGGTGTGCTTGGCCTCAGCTAAAAGAGTCAGTGAGCTTCATGCCTTCAGCAAGAACATCGGTTTTTCGACAGAAAAAGCCTCTTGTTCTCTTCAACTTGGTTTCCTAGCCAAGAATGAACTGCCTTCTCGTCCTTGGCCTAAATCTTTTGATATTCCTAGCTTATCAAAGATCGTGGGCAACGAGTTAGAGAGAGCATTATGCCCCGTTAGAGCTCTTAAGTTCTATTTAGCTCGTACTAAGCCTTTAAGAGGTAAATCTGAAGCGTTATGGTGTTCGGTCAAGAAACCATCCTTACCTATGTCAAAGAATGCTTTGTCATATTTTATCAGATTGTTAATACGAGAAGCTCATTCACACTTGAGTGAGGAAGACCGATCTTTGCTTAAGGTTAAGACGCATGAGATTAGACCTATAGCAACTTCCGTGGCCTTTAAGCAAAATAGATCACTGCAAAGTATCATGGACGCGACCTTTTGGAGAAGCAAGTCAGTGTTCGCGTCATTTTACTTGAAAGATGTCCAGTCTCTTTACGAGGACTGCTACACACTGGGTCCATTCGTAGCAGCGAGTGCAGTAGTGGGTGAGGGCTCAACCACTACACTTCCCTAATTCCATATCCTTTTAATCTGTCTCTTGAAATGTTTTTAATATTGTTTTTTGGGTTGTACGGAAGGCTAAGAAGCCTTTCGCATCCTGGTTGATTTGGCGGGTGGTCAAAGTCATTTCTTGAGAGCGCCCAGATTAGGGGTTTGATGAGGTCCTGTTGTATGGGTTGCAGCCCTTGATACTTCAGCTCCTGGGAGTCTGTCAGCATCCTAAGAGGATCGCTGGGCTCCGTGAGGAAGACAGACTTAAAAGGCAGAGTAATCGTCTAAGTCGACTTCCTTACCAGGTACCTATTTATTTTGGTTTTGTTATATTGATAACTGTCAAAATGAAAAAACTCTTAGCTTATACGCTGTAAACATATTAACTCTGGTCTCTACCCACCTCCTTGGGTGTGAATCAGCTATTATATATTCACCGGCTAAGTTTAATATTTAAAAATGATATTTTAATTATAAAATAAATTTTTGAATATACTTACCCGGTGAATATATAAATTAAACGACCCTCCCTTCCTCCCCAATAGAGACGCAGCGGGACGAGAAGAATTGAAGGTTTTGTTTACATCCGAGAGTGGTATCTGGCCGACAGTTGGCGCTGGTGGGCACACCCGCAACCTGCATAGCGATCGCTCGCGAGTTTTTTGAGTATGTTGTCTGTCGAGCCGCAGAGTTGCAGCTATTATATATTCACCGGGTAAGTATATTAGAAAATTTATTTTATAATTAAAATATCATGTTCCTAAGAAGGAAGCGCAAATTTTCTTCGTCCACTATCAAGGGATACAGGAGCATGCTGGCAACTGTATTCAGGCACAGAGATTTGGATCTATCAAATAATGAAGACTTGCAAGAGCTTCTTAAGTCTTTTGAGACTTCGAAGCAACATCACCAGGATTCACCAGCTTGGAATCTGGATATAGTCCTGAAGTTCCTTATGAGTGACAGATTTGAGCCCTTGCACTGCATCTCTGAGGGACCTCACGATGAAAACTCTTTTCTTGGTTAGCCTGGCAACAGCTAAGAGATTTAGTGAAGTCTATGCCTTCAGTAAGAACGTGGGTTTTCAGGATAGCAAAGCTATCTGCTCTTTACAGTTGGATTTTTCTCGCCAAGAACGAGCGTCCTTCGCATCCTTGGCCTAAGGCCTTTGAAATTCCAAATCTTTTGGATGTACTGTAGTTGGCAATGAGTTAGAGAGAGTTCTATGTCCAGTAAGTGCCCCAAGTTTTACTTGGACAGGACGGAGAAGTTAAGAGGCAAGTCGGAAGCACTGTGGTGCTCGGTCAAGAAACCCTCCTTGCAAATGTCTAAGAATGCACTGGCATTCTTTATCAGACTTTTAATTGAAGAGGCTCATACATATTGCAGTGAGGCAGACTTTAGTCTCTTAAAGGTCAAGACTCATGAGGTGAGAGCTGTAGCAGCCTCAGTGGCCTTCAAACAAAATTGTTCGTTGCAAAGCACTATGGACACAACCTTTTGGAGGAGCAAATCTGTGTTCGCTTCACATTATTTGAAAAGTGTCCAGACTTTGTATGATGACCGGTACACTATGGGACCGTTCCTAGCAGCGAGTACAGTAGTGGGGGAAGGATCTACCACTTCATTCCCTTAATCCTAATACCTTTTCTTCTCTTGGAACATTTAATTTGTTTTTATGGTTGTCATGTGGAGATTGCGACAGTCTTCCACAATCATTGATTGGTCAGGTGGTCAATTTTGTTCCTTGAGAGCACCCGGAATTGGGTATTAGAGGAGGCTCTGTCACAGAGAGGTTTGGGCACCGGTTGACAGCTCCTAGGGATCTTCAGCCCCCTGAGAGGACCGCTGGATCTCATAAGGAAAGCGGACATAATGGCAGAGTATCATTGAAGTCAGCTTCCTTATCAGGTACGAACCTTAAGTTTGTTTTATATTTAAACTCTTAAGCAGAATTCCAACTATATTGGCTGTCTCTAACCCTCCACCAAAGGTGTTAATCAGCTATAAATATAACTACCAGGTAAGTCTTGTGTTTAAAAATGTTATTTTCGTTATGAAATAAATTTTTGAACATACTTACCTGGTAGTTATATATAATTAAATTCCCACCCTCCTCCCCTCTAGAGACTAGAGGCATAGAAAATATGAGGGAACAGGGGATGGTTCCAAGGTACCTCACTAGGGTGCGCAGGTGGTACACCTGGCTATCCGATCGGCGATTGCCGCGAGTTTTAAATTTTCTGTTGTGACGTCAGAGACGTAAGCTATATATATGACTACCAGGTAAGTATGTTCAAAAATTTATTTGTTCCAATACGGAGTACTTACCTCGAACTACTGTACTTTCTT
This sequence comes from Palaemon carinicauda, assembly GCF_036898095.1. Lineage (NCBI taxonomy): Eukaryota > Metazoa > Arthropoda > Malacostraca > Decapoda > Palaemonidae > Palaemon > Palaemon carinicauda. The sequence continues at coordinate 299,474,320 of NC_090725.1, read as the reverse complement.
AGGAGTACAGTATCTGGAATTCTCCTCCCAACCAACCAGATTTTTGAGTAGTTTCCCTTATCTCCGTTTTCTCTAGTGGGGTCCCTCCGTGGCGGATGGATACTCGCCCTGAGGCGACCCGGGTCAGCGTGCGAGAGCATGGACCTAGGTCTCGGTCGTCAGTAAGCTTCTGGTTGCGGCGCTGTTCGCATCTCGCCGCTCTCACATCCCGTCCGACCCTTTATGTTACCACGTGGTTCCCTCGTGTTTCCCATTCCTTTTTGCCCCCCTTTTATCCGCCTCCTTTCCCAGTGTCTCATGTTGCTTGGTGTTCCTAGTGTTGCATTATGGAATCCCAACGTCGTTGTCCCGGGCCTAAAGCTGGTAAGTCCTGTGGTGCGTCGCTTTCGAAGCCTGAGGTAGACCCTCATTCGCTGTGCTCCTCGTGGAGGGGCAGTGTTTGTTCCCTGTCGGCCACCTGTCCGGAGTGTGCAGCCTGGTCCGAAGTCCAGTGGGCCCTATTCGCCACAAAGAAGAAGAAGGTAGGCGCCGCTTCCCCTTTGGCTTCTCCTACCGCACCTTCGGAGCGAGGTTCCCCGTCCCCTTCCCCTACCCTGGGTAGGGGACGAGGTAAGTCCGTTGTGGGGAAACGGCCCATTGCTGTTCCCCATGAGTCTGATTTTATTGATGTGGGGGATGTTGTTGTGTCACAGGCATGTGGGGGGCCTGCTGGGAGGGCGGGAGTGTGTTCGGGAGACAAGGCCCTGGTGTCTGCAGGACCCGTCTCTAACGAAGACCCGGTTTGGGGGAAGACTGCTACGGCTCCTTCCCCCGCTCAGTGGCAAGGTGTTTCAGGTACCGCAGCGCCCGGGGGAGACGCAGACAAGGAGAGGCAGCCGACAGGTTCGTCAGACCCCGACTCTATCGTCTGGACGGCCCCAAGGATGCCCTTCAGATCGCCGATGCGTCAGGAAGAAGAGTTTGAGAGGTGGTTCGTGTCATGGAAGGCCCTACGGACTCCCCCGGCGCCGCCGTCAATGCTCCCGCCTGATTTCATGCAGCCCTTCACGCCGATAGAACAACGCCAGGATCCTGCATCAGTAACGGAGGACTCGGAGGCCTCGGCCAGCTCCTCCTCCAACTCTTCTCCCTATTCCTCATCGTCATCGTACGACTCATCATCTTTGGAAGACGACGACTCCCGGGAGGGGAGAAGGAAGCGGAAGAGGTCCCGTAAGTCGAACTCTCGCTCCCGCTCAGGCCCTTCCAGGAAGAAGTCGAAATCATCGAAGAGGAAGAGCAAGCACAGGCGCCCTTCCAAGGACAGGTGGGCTCAGGCAGCTTTCCCCCATAGCGGGTCGATCAGGGCATCCGCCGCTCTAGTGTCTGCCTCCTTGGCCTCTGGAGCCGCCCCTATGCCCCTGCCACACTTGTCGACCGCTTAACCCGCACGCCGGTCGAAGCCGTTGAGTCAGATTGGTTTTACCGTCCCTCTGCCCGCCAAGTCACCGGCTCCATCCCCCCAGCGGAGTGAGCTGCTGTGCCGGGCCGGCAGCTCTTCATACGGACCCGGTACCACAGCAGCTCAGCTAAAGCGCACTGGATACCCGATGGTACATCGTGGAACCCATGCCCCACGGCTCCACCCGTGGCGGAAGGACCCGCCCCATCGATTCGCCCAGAAAAGGAAGACGTAGCTTCCCACATGGACCCATCCGGGCTCGCAGATGGACACTGCGCGGAGGACCAGGTGGTCGATGGCTTGATAGACGTCAGGGACTGTACGTCAGATGAGGTGTCTTCCTACAGGAAGGTTCTGGCCCTCATCAGGCGTCATTATTGCCTGGACGAGCCATCAGAAACCATCCTTGACCCTCCCCTTAGCTCCTGATGTCAAGCTTGGTAGGGAGCATGTCGACAAGTACGTCGCGGGGCAGGTGAACTCCCTCAGGGCCCAGGGGTCCTTCAAGTTACTTCCGGGTTTGAGGACCCAGAAACAGTTCTACGTCCCCGACGGTCAGCAATTGGGTCCCCGTTCGGTAGAGGCAGCGGTAGCCTCCCTCAACCAAGGCAACACTGAAGATAGGACCGTCTCTGCCCCACTGTGCTTCTCTCCGGCCGAGGCTTCCATGATGGAAGATACGGCGCAAGACATTGTCAACGTGACTTCTTGGCTTGACTGGTGGGCCTGTACGTTGATGAGCTTCCAGCTGTCCCACGATCTGGTGGTCCCGGAGAACCAGGCTCTACTTCAGGAACTTATACGCTCAGGGGGGAAGGCTATGAAATTCCTCACCTTCCAGTCTCTCACTAAGACAGCCAATTGGGTGCTTCGGAGGAGGGATACAATCCTCAACAAGCTGTCCCGTAAGCTTCCCGAACAAGAGGCGAAGTGTTTGAGGAACTCGCCAGTGTGGGGCGAGTCCATCTTCCCCCTGAAAGCAGTAGAAGAGACTATGGAGAGAGTCCGGAGGCTAAAAGAAACAGCGGACCACAGACACTCAGCCGTGAGACGGCCCTCGCACAGAAGGGTTGTACCAGAAGGGTCCCACCCTCCTACGTCCCAGTCGAGGAGAGACTCCCCTTCGTTAACCTGGCAGCAGTCGTCTCGTCCCCCCGCAAAGGAAGTTCTACCCCTCAGTCCTCCTTTAGGCCTATGTACTCCGGCTCTAGGAGAGGCTGTTCAAGCCGCGCCTCCAGAAGGAGGTAGGAAGAGAGGCCCCGCTCTCCTGCCAAAGCCTCAGGTAGGGGGATGCCTCAAACATTTTTGGCAAGCATGGCGGGACAACGGGGCGGACCCATGGTCCGTAGCAGTCTTGAAGGAGGGATACAGGGTCCCCTTCCTGACGGAGCCGCCCCCTCTGATCCCCGATCAACGAGCAGAATGGCTGGCACCCAAGGACCCCTTGAAGAAGGCAGCTTTACAGGAGGAGGTGTCAGCCATGCTGAACAAGGGAGCCCTAAAACTAGTGGAGGATCCGTCCCCAGGGTTCTACAGCAGGCTCTTCCTGGTAGAGAAGGCGACGGGGGGGTGGAGACCGGTCATCGACCTCTCGGCCCTCAACAAGATTATCGGCAAGACGGACTTCAAAATGGACACTCCGAAGTCAGTGCTGGCAGCCTTGAGAGAAGGGGACTTCATGATGTCCCTGGACCCCAAGGATGCATATTTCCAGATCCGTGTCCACCCCTCCAGCAGGAAGTTCCTCAGAGTGAAGTGGGGTTCCCAGTCTCTGCAGTTCTGGACCCTTTGCTTTGGCCTGTCGACGGCCCCTCAGGTGTTCACAAGGGTGTTCGCCACAGTGTTAGCCTGGGCGCACAAAAAGGGGATCCGGCTGATCCGCTACCTGGACGACTGGTTTCTTCTTTCAGCCTCAGAGGCAGTTTTAAAGGAACAAGGCGTGGAGTTGTTGCGGTTCTGCAAGAACTTGGAATCACCATCAACATGGAAAAGTCGCAGTTAGTACCCTTCAACAGAATGACATACCTGGGGATGGTCCTAGACTCGAAGTTGGGGAAGCATTCCCCTCCGCAGAGAGGCTCGAGAAGTTGGAGCAGGTACTTCTCCCCTTCCTAACAGACGTACCCAGGAGAGCCAAGGATTGCCAGAGACTGATAGGTCACCTGGTATCACTGGAGAAGTTGGTTCCCCGGGGAAAACTCAAGCTGAGAGAGGTTCAGTGGAACCTAAAGGAACTCTGGTCCTAGGGGGAGACTCCGCACAGGGTGGTCGGCGTGTTATCGGAGACAAAAGAGACTTTGAAGTGGTGGTCCGACTGAACGAACATTCTAAAAGGAATACCTTTCGCGACCGCCCCTCCGGAGGTGTTGCTCTTCACAGACGCATCGAAAGAGGGGTGGGGAGCTCATCTCCTGGAAGAAACGGCAAAAGGCAAGTGGTCCCAAGAGGAGAAGACCTTACACATAAATGTGCTCGAGTTGTTAGCGGTCCAAAGAGCTTGCATAAGGTTCGTTCATTGTCTCCGAGGAAACACGGTGGCCCTCGTGTGCGACAACTCCACCGTGGTAGCCTACGTGAAGAATCAAGGAGGGCTCAAGTCAAGGGAACTGTGCAACCTCACGGCAGAGATCCTGGATTGGGCCGAGAAAGAACACATCGAGCTGATGGCCAGTTTCATTCCGGGGAAAAAGAACGTCTTAGCCGACGGCCTCAGCAGGATAGGTTAAGTGGTAGGCTCAGAATGGTCCCTACACCCGGAGGTAGCCCAGACACTCCTAGACAAATGGGGGTCCCCAGTGATAGATCTGTTCGCCACAAGAATCAACACCCAGCTCCCAGTATTCTGCTCTCCAGTCCCAGATCCTACAGCAGCATTCGAGGACGCCTTTCAGCATCCATGGGACGGTCTCGGCGCATACGCCTTCCCTCCCTTCGGAACACTCAGACAGGTCCTCGACAGAGTCAGACAGTCAAAGAACCTGCGGATGACTTTGGTAGCACCCTGGTGGCCGGAGAGAGAATGGTTCGCAGACCTGAAAGAGTTAGCAATTCTCCGACTGTGGCCGCTGCCAGACAGGGAAGACCTTCTCTATCAGCCCCACTTCAAAAAGTTCCACGAAAACCCTCGGTCCCTCCGGCTACACGCGTGGAGGTTATTGAGCGTTTGTTGAGGAAGGAAGGGTACTCGTCAAGGACCGCCACGAGGATGACAGGTTATCTTAGGAGATCATCAGTCGTAGTCTACCAGGCAAAATGGGCTACATTTACAAAGTGGTGCGCCTCCCAGAACCTGAGGCCGTAGGACGTATCTATTCACGAAATAGCAGACTTCCTTGTTCACCTGAGGGACGACCTAGGAATATCCATCCCGGCGATTAAGGGAGTTCGAGCCGCACGGGGCCAAGTCTTCCTCCTCAAAGGACTCGACCTCGGAGCATCCCGACAGATCTCTATGCTCATAAAGTTTCGAACAGTCATGCTCCCCCCGCTCCTCCAGAGTGCTGTAATGGGACGTAGCCAGGGTCCTCAGGTTCCTTACCAGGCTGCCCTTTGAACCGCTCAGGAACATTCTCGATAAGGATCTTACTCTTAAGACTGTCTTCCTCGTAGCCCTAGCTTCCGCCAAACGAGTCAGTGAGCTACACGGGCTGTCGTACGAGGTCGCACACTCGAAGGGTTGGAAAGACCTGAGTTTTAAGTTTCTCCCGGACTTTGTAGCCAAGACCCAAAATCCTGCCTTCTGGGATCCCAAGTTTGAAAGATTTTCGGTCCCAGCTATCCCACGTTCGGACAATCCCGAAGACTTATTGTTGTGCCCGGTCAGGTCGGTCAGAAAGTACCTAGGAAGGACAGCCAGACTTCGTCCTGAGATCAAGAATCTGTTCGTCTCCGCAGGCCCGGTTAAGAAAGCGGTGTCCAGAAACACCATCTCCTGGCTCAGACAGGTCATAAAGAGGGCTTATGACAGCGACGGTTCCACGTTGCCAGGTAAACCTCGACCCCATGACATTAGGGGTCTCAGCACCTCCTTGGCCTTCGACAAAAACATGGCAGTGGGCCAGATCCTGAAAGCAGGTACGTGGGCCAGGCAGTCTACGTTTACTGCCCATTACCTGAAAGACTGTACAAGGAAGTCCCTGGACTCCTTCTCCATCTGACTGGTCATTTCCGCGCTCCAACAGGTTTAAGGTCGAAGCGACACAAGATCCTCCTTACTACCCCCTTTCCTGCTTCCCCCCTGTTCCCTTTCCTTATCCTCCTCCCATGTGAGAGTTGATCGTTGAAGACGCCCATGCTCGGATGAAGATTGTAAAGAGGCGAGTTACAGAGGCACTGAAAATGTGTTTGCGTAGTTCTCCCCGAGTCTCCTATCCCGTTTTTTGTGGTCAGCCAGAACCTAGCCTCCTATCTAGGTTCAATCAGATAGTTTCATTTCGGGTCTCACGGCCTGTAAGTTCACTCCCTCCTCTTAAGCTATAAGTCTCCTAAGAAAGTAGTTCGAGGTAAGTACTCCGTGTTGGAACAAATCACCCATTTTAAGTCATTTGTATTTTTCCTAACAGTACTTACCTCGAACTACTTTCGGGTTATGGCCCGCCCAGCCTTCCCTGAATGTCTTACAGGAGTTCGAATGTATAGTTATCAAAGCTTACTGACAACCGAGACCTAGATCCATGCTCTCGCACGCCGACCCGAGTCTCCTCGGGGCGAGTATCCATCCGCCACGGAGGGACTCCACTAGAGAAAACGGAGATAGAGGAAACTACTCAAAAATCTGGTCGGTTGGGAGGAGAATCCCAGATACTCCTAAGAAAGTAGTTCGAGGTAAGTACTGTTAGGAAAAATACAAATTACTGAAAATTTGTGATTTTATAATGAAAATAAAATTTTTTCACTTATTATTGCATTACTGTATATTCTAATAGCTACTTAATTTACAGGTATTATCAGTTAGGTATATTGAATGATTCAAATGTATTTGGCTGTATTTCATTGTGGTTGTAGCTGTATTACAAAATTTAACATGGTGTTTTTGTAGGTTTGGGAATGAATTAGGTAATTTACATGTAAAACGCGACTCATAATATGAACTTTTCACTAAACAAAAGCGACTCTAGAACGAATTAATTTCGTATCATCAGGCATTACTGTATTTGTATTAGTGTGAAAACAAATTTCATATTTTAAAAAGTAATTTGTATTTTTCCTAACTATACAAAGCTGGGTCTTTTCAAGTTGCACTTCCCACCTCAATTACCTGACAAGTCCCAAGCATACAGGTCTAAAGTGCCAGTCGTGGTGACTTGACAGGTGGGTGGGGCTTCCCTGCCATCCATGGGTAGTTATAACTTGTTTATATCAATAAACTTTGATGACCCTCTTAATGCTTTGCTGAAGTCATACCGTACATACATATACCAAGGCACTTCCACCAATTTTGGGGGGTAGCCGACATCAACAAATGAAACAAAACAAAAAAGGGGACCTCTACTCTCTACGTTCCTCCCAGCCTAACAAGGGACTCAACCGAGGTCAGCTGGTACTGCTAGGGTGCCACAGCCCACCCTCCCACATTATCCACCACAGATGAAGCTTCATAATGCTGAATCCCCTACTGCTGCTACCTCCGTGGTCATCTAAGGCATCGGAGGCAGCAGCAGGGCCTACCGGAACTGCGTCACAATCGCTCGCCATTCATTCCTATTTCTAGCACGCTCTCTTGCCTCTCTCACATCTATCCTCCTATCACCCAGAGCTTTCTTCACTCCATCCATCCACCCAAACCTTGGCCTTCCTCTTGTACTTCTCCCATCAACTCTTGCATTCATCACCTTCTTTAGCGGACAGCCACTTTCCATTCTCTCAACATGGCCAAACCATCTCAGCACATTCATATCCACTCTAGCTGCTAACTCATTTCTTACACCCGTTCTCACTCACCACTACGTTCCTAACCCTATCTACTCGAGATACACCAGCCATACTCCTTAGACACTTCATCTCAAACACATTCAATTTCTGTCTCTCCGTCACTTTCATTCCCCACAACTCCGATCCATACATCACAGTTCATACAATCACTTTCTCATATAGAACTCTTTTTACATTCATGCCCAACCCTCTATTTTTCACTACTCCCTTAACTGCCCCCAAACACTTTGCAACCTTCATTCAGTCTCTGACGTACATCTGCTTCCACTCCACCATTTGCTGCAACAACAGACCCCAAGTACTTAAACTGATCCACCTCCTCAAGTAACTCTCCATTCAACATGACATTCAACCTTGCACCACCTTCCCTTCTCGCACATCTCATAACCTTACTCTTACCCACATTAACTCTCAACTTCCTTCTCTCACACACACTTCCAAATTCCGTCACTAATCGGCCAAGCTTCTCTTCTGTGTCTGCAACTAGTACAGTATCATCCGCAAACAACAACTGATTTACCTCCCATTTATGGTCATTCTCGCCTACCAGTTTTAATCCTCGTCCAAGCACTCGAGCATTCACCTCTCTCACCACTCCATCAACATACAAGTTAAACAACCACGGTGACATCACACATCCCTGTCTCAGCCCCACTCTCACCGGAAACCAATCACTCACTTCATTTCCTATCCTAACACATGCTTTACTACCTTTGTAGAAACTTTTCACTGCTTGCAACAACCTTCCACCAACTCCATATTACCTCATCACATTCCACATTGCTTCCCTATCAACTCTATCATACGCTTTCTCCAGATCCATAAACGCAACATACACCTCCTTACCTTTTGCTAAATATTTCTCTCATATCTGCCTTACTGTAAAAATCTGATTCATACAACCCCTACCTCTTCTAAAACCACCCTGTATTTCTAAAACCACCCTGTGGCCGCGGGGGCATATAAAAGAATTAGAATAGCGCCAACGTTATCCCTGCGTGTCGTAAGAGGCGACTAAAAGGGACGGGACGAGGGGGCTGGGAACCCCCTCTCTTGTATCTACATCCTGTGAGACATCGACAAAAAGTCATACCATACTTTTATTAAAGACTTAGGTTATTTAGTTAGGAAAATCCTAATTACATTTTCAAATTTGTGATTTTATCAAGCATATACCCTTTCTTAAATTAGTGTATTACAGTATTTGCATTTTTATATGTATTATTTATAAAGACAATTTTTCTGTTTTAAAAGTCTGTTCAAAGCTTACATTCATCATTTGCTATTGTATTGTTTTACTAAACATTTTAGTTGTATTTATTAGAAAGAAAAAAATTTCCTAATTATATGATGTATTTTGCAGGCGCAGGCACTACATCAAATGCTAATCAAGTTGAAGATCAAATAATTGCAAATGAAGAGGAAACAGGTCGAAAGACTAGGAAGCGATCAGTGAATAATGCTGCAGATTCAAAGAAAGACTCCAAGAACAATTCTCCTGCTAATGAGACTACTGTGAAGGCAGAAGCTAGTGTGAAAATTGAGGTCGATTCAGATGATGAACCGCTTGCTAAAAAGGGAAAAGGCACTGGTAAAAAGAGTACGGTTAAAGAGGAAGCTGCTCCTAAGGATAACATTAAAAGGGGAAGAAAAAAGGTGAAGGATATCAAAGTTGAAGATGATTCTGATGATGAGCCTCTTGTTAAAAAGGGGAAGGTTTCCTCAAAAAAGGGTACTGATGAAAGTGACACTGGAGCAAAGAAAGGGTCAAAAGCAAATGGTGCACCTTCCAAAGCCAAAGCTTCAGGAAAAGGTAAACAGACTGGTAAAAGTATCAAGGAGGAGCCATTAGAAGAGGATACTCCACAGCCAACTAATCCTAAAGGTGGGCAGAGTAAAGGCAAGAAAGGCAAGTCAAAAAGCCAATCAGGAAAAGAAAATTATGATTCTAATAATGTTCCTAAAGAAAAAAAAATCAAATCAGGTGTAGTAATTTTTATTTATTTTTTTATTTTTAAAATTTTAAGGTAGTTTTACCATAGCTATAAGTTTGCTTGCCAGTACTAACCACTCTAAGAAAGCTGTTAATTTGTTTTATACAAATACAAACCATTGTCTTAACAGGAGAATGACCTCAATGAAGCTTGAAAAGCTGCTTTGATATTAACGAAGTAATTATAATTACCGGAGGGTAGTGGGTAACCCCTGCTCACCAGTCAGTCAGCTAGATACTCACGTTTGACTTGTACCATGAGCAGTACACATGTACTTTTTCTGTTTAGAAATATTTGCAGTCAAGAATCCAATTTGAATAAAATTCACAGTTAATTTATGGACACTCCCCTAAAGTTACACTTTCTGCCTCAATTACCTCACAAGTCCCAGGCCTTAGATCAAAAGTGACTACAGAAGCAACTATTGGGTGGGCAGTAACTACTACTACCCTTTAAGAGTTTAAGGGCTGCTCCAGCTAAGTCAAGGTCATATTCCTATAAAAGGACTGTGGTTTGTATACAGTAGATAGGAAAATAGAAATTGCTTTTAAAAAAACTATTTTTTTTTTTTACTCATTATTACTCTGCATTGCTTTCTCTTGTTCTCCATTCTTCTGATGTATTAAAATTTAAGTTTTTGTAAGGAAAGGAACTTTAAATCTGGAGGTGGGATATAAATAAATCTATGTTATTACTTAAAATATTAATGTCTTCTTAATAGCTCCATTGACCAAGATAATACAAATACTATATACTGTAATTTTACAATTCATTCTTTGGTACAATTCAATTATGGAACAGTATTAGAACAATGAGGTCAAACTTGTTCGGTATTTTTTTATGTTAGAATTGTAAGCTTATTTTTAGTATTATGACCTTCCCTCTTGTGAGGTAGGGTATATAGTATTATGATTCACAGGTAATCTTCATCAAAGTAAACAGAATTTTAATGTTAGGACATTATTTTGATACATAACTGTGAGTCATGCACATTTCTTCTTCTCCACTTGTATTAGTATATATTGGTGTTGGATCACATGTCTTTTACAACTTGGATATTATGAGAGTATTGTAGTGCATTAGCCTATTAGGTGAGTCTGTTGATCACTGAGGATGGTTTCAAACTCAAACTTTGGCTCACAATATTGTGCTCGATGTTCCTTGGAGGGGATGATATAAAGGTTGAGAGATTGAAGTTTTAATTTTAGTTCAAGGTCAAGAAGTTTATTCTACATAAATATCATTACTGTACGGGTAAGTATTGGAATAAAAATTTTTGTGTTATAATTGAGCGAGGAAGATGCACTGGACCGAAGGAAATGGAAGGATGTATTGAGGAACCATCACAGTGACCCGGGAGAAAGAATTGAGTTTCTTATGTTTTTAGATATACAGTACTTTACTATTGATGTTTGTGCTGATTTTATAAAGATATTTGTAAATTTTAACATCAATTGACCAAAGTATTTTTTCACACTTAGAAATGTATATTTACATTTAATGAGGGGATACAGTACTTGCAGATTTCTTGGTTTTCATGCCAATGATTCTTTTGAATAGTTTTGTGTTTTAACTAACTCCATCTTAATTAACCAATATTAATTTTTTGTTTATTTTTTATTGTACTTGAGAAGGCGTAGAACGAACTGTAGTTCTCAAAGGCCGTGCACCTGTTGATGCTCTTTGTCCAGTTGCTAAAACTTACCATGTTTTGGAGGAGGGTGATGAAATATGGGATTGCATGCTTAACCAGGTAAGTTTTCTTTGGTATATTTTTTATATTTACTGGGCAATAGCTTTTGCTGATTTATATTTTAACAAAAATCATAGTATTTATTGTTTTGAAATGGAATTTTTTTTTCTAGCATATTGAAGAATTTAATTTTTGTAATTGAATTTATTTAACCAATATGGCTTAATTTACTTAATTTTATATCTTTTTTTGTGTTAAAAAGTCATATTTTTAAACATAAAACTTACCCGGTGGTTATATAAGAATGGCTAAAGTCCCTGACGCCCCGGTAGAACTATTCAAAATTCGCAGCTATCGCAGATATGCCAGGTATACACTAGCGCCCTGGTGGACTACAGGTAGAACTAATCCAACCTCCTCAGATTTTCTCTGCCGGCCATACTGGCCAGAACGTTGAAAATTCACTCGCTATTTTCATTCAAGTAGACGGTTTATTTGGTGATGTACTCTGTCTTTTTGTTTTTGGCTTTCGCTTTAGTAATTTCCCTTTCATTTTTTCTTGAAATCTTTATTATTTTGGGGTTATTTAGTTGTTTTGACCTTTGTTATTGTTTAATTCTCTCTCGTCACTTTTCAATATGGCCGACCCCTCCCCAGTATATAGGAAGTGTAGTAAGGGTTGTCACACTCGCCTTCTTAAGGGTTCTGTTGATCCGCATACAATTTGTGTTAAATGTAGGGGAAAATCTTGTTCTTTTGGGGATCGGTGTGAAGAATGTTCTTCGTTAACTGAAAGTCAGTGGGTAGCTTATGAGCGTTATACTCAGAAATTAGAGAGATAGGATTAGACGTAGTTCTTCCCGTTCTGTGGATTTACCTGTGTCTGATATCATTAATCCTATTCCTTTCCCCGTAGTGGTAGATCAAGAGCTGAAAGAACCTACGATGAGGGAGATGTCCGCGATTCAAGCTCTCGGTGTGAGAGTTGAATCTTTAGCGGCGGATAAAAAGCAAATTATGTCAGAAATTAATTTACTTAAAGGTGGTCGTACTAGTGATCAATCAAGTGTTAAAAGTTCGACAAATGTGTTCGGTGGTGTGGAGGGCGCACCTGCGCGATCCTGTCGTTCGCCTAGCCAAAGACTTCTGTCAAGCTCCCGGATCAAGGGGAAAAGTTATGTCGAACGGCGAAAGGGAACGAGAGGCTTCATCAATCACGCGACGTTGTAGTGGTTTGCGGACTGTGGCCAGAGGTAGCACCAGAACTGCCTTGGGTCCGAATGCCGACCACAAGCCGACGTTCATTACACAAAAAATATACAACAGTGGAATACCCAAAAACCTGAGTAACGGTTCAACAGACTGGAGTACTGGGCACCACCCCTTGATTTATACTGGGCAAGGGGACCCCGCTAGAAGCTGACTTACCCGTTTGCTTCTCCTGCCTTTAGCTTGCTGATCATAAGTAAAAGTATAAGAACTTTAGGGGAAAGGATAACTAGACACAGTGTGGGAAATTAAATTTTAAATAACTTGACTAAAAAAAGTGGCTGAGAAGGGGGAGCACATTGGTGTAAGGAACTGGAATGAGATGCTGTCTTCATAAAAAACTAGAAAAAAAATATTTATTTGAAAAATCTGTTAGGATTACATTAACATGGGCCCGTCAATCCAAATAGAAAATTACAGGCAAAATTAGCATCCCTTTATGTCAAACGTCAGCATCCGGGTAACAAGATAAACAAATTAAACAAACAAGATTTCTACAGGTGGGACACTCATAAGTGTTCCTATACAGTACAAGTATAAACAAAGGCACAACTAACCGTGTATCTATTTGGGCAAGTACCAGTATGCCATTTCCATAGTTCCAGTTAACTATTAATGTTTATGACACAAAGTTTGGCTATCTCCGCAAAAAGACGGTTTTAGGCCCCTTTACGTTCACTTGGCTCTGGGGCAAACATTTAAAAAAAACTGTCCATCACTAAGTTCCAGTATGGAATCACCTTTTGTGATCTGATGTGGAGTAGCAATATCTTGATCCTTGTTGATGAAATCTTGGATAATCAAGTCTTTTCAACTGTCGAAGCTCTTTTTCAACTGACTGAGGATACTGAGGAAGGGCCGTACCTGATGTCAAAACTTCTCTAATGACAACATCTAGCTGAGCCTTGAAACTTGAGTTCATATCTTCCCCTTCTCCCGTTTCACCCATTTTGAGCAATGCATCATTTATTTCTATCAAACGAGATAATCCCGTTTTGCGATACATTGAGTTCCAGGGGTGGATATACTCACTCTTTTCTATACACTGTTCATACAGTAGGGTAAGGGAAGTTTATAGCACGCTGATTAACCCTATACAGTTGTAGGAATCATGCAGTACCCTTTCAATCATTTTTCTTGTGCCACGTCTTAACTCAACTTCTAGTTGCCTCTCCAAAACCCTACAGAAAGTAGGGCGTGCTGCAAAAATAAATGTTGTTAGACAATTGGTAGGACCAAATAATATAACAATACCCCTTAAACATATGCATTATGATGCTATTCATGACTTTCTGTAATACAAAATAAATGAATTTGTTGCTTGCAAAATATGTGAACCTATTTAAGAAAAATTGAAATCTTTACAGTGAATACTGTATATGGAAAATCATTCTAGTACAGTACGGGGGCAGAATATCAGACATTATGACAAAAGGGAATTGATAATGATGGTTATATTTGGAAATAGTTTGTATTTTCCCCAACTATTATTAATTTTTTTCACAACGTTCCCTCGAGTGATCCTGCTGCCGTAGCTCAGGTCGCTCACCTTCACCATAGAAAAGGTGAGGTTAGTGCTTTGTCTCCTTCTTCAGATGAAGGGTCACGTGACGAGAGGTGGCGTCAAACCTCTAGACCGATTAAGAGGAAAGTTCAGTCACTGGAACAGTGGCACGTTCCCTCTCCGCAGCAGCCAGGTTTTAGTCATTGGGATACACCTGAGCGTTTTCGGTCCCTTGACGAGTGTTCGCCTGCGAAGCGCTCGAATGTGGGTTCCGATAGAGATAAAGTGATTCATTCAGATGCGGAATTAATACCTGGTTCGGGCGTGATGGTTCATGCTCCGCCTCTCCCTTCGGATTGGGGCTCTTCTCCCGAAAGTGGTGAACGTTTGGATAGCGATTGAGAAGGTGAATTCACTGTAGAAAGGGCTGCGCGATTATCGCCTTAAGGTGATCCAAAGTGGTCTATGTTGTTGGACATGAAACAGCAGCTCTCGTCGATGATGCAGTCTTATCGACTGTCGGTTGGCAATGTGGCTGGACGTCAGTCATCCGTGGTAGACCCGTTGTCACACAGGCGGCCTGTTGTCTCTGAGGCTGACGTGATATCGCACAGGCGGTCTCCCAGTTTCACTGCGCAGCGGCAGGTTGAAGTAGATTTGTCTCGGCAGAGCCCTGTTTCACAACATCTAGCAAAAGCGCATACAACCGATCGTCAGTCCAAGCGTGACGACGCTCGCCAAATAGCGGAGCGAACCGCGAAGCGCCAGGATGGGAGCAGGCGCAAGGCGGAGCGTCAGCGGCAGTAACTAGTAGAACCTAAGCGGCATCGTGACGAAGCTCAGCAGTTAATCGATGAAGCCGCGGAGCGTCAGCGGCAGCGGCAGGCAGGCGCCAAGCGTCAGCGTGACGACCCACGCCAATCGAGTCATGAAATGGCGGAGCGTCAGTGTGAGCATCGCGTGAGCGGGGCGCGCCAGGACGCGGTGGAGCGTCAACGCCAGCTAGATTCTCCCCATAGTAAAACCAATCGTGACAGCAAATGCAAGGCGAGTGGCTGTCAATAGGATGTGAATATGGAACAACGCAAACGCGCCCATGTCGCCACTGACGCGCCTGCACAGGAAGGTCAATGTTATGATCAAAGCACAGCTCCAATCACTGATTTGTTGGAGGAAGATCCGGATGAGGTTCTCTCTCAGGAGGAACAATTGGATGATATCTCGGAGGGAGAAGAGGAGAAACCACCTCAACATTTGGTGGATCTCAAGAAGTTAATGCTAGTCTTCACGGAATTATTTCCAGACAATTTTACGCCTGTTGCTCCGCGATCTCCTCCTTCTAAATTTACCTTCGGTAAAGCAGCAAAGACATCCTTTTATACAAAAATGGTTCTTTCCCGCTCTTCTAAGAAAGCATTGAAATTAATGGGGGCATGGTTGGATTCAAAGAAAGCTCTGGGCAAGACATGCTTCGTGTTTCCACCAGCCAAGTTAGCTTTTAAGTCGAGTGTTTGGTATGAGACGGGGGAAGTCTTGGGTTTGGTAGTTCCGGCGTCTGCGCAGGGAGACTTCTCAAACCTGGTGGACTCTTCCTGTCGCCTGGAAATGAGGAAGACTAAAGTGTGGTGGTCAGTGTCGGAGTTTGACCATCTCTTGAAAGGTTTGTTTAGGGCTTTTGAGGTGTTTAATTTTCTTGACTGGTCACTGGGAGCCTTAAGCAGAAAAGTAACTGAAATGAAGGACACAGATACGAGTAATCTTGTCCAGCTTATGTCCTGTATGGACAAGGCAATTAGAGATGGTTTTAACGAGCTCGCTGCTCAGTTTGCTGCTCAGTTTACTGCGGGAGTTGTGAAGAAGAGAGCAACTTTGTGTTCCTTCCTCTCTGGGGGGGGGTCACTCCATGTCAGAGATCGGAGTTGCTTTTTGCGCCCATGTCTTCGGCTCTTTTTCCGCAGGACTTAGTGAAGGAAGTGGCCGCAAATTTGACTCAGAAGGCTAATTATGATTTGGTTGCCAAAACAGCCAGTAAGGTTTTGCCTACGTCCTTCTCTCGTAGAACAAAGGAGGGGACATCATATTCTCATTCTGCTCAGCCCTTTCGGGGCAAGCCTGCAGGGAGAAGTAATTTCAAATCGGAGGCAAAGAAGTCCAAGAAAAGAGGAGGTAAGCCCAGTCGAGGCAGGGTCTGACTGCTCTCCCCTTCAAGCAGCAGTGGGAGCCAGGCTAAACTACTACTGGCAGGCCTGGGAGAAGAAGGGAGCGGACCCTTGGTCCGTACATCTTCTAAAGGAAAGATACAAGATTCCGTTCTTATCAAAACCTCCTTTAGCCGCAGATCCTGTGGATCTTTTGCCCCAGTACAAGAGAGAACCGAAGAGGCAAGTCATGCAGCTTCAGGTGTCGCTTTTGCTGGAAAAGAGAGCGATAGAGAGTGTGCGGGACTTGGAGTCTCCGGGGTTTTACAACCGCTTGTTTCTAGCCCCCAAGAGTTCAGGGGAATGGAGACCGGTTCTGGATGTAAGTGCCCTCAACTGCTACATTCAGAACTCTAAATTCACCATGGAGACTCAGAAGACCGTACTGGCAGCTGTGAAGAGAGGCGACTGGATGGTATCATTGGACCTCCAGGATGCTTATTTCCATGTTCCGATACATCCAAGCTGCAGGCGTTACCTGAGGTTCGTATACGGGAAGGAAGTCTTCCAGTTTCGGCCTCTGCACAGCTCCTCTGATTTTTACGAAACTGATGAATGTGGCGAGCATGCTGCACTTGAGAGGCATCAGAGCCTCCCTGTACTTGGACGATTGGCTTATAAGAGCTCCCTCAGCCGATCGCTGTTTGAAGGACCTTCAGTTGACTTTAGATTTGACAAAAGAATTGGGACTCCTAGTGAGTCCAAAGAAGTCACAGCTAACTCCATCCCAGAAGATCCTTTATTTGGGGATGGAGATTCAGAGTCAGGATTTTCGGGCTTTTCTGTCGCCTGCAAGAATTCAGTTAGCACTTCTAAGGCTGGAGGCCTTTATGAAGAAGAAAGTCACTTCAGTAAGAGAATGGATGAGTCTTCTGGGAACCCTCTCGTCTCTAGAGAAGTTTGTATCCCTGGGGAGACTGCACCTACGTCACCTTCAATTTCACCTCAATGCTCATTGGAAGAGGGGAGACAATCTCGACAGGGAGAGTATTCCCATTACGAGTACGATCAGAGCACACCTTTGATGGTGGAACAACGCTCACAGACTCAACGAGGGCCTCTCGTTGGAGCAGAGAAACCCAGACCTCGTGTTGTTTTCAGACGCCTCAAATTCGGGGTGGGGAGCAACATTGGGAAAAAGAGAAATCTCAGGTCGTTGGACAAAGGAACAGGAGTCTCTTCATATCAATCAGAAGGAGCTCTTAGCAGTGCACTTAGCCCTCAGAGGATTCGAGGATCTGGTCCTAGACAAGGTGGTTCAAGTTAATGCGGACAGCACCACGGCCCTAGCATATATAGCAAAGCAGGGGGGACCCACTTGAAGTCTCTGTACGAGTTAGTGGGATCTCTTCTCCTGTGGTCGAAGGAAAGGAGGATTCTTTTATTGACACGGTTCATTCAACGAGTCAAGAATGTGAGTACGGACAAGCTCAGCAGTGGGGGGACCAAGTTCTTTCCACAGAGTGGACGTTACATCTGGACGTTTGCAAGAAGCTGTGGCGGTTATGGGGTCGTCCCCTCATAGATCTGTTTGCAACCTCCAAGACAAAGAGACTGGGAATGTACTGCTCTCCAGTTCCGGATCTCGAGGCAGCTCACATAGACGCGTTCCTGTTAGATTGGACACACATGGATGTGTACGCGTTTCCACCCTTCAAGATCCTATACAAAGTGGTGCAAAAGTTTGTATCTCACAAGGGGACCAGGATGACCCTAATTGCTCTTTTCTGGCTGTCAAGAGTCTGGTTCACGGAGGTACTGGAGTGGATAGTGGATGTGCCGAGAAGCCTTCCGTTAAGAGCAGATCTTCTCAGACAGCCCTATTTGGCAAGAAATCACCAAAACCTCCGAGCTCTACATCTGACCGCCTTCAGACTATCGAAAAACTCGCAAGATCTAGAGGATTTTCGAAGGAGGCAGCCAAGGCTATTGCAAGAGCAAGGAGAGCCTCTACCATCAGGGTGTATCAGTCCAAATGGGAGGTATTCAGAGAATGGTGTAGGGCTAACTCGGTTTCTTCGTCCAATACCCCTATAACACAGATTGCCGATTTCTTTTTAGATCTTAGAAATAAGTGTACTGTAACTTCTCTGCCTCGACGATTAAGGGATACAGAAGTATGCTGGCAACTGTTTTCAGACATAGAAATTTGGATCTCTCCAACAATAAAGATTTACAAGACCTACTTAGGTCTTGAAACTTCTAAGAGATGTCATCAGGTTTCACCTGCTTGGAATTTGGATGTGGTATTTATATTAATGCCACTTTTAAAGATATGACTTTGAAGACCCTTTTCTTAGTGAGCTTGGCGACGGCTAAAAGAGTCAGTGTGCTCCATGCTTTTAGCAAGAACATTGGATTCAGAAACGGGAAAGCAATATGTTCCTTGCAGCAAGGTTTTCTGGCCAAGAATGAAATTCCTTCTCGTCCATGGCCCAAGTCTTTTGAAATTACTAATCTCTATGCCATAGTGGGCGATGAGATCAAAAAAGTACTCTGTCCTGTTAGAGCTCTAAGGGTATATTTGGACAGAACGAAGAGCTTGAGAGGCATCTCGGAGGCGCTCTGGTGTGCCGTCAAGAAGCCCTCGCAGCCTATGTCGAAGAATGCTCTATCCTTTTTTATAAGGCTTTTAATTAGAGAAGCTCGTTCACAGCGTGATGAGGCAGATCTTAGACTGCTCAAGGTGAAGGCACACGAAGTAAGAGCAGTAGCTACTTCGGTAGCTTTTAAACAAAAATTGTTCTCTGCAAAGCATAATGGATGCGACTTTTTGGAGAAGTAAGTCTGTTTTTGCATCCCATTACTTAAAACATGTCCAGATTCTTTATGAGGACTGCTACACTTTGGGTCCATTCGTTGCTGCGAATGCAGTAGTGGGTGAAGGATCTACCACTACGTTCCCCTAATTCCTAGTACCCTCTTCTTTCTCTTGGAACTTTGTTGTTTTATGGTTGTATGTGGAGATTGGTCGACAGTCTTCCGCAATCTGTTGATTTGGTCAGGTGGTCATGTTGTTCCTTGAGTGTGGCCGGAACAAGGGTATTAGTGGAGGTCCTGTCATGTTATAGGTTATGGCACCGTTTGACAGCTCCTAGAGATCATCAGCCCCCTGGGTGGACCGCTGGATCTTCTAAGGATAGCAGACAGAATGAGGCAGAGAACCATTGCAGTCTGCTTCCTTATCAGGTACGAACCTCTTTAAGTTGCTTAGGTGTAACTCTCAAGCGAATTTCCAATCAAATTGCAGTCTCTGACCCGCCACCAAGGGTGTCAATCAGCCATTCTTATATAACCAGCGGGTAAGTTTTATGTTTAAAGATGATATTTTCATAATAAAATAAATTTTTGAACATACTTACCCGCTGGTTATATACAGTAAGTTATAATCCCACCCTCCTCCCCTCTAGAGACCAAGGGGCAAGGAAAATCTGAAGTGGTTGGATTAGTTCTACCTGTAGTCCACCAGGGCGCTAGTGTACACCTGGCATATCTGCGATAGCTGCGAGTTTTGAATAGTTCTGCCAGGACATCAGGGACTTTAGCCATTCTTATATAACCAGCGGGTAAGTATGTTCAAAAATTTATTTTATTATGAAAATATAATTTTTCATTGCAGACAAACATACAGTTTAACAACAATAAATATTACCTCATACAACTGTTAAAGGCTGATGATAAAAACGCATATTCTGTATGGATGCGTTGGGGTAGAGTTGGAGCAAATGGACAGAATAGTTTGCAGGCCTGTGGTGGTGACCTGGAAAAAGCAAAGAATATATTCATGAAAAAGTAAGTTTAGATGTAGTGGTTTAGGGTATTGTGTACAGTAATATTTTATTTGTTTATACAGATTGTAATTTTCTGCATTCAGTTAATGCTTAGTCTTGTACGGGGATCCCACATTGAGCCTTGTGTTGCATACTTTTGAGGTTATTAAAGATTCGTCGCAACCATTCAGCCCGAGCTGCATTATATCTATATTTTGGATGGTAGTAGTTTATTAGTGTGCTAATTGTGATATGTTGCTGTCCGTTGAGTGTAATCTGGTGTGATGTTAAAAATTTGCTTTGCAGTATAATCATCTCGATGATAAACATATTCATATGTCCAAGTGATAATTGATGATATTTATAAACAAACTGTCTAAAAACTATGATAGGCTATAACATATTGGTGCTGATGTAATATTTTGAACTTATTTCGAATAAGTTAAGAAATTATATAAACAATACAATTCCTTAGTCATATGTGCGCATATTCTCAAGAGTGGCAGCTTGATATCATCTAATCACAACCAAAAGTAAAAGAAATAAAGTCATTAATTCTTGATTGTTAAGATGTACCCAAAATTGAAAACAAAAGTACAAAAATGTTTTAATAAAGCACGATTACTGTTACTATTTTAAAATATCATGTTTTTTTCAGAATGCGATAATGTTGTTTGCTAAAACTAGTGGTCAGCTGATGAAATCAAATGCTGTGTTTAAGCTATGCTCGAAAATGGTTTTATGCAGAATATAGATTTATTTTGTGTCATTTAATTGCTGCATTTCAAGGGAACAAAATCTTACCAATCGAGAGGCATAATCATGGGCCACAGCTTAGGTTGCCTGTGCCGTAAACCTGGCATTACTTTCGATGCTGGTTTGCGAAGTGTGTAGGATAATATGCTCCGCGCCTTGTGAGGTCCGAGCATAGCAATCTTGGGATTTTATCAACCAATCTGTTATTTGGATGTACACTCACCTAAGCATGAGTCTCATGTCAAGACGAAGGTTTATATACGTGTAGGAAGAAAACATATTTTAGAAGTAATTTGTATTTGTTCCTACACTGATACAAACCCTCATTCTTCACTATAGGAGATATTCTAGCGCAAGCTGGAAAATACGGCAGGAAAACTTTAACAAGGTCGTTAACGACAGGGTAGGTAGTTATCCACCCGTTAGAGGTGGGGGACCGACAGTCGGTAGCTACTGTTTACCTTCAATTGAATTCTAGCCGTCGCAGTGGTAACAAGCTGCTCTTGCTTTTGTTTGACTGGCAGACTAGCCTTTATTTTTGTGCTTTTGATTAATTCTTTTTCTTTGTTAGATGTGGTGTCCTCTATTATGAGGAAGTGTCCCGGGGTGCCCCTGAAATCCTGTGCCACCTTTATGTTGCCGCTGGAGGTGGATCCTCATTCCCTATGCCCTGGGTGCATAGGTCACAGGTGTTCTGAAGGCTCCCCCTGCCAAATATGTAGAGAGTGGTCGCCCTCTCAGTGAGAGATGTTCGGAAAGAGGAAGAAGAAGAAATCCAAGAAGGAATCGTTAGCTCCAGGTTCACCGTCGAAAGCTAAGGAGTCTCAGGCCTCTTCTTCGGCCTCTCGTTCTCTCCCTTTGGACTCTTCCTTGCCTCCCTCCTCCGGGGGAAGTCAAGGAAGAGTGACACCATTGATTTAACTCCCATTCCTCTTGGTCAGGGGGATCCCGTTCCCCCCCCCCCCCCCTAGTGGGGCAATGTTTTCTGCCACCGGGAATGTCTGTTACCGCTTCCATTCCAGATCATGTACAAGCGGTATGGCCTTCCCTTCCCTCGGACTTCCTGGTTCTCCTTCGGAGGAAGTTTGGAACCAGTTCCTCGCGGGTAAGGTTGTGCCTCAGGTCCCTTCTGTTTTACCTCGCCTACCTCCCGTCAACTCAGTCGGCGCCCACTGAAGTTTCAGTGGATGTAGTAACTTCAACTCCTGCAGCGCCTACTTCTCACACCGTTTGTGGTGCTTCTACAATATCACAGCGTCGCAAGCGCAAACATCGCAGTACCTCCTCCTCCTCCTCCTCCTCCTCCTCCTCCTCCTCCTCCTCCTCCTCCTCCTCCTCCTCCTCCTCCTCCTCCTCCTCCTTGTCATCATCCTCGCCCTCTTCGGAGGCTAGGAGAGAGAGAGAAAAGAGGAAAAGGAGAGCTCGCTCTCCTTTGCCTAGACGTTCTCGCCGGAAAGACAGGCGATGTAGGAAGAAACATCATCGTTCTCGCTCTTCCTTGCCTTCTGTCTCTTCACGAGATGTCTCCCCTCGAGACTATTAGCGCTCTCGGCGCAAACTTAAGAAGGACGCTTCCTCTCGCTGTCGTCTTCCTCTCACAAGGGATCATTTAAGCGCTCAAAGCGCTTCAAGAAAAAGAGCGCTACGTTATGTTCTCGCTCTTCGTCGCGAGAGCTCTTCAAATCGTAATAAGCGCTCCCCTAAGAGAAGCACTTCCCACAATTTTTCATCTAATTGTGCCAGGAGCGGGGTCATGGGCAAAGCGTGTCCATATCTCGAACCCTCTCCTTCACATATTAGTTTGAGGGCCTCCGATCGCTCTAGGAAAGTCAGAAAGAGCGCTTCTCCTCGCTTTCACTCCTTATTATCAGAGAAAGATCCCCCTCGCCCTCGTGTTTCAGACTGGAAAACCTCGCACCCGGTTCCCTTGCTTCCTAATGAGTTAGGGATTACGAGCCTCTCGAAAACCTCAAAAGACGACGCAGGGGTTCAACCCTTCTTCTCTTCGGTTGAGAGCAGAGGGAAAAGGCCAGAACCCCAATCAATTCGGCCTTTTCCACTTCGTCCTTCAGACCTTTCAAAGAGAGGAATCTACAAATTCTATTATTATTATTATTACTATCCAAGCTACAACCCTAGTTGGAAAAGCAAGATACTATAAGCCCAGGGGCTCCAACAGGGAAAAATGGCCCAGTGAGGAAAGGAAATAAGGAAATAAATAAATGAAGAGAACAAATTAATAATAAATCATTCTAAAATAAGTAACAATGTCAAAACAGACATGTCATATATAAACTATTAACAACATCAAAAACAAATATGTCATAAATAAACTATAAAAAGACTCATGTCCGCCTGGTCAACAAAAAAGCATTTGCTCCAACTTTGAACTTTTGAAGTTCTACTGATTCAACCACCCGATTAAGAAGATCATTCCACAACTTGGTAACAGCTGGAATAAAACTTCCAGAGTACTGCATAGTATTGAGCCTCGTGATGGAGAAGGCCTGGCTATTAGAATTAACTGCCTGCCTAGTATTACGAACAGGATAGAAGTGTCCAGGGAGATCTGAATGTAAAGGATGGTCAGAGTTATGAAAAATCTTATGCAACATGCATAATGAACTAATTGAACGACGGTGCCAGAGATTAATATCTAGATCAGGAATAAGAAATTTAATAGACCGTAAGTTTCTGTCCAACAAATTAAGATGAGAATCAGCAGCTGAAGACCAGACAGGAGAACAATACTCAAAACAAGGTAGAATGAAAGAATTAAAACACTTCTTCAGAATAGATTGATCACCGAAAATCTTGAAAGACTTTCTCAATAAGCCTATTTTTTGTGCAATTGAAGAAGACACAGACCTTATATGTTTCTCAAAAGTAAATTTACTGTCGAGAATCACACCTAAAATTTTGAAAGAGTCATACATATTTAAAGAAACATTATCAATACTGAGATCCGTTTGTTGAGGAGCCACCGTCCTTGACCTACTTACAATCATACTTTGAGTTTTGTTAGGATTCAACTTCATACCCCATAATTTGCACCATGCACTAATTCTAGCTAAGTCTCTATTAAGGGATTCACCAACCCTAGATCTACATTCAGGGGATGGAATTGATGCAAAGAGAGTAGCATCATCTGCATATGCAACAAGCTTGTTTTCTAGGCCAAGCCACATGTCATGTGTATATAGTATGAAAAGTAATGGGCCAAGAACACTACCCTGTGGAACACCGGATATCACATTCCTATAATCACTATGGTGCCCATCAACAACAACTCTTTGAGATCTATTACTTAAAAAATCAATACTGTAATAATGCTAAGAAACGACCCACCCACTCCCAACTGTTTCAGTTTGAAAACAAGGGCCTATTAGGTCAGTTCCGATAATTTGGTCGCCTTCTCCTAGACTGTGTACATCCACACAAGGTCAGGCACTCGCGGCACCATTATCCAGCGTTCAGCCTTCCCCTGCAACAACGGTAACCTGTCTCCTACTTCGCCGTTACCTCCAGACTTTCCGACTTCTATCGCTCTTCCCCTTTCGAATAAGAAAGATGCGAGGGGTAAGGCCAAAGGTTTGTCTGCTACTCGCGTCTCCACTTGACCTGTAATAACACGCGAGGAATTAGCGCAGCCTGATGATTCCTCGGAAGAGCCGCCATCGAATGACTTGGAGTCCTCCTATTTAAGGGTTCTAAGAACTGTGTAATATCTCAGGCCTCCGCGTTTTGCTTCCGTGTCCTCGACCTCTTGACGCTCTAGCCTTATATAGGCTATGTCGTCCTCCACCAAACCCTAAGGCCAGAATTGAACTTCTCTGGTCTGTTCACACTGCAGGCCATCTGAGGAACGTTTTGCAGGCGGTCTCGGAAGAAACGGGTTCCCTGAAGTCTCAGGGAACCCATAAACTTTTGCAATTGCCGTTTTTGAGGCAAAAGCGCTTTTACAAGGTCAGAGATGCCAACCCTTTTTCTCTGACCCTGGATCCCCTCACGGCGAGGCTCACACCTGGCTGCTCCTCTGAGAGATTACTCTTCCAGTCTCTTTCTCAGCCACAGAAGCCTCGGCAATGGGAGCAGCTTCAATGTCCCTTCTGGAGGCTCTATCTTTGTTTGACACAATGTCAAGTACAGTCGGCTACCTCGCGAGTCACAAGGACCTGTCAAACCAAGACTACATGCAGTCCCTACAGGAAGTCCTGCTTGCTGGGGCCAAGACAATGGATTTCCTAACCGCTACAACAGCAACCATGTGTGGCAATTGGGTTCTCAAAATGACGTAATCAGTAGTTTCCAGATTTTATAGGAGCATCGGTAAGGCCGAGAGACCAGATTTGAGAAACTCTGACCTTCTACAACCTCTTCTCTTTTCTAAGCAAGCAGTTTCCTCTACTTTAGATACTTGGAGGAAAGAGACGCAGGACACCGCGAATTAAAAGGCTGCCTCCTTTCGCACAATGCAGCAGCAGCCAACTCCAAAACCTAAGGCCACAATCGCGGCTCCACTTTCAGCTGAGAGCTTCAGCCGCCCCTTCTTTGTAGCCAAACCTATGGGCAGAGGAAAGTCGGCTGCTCCCAAGGCTAAACGCAGAGGGAGGAAACCTAAACAGAAATAGGGTCTTGATTCCCCCTTTCCAGGTTGTAGGGCGGTGCCTGCAGGGGAGGAGAAGATGGAAAGCTATGGGGGCCATGCAATGGACCATCCAGGTGCTTCGTTGGCGGGTACCGCATCCCCTTCGTAAGCTCTCCTACTCTAATTCCTCCTCCGATCTCATCCTCCCAGGTCCCTCGGTAATGCGGGAAACAGCAGGCCCTAGCTCAGGAGATCCAGAGCATGCTTCTGAAGGGCACCATCCAACAGGTCCCCAACACCTCCCCAAGATTTTTCAGTCGCCTCTTTCCGGTAGAGAAAGCCTCGGGGGATTGGAGACCAGTAATTGATCTCTCAACCTTAAATCAGTTTGTAGAGCAGACTCCATTCAAAATGGAGACAGCAGCCTGCGTGATCCAAGTGGTGCGTTCAGGAGACTTTATGGCATCTGTGGACTTGAAAGACGCTTACTGTATTTTCAAATACGGTACCATTCCATCGCTCAGCTCGGAAATTCCTGCGCTTTGTGGTTCAGGGTTGAAGCTTTGAATTCAAAGTACTATGCTTCGGTCTCTCGACCACCCCACAGGTATTTACAAAAGTTTTCGTACTCGTATCCTCCTGGGCACACAAGCACAGGATACGCCTGCTACTCCTGGCCTCGTCAAGGGAACAAGCTCTGGATCACCTGAGGAGGATTCTCGACCTTTGCAAGAATCTGGGGGACTCTTGTAAACGTAGAGAAGTCTTGCTTGGTTCCGACTCAAGTCATAAACTATCTGGGGATGTCCATCAACACCCAGGTAGGGAGAGTGTTCCCTTCGGAAGACAGACTTCTGAGACTGGAACAATCCATCGCCCAACTCTTGTCTCCACTGCCTCCTCCAGCCATTTTGTGGCAGAGTTCTGGGCCATCTTTCCTCCCTGGAAAAACTATTTCCAGGTGGAAGATCAAGAATGCAAAGTCTATAGTGGCATCTGAAGACCCATTGGTCCCAAAAGAACGATTCCTCATTCTTGCCAGTGGAGGTTCCAGCTCTTGTGATACAAGATTTTCAGTGGTGGTCAGCCAGAGAGAATACCCAGAGGAGCATTCCTCTCCAAAGCCCCAATCCGAAGTTAAAACTCTTTTCGGACGTGTCGCTATGAGGCTGGGGTTCCCACCTAGGCCCGAAGTTAGCATCAGGAGTCTGGTCTCCGATAGCGCAAACTCTCCATATAAATCACCTGGAATTGTTAGCAGCCTGGAAAGGCCTAAAAGACTTTGTAGAAGATCTACAAGGACAAGGGGTGGTGCTGATGAGCGACAACTCCACGACCATCTCATATATCAACAAGCAAGGGGGTACTCTGGCAAGAGACCTCTGTCTTTTAGCAGTACAGATTTGCCAGTGGGCAGAAGGTCACGACATTTCTCTCATGGCTAGGTTTATTCCGGGTCGGAGAAACATCGTGGCCGATCAACTAAGCAGGCGTCACCAAGTGTTGAGTGGCGAATGGTCTTTGGATCTTCGAGTAGCGAAGGCAGTAATAGCTTTGTGGGGTTTCCCCACAATAGACCTGTTCGCCACCTCTCTGAATGGGAAACTTCCCCGCTACGGTTCTCCAGTTCCAGATCATCAGGCAGCGCTCCAGGACGCCCTTCAATATTCTTGGGACAACCTCAACGCATACGCCTTTTCACCCTTTTGCCTGCTGAGAAGGGTGATCAACAAACTCAGGACCTCCCGGAACTGCAATCTAACCATAATAGCTCCGGCATGGCCAAGCAAAGAATGGTATGCAGCCCTTCTCTCCCTTCTGGTTCAGGTTCCAAGGTTTCTTCCTCTGGAACCACTTCTGCTGACGCAGCCACACAGTGTGTACCCACGGGAGAATTCCCTTGCTGAAGCTTCACGCCTGGAGGCTGTCCAGTCACTCCTCAGACGCAGAGGCTTTTCAGAGAGAGTGGCTGAGCACATGTCCAGGCACCAGTGCCAATCTTCCACAAACCTCTACCAAGCAAGATGGAGAGTGTTTGCAACTTGGTGTAGAGGGCAAGGCGTGTCTCCACTCGATCCCTCTCTCCCCTTAGTGGCGGATTTCCTTTTGTATCTGAAGGAGGAAAAGCTCCTCTCAGTCTCGCAATTA
Organism: Palaemon carinicauda; assembly: GCF_036898095.1. Taxonomy (NCBI): domain Eukaryota; kingdom Metazoa; phylum Arthropoda; class Malacostraca; order Decapoda; family Palaemonidae; genus Palaemon; species Palaemon carinicauda. The sequence goes on along the minus strand of NC_090725.1, from coordinate 299,447,028 downwards.
GGGGCTATCGCTCAGCTTTGAGCTTCACCTGTAGACTCAGAGAGGTTGACCTTTCCCCTCGGAAGATATCGTTTTATTGATTCAAGGTTTTGAGCGATCTTGCGCCCCCCCCCCCCAGTTGAGATTAGACCACCACCTTGGGACGTGTCTTTGGTCTTGAAGGGTCCGCCCTACGAGCCCTTAAATAGGGCTTCAGACTACTTTCTAACCCTTAAGACCGTCTTCCTGGTAGCTCTGGCCTCAGCTAAAAGGGTCCGTGAGCTACATGGTCTGTCTTATGACGTCACCCATTCTAGAGGATGGGGGGAAGTCTCTCTCAACTTAGTACCAGACATTGTGGCTAAGACTGAGAATCCTTCATCTGCCAATGAGAGGTTTCAAGAATTTCAGTTTTCCAGCCTCAATAAGGTAACACAGGATACAGACCAGTTGTTACTGTGCCCAGTCAGGGCACTAAGGAAATACCTGAAGCGCACCAGACCTTTCAGACCATGTCTCCATCATCTCTTCCTTAGTACCAACAAGGTAAATAAGAGAATCTCTCGCAACACTATCTCTTTCTGGTTTAAGAAAGTTATTGCGATGGCTATTCATGGTGACCCAGAGGCAGCACAATCCAAAGCCCATCAAGTTAGGGGAGTGGCTGTCTCACTTGTGTTTAAGAGAAATCTCTGTCTCCCAAGTCTTAAGAGCTGGGGTTTGGAAACGCCAATCTACATTCACCGCTCACTATTTGAGCGACGTGACACATAGGTCTCTAGACACCTTTTGTATAGGGCCTGTTGTGGCAGGTCAACAGGTGCTGTAGCTACCTTATGCCCTTTCAGGGGACAGTAGCCATTGGTTGGGGATCCTGTGTTACCCCAGGTTTTAAGAAGGACATCCATCTATCTTCTTCGTTTCCTTCTACCTCCCATCTGGCGATTCTAGTCTGTAGCCAGTTTCAGCTGAACTCGCCAATGGAAATAAGGTATGAAACTCATTTGATTTCACTCACAGGGTATAAGTTATACTCGTCACGAGGTTTCTCCTTTTCAAGGTCGGGGGAATCCTAAGTATGAAGGGGTCCGAGTCGAGTGTTCCTGACCCACTTCATCCTGAAACATTTGTTTCCACGAAGTTACAAACTTTCAGTTGTGCTGAGATTATGGGGATCTACAAAGAAAGAAGATTTACAGGAGATTTTTTCTTTAAGAGAGTCTAGTCTGAGGACTATCTTCCCTATGAATAGGGAACTCTTTGACCACCCTAACCTCAGGACTAAGTGTTCTATAGTAAAGAATGAGGGTTTGTATCAGTGTAGGAACAAATGACAAACTCATAAAAGAGTTTTTATTTTTCTTAACATACAAACTCGAATCCTTTACACAAATCTTCCCTCCATCACCGCCCCCTAGATAGTCCTAGCTAGAATCTGATTGAAGGTAAACAGTAGCTACCGACCGGCGGTCCCCTACCTCTAACAGGTGGATAACTATCTGCCCCGTTCTTAACGACCTTTTTAAGGTTTTTCTGCCCTATTTTCCAGCTTGCACTAGAATATCTCCTATAGTAAAGAATTCCGGTTTGTATGTTAGAAAAAATACAAACTTATAATTTTGTTCTTTTTCCTAACTATACAAACCTGGTTCCTTTAACTTAATTTCCCGTATTTATCTTCCCCCCTAAAAGTCTCGAACACAATCAAAGTGACTGCTCAGTGGACTGGCAGAAGTGGTAGGGTTTTCCCGCAGCTGACCATTAACTACCAGCAATGGCCGACACCTCGTTATAAGTTTTTAACTACCTAGTTCTAGCAGTGCTTTAATCAATTCACATTTGTTCCAACACGGTTACTTACCTAGAACTACCTTCTTAGGAGTTACTGGTAACTCTACCTAACCGACCAGCTTTTTGTATAGTTTATCCTCTTTCCGTTTTCTAAGGGGTCAACCTCAGGCGGTGTGATATGTGCCCTGAGCCGACCCGGGGTCGGGAAGCGTGCTAGCTCAGGTCGGCGACTCCTCAGTAAGTTTCTGGTCGCGACGTGATCATCATCTCGCCGCGCTCTCTCTTACCTTGTGCGACCCTTTGTGTCCCCCGATCCTTTGTGCTTACCACGCGTTACCCACGTGTTACCCACGTGTTTCCCTTTCACTTTCCCTTTGCATCCTTGTGTCTCTTGGTGTATTAGCATTGTGTTATGGAGCAGCCTCGTCGGTGCCCTGGGCCTGTGGCCGGGAAGTCTTGCGGGGCTTTCTTTTCGAAACCTGAGATTGATCCCCACGCCTTGTGCTCCACTTGTAGGGCAAAAGTGTGTTCCCCTGCCTCCACGTGCCCGGGATGTGCTTCCTGGAGTGAGATCCAGTGGGTGCTCTTCGGGACTAAGAAGAAGAAGTCGCCTAAGAAATCCAGTGTCTCGTCGCCTGTGGTTTCCCCAGACGTCTCGGCAGACCGTAGCTCCCGTCCTTCTTCCCCTACCCATAGTAGGGGACGAGGTAAGTCCGCTGCGGGGAAGAGGCCCATTGCCCTTCCCCAAGAGTCTGATATTCCTGTGGGGGAAGTGTCTAGTGTGGGGCAGGCATGTATGGGGCCTGAGGGTAGTGCGGGAGTGTGGGTAGGAGGCGAGATCCTAGTGCCCGCAGGTCCCGTCTCCTCGGAAGATCCTATGTGGGGGAAACCAAGTGTGGATTCTTCCCCGGCGTCATGGCGTATTTCAGGTGCTTCAACCGCCGAAGGAGACACCGAGAAAGGAAGTTCGTCATCTTCAGACCCCACCGCATGGGTACCCCCCTAGGACTCCCTTCAGGTCTCCCGCTAGAGGAGAAGACGTCGAGCAATGGCTCTACAAAGGCCTCGCTCCGTCCCCTCCGGCTCCCTCGTCTACGCTACCCCCGTGTTTCTGCAGCCTCCCACACCTGAGAAACGTCGAGGATTTCCCCCCGCAGTCTTGGACGTTTCCTCTAAGAAGAAAGCCAAGTGGAGGTAGTCCAAGGAGTGGGTGAACAGCACAGTGGCCCGGAGCGAGCTGTTTAAGGTTACCACAGCCACGGCCGCTTCCGGGTGGCTCCCTAGAGCCTCGCCTTCTGTGTCTCATCCTCCTACCTCCTCCTTCGGCCCAGTCGCCCGGCAAGAGGGGTCGAACCAGGCCCCCCTTGTAGTGACTAACCCAACGGTGGCCTCCGCTTCTTCCCTTAGGAAGGACGTACGTCTTATGAAGGAAGGCTTAGCGTCGACCACGGGCACCTTGAAGGCCTTCCTAAATCACCAAGGGCGCCCGTCGGTCCGCGTGGATCCCCCCATCCACAGAGTCCCCCGTGGAACAAGGTACTCCCATGACGGATACCTTCGTCCCCACGGGGCAGCCCATACCACGGGTATCTTATGAAGGAAGGCTTAGCGTCGACCACGGGCACCTTGGAGACCTTCCTAAAGCACCAAGGGCGCCCGTCGGTCCGCATGGATCCCCTATCCACAGAGTCCCCCGTGGAACAAGGTACTCCCATGACGGATACCTTCGTCCCCACGGGGCAGCCCATACCACGGGCAGACTCGTCCAGCGTTGCCTTTCCCACCGTCACGGAGTACCCCCGTACGGAGGAACTGGTGACGGACGACCTGGTGGAAGGAGGGGAGTGCTCGTCTGACGACATCTCCTCCTACCGTAAGGTTCTGGCCCTAATTCGTCGACACCACCGATTAGACGAACCTAAGCCCTCAGTAGCAAAGGCCGTGCTCTCCGGACTGTCCAGAATGATCGTCAACCCTGTGCAACAAAAGCCTTCATTGTCTCTCCCTCTCGCTCCGGACGTGAAGTTGGGGATGGAGCATATAGATAGCTACCTGGCAGGACTGGCAGAGGCCCCCAGAAGCCAGAGTTCCTCCAAGCTGCTTCCAGGGCTGAAATCGCAGAAACGTTTCTACGTCCCAGAAGGGCATCGTGGCGGACCCCGTGCGGTAGAAGCAGCGGTGACCTCACTGAACCAGGGAGCCTCGGAAGACAGGGCCACCACTGCCCCCGTGTGCTTTTCCCCGTCAGAAGCCTCTATGATGGAGGACATGGCACAGGACCTTGTCTACGTGTCCTCCTGGTTGGATGGGTGGTCTTGCGCCTTGGTGGGGTTTCAGGCGTCCCACGACCTCTCCCTTCCGGACAATCAGACCACGCTGAAGGAGCTAGTTAGTTCGGGAGGCAAGGCCTTTAAGTTTTTGTCATCCCAGTCCCTGTCTATGGCTATGAACTGGGTACTTAGAAAGAGGGATACTGTCCTTAGCAAGTTGGTGCGGAAGTTACCGGACAGAGAAGCTAGGAGACTGAGGAATTCCTCCGTGTGGGGAATCGACATTTTCCCCATCAAATTGGTGGAGGATACGATGGAGAAAGTGAGGAGGGTGAGAGACACAGACCTTAGCCCCCCCCCCCCCCTTAGGAGGAAGCCCGTGTTTAGAAGAGCCTCAGCGGACGTCCCTCACTCCTCCCAGTCCGCCCCTTTGCTGCCTCGAAGAGACCCACCGTCAGCTCCTTGGCTTCAAACCTCTCAGCAGCCCACCCGTAGGGCCAACACAGCCCCTCAGTCAGCCTTCAGACCCTCCTACAGTAACTCTAGGAGAGGTCGCTCTGGCTGCTCCTCCAGAAGGAGGTAGGAAGGGAGGCCCCCTACTCCTACTGGAGCCTCTAGTAGGGGGATGCCTCAGACATTTTTGGCAAGCATGGCGGGATCTCGGTGCGGATCCCTGGACGGTGACGGTCCTGAAGGAGGGCTACAGACTCCTTTTCCTAGAAGAACCTCCCCCTCTCATCCCAGCCCACCGGGCCGAGGGGCTGGTTCCAAAGAACTCCTTGAAGAGGTCGGCGCTACAGGAGGAAGTAGCGTCCATGATCGCCAAGGGAGCTTTAGAGCCAGTGGAGAACCCCGGCCCGGGTTTCTTCAGCAGGCTCTTCCTTGTGGAGAAATCGACAGGAGGGTGGAGGCCGGTCATAGACCTCTCAGCCCTCAACAAGTTCGTCTCAAAGACGGATTTCATAATGGACACCCCCAAGACAGGGCTAGCAGCCTTGAGGGAGGGGGATTTCCTCATGTCCCTCGACCTCAAGGATGCCTATTTTCAAATCCCCGTGCACCCCTCCAGCAGGAAGTTCCTCAGAATCAAGTGGGAGTCCAGTGTCCTGCAGTTCAAAACCCTTTGCTTCGGCCTATCGACGGCCCCGCAGGGGTTCACGAGGATTTTCACCTCAGTCTCGGCATGGGCGCACGAGAAAGGCATATGACTGATCAGGTACCTGGACGACTGGTTGCTTCTTTCTGTCTCAAGGGAGCAACTGAAGGAGCAAGGCGTGATGTTGCTCGACCTCTGCAAGGAATTAGAGATCACGGTCAACCTAGGAAAGTCCCAGCTAGTCCCCAGCACCAGGATGACTTACTTGGGGATGGTCCTAGACACCCAGTTAGTAAGAGCCTTCCCCTCAGGGGAGAGGATAGACAACCTGGAACATATCCTTCAACCCTTCCTGGCGGGCCAACCCAGGAGGGCCAAGGACTGGCAGAAGTTACTGGGCCACCTGGTTTCACTGGAGAAATTAGTGCCGACAGGGAGACTCAGGCTCCGACCGGTACAGTGGAATCTGAAGGAATCGTGGACCCAAGGCAAGGAGCCCCACAAAATAGTCCCAGTCCTCCCGAAGACGAGAGAGACCCTGCTTTGGTGGAACATCAGGTCGAACACAGAGAAGGGAATGCCCTTCGCCCCCGATCCCCCGGAGATACTGTTGTTCACGGACGCATCGAAGGAGGGTTGGGGAGCACACCTGCTAGGAGAATCGACAAGAGGGCAGTGGTCCAGCGAGGAGGCGTCTCTCCATATAAACATCCTGGAGATAATAGCGGTTCTGAGGGCGTGTCGACAGTTCGTACACTTCCTACGAGGAAACACTGTCCCAGACCCGTCAGCAGCGTTCGAGGACACCTTCCAACATCCCTGGGACGACCTCGATGTGTACGCCTTCCCTCCCTTCGGGATGATCAGGCGAGTGCTGAACAGAGTGAGAGTGACGACCAACCTGTCGATGACATGTCGCAGACCTAAAAGAATTAGCTCTTCGTCCTCCTTGGCCGCTTCCGGACAGACCAGACCTCAACCTTACTTTCACAGGTGGCACGAAAACCCTCGATCCCTCCCCCTTCACGCGTGAAGGTTATCGAGAGGCTACTGAAGAAAGAAGGATACTCATTGAGAACCGCGGCAAGGATGTCGGGTTACCTATGGCGTTCCTCGACAGTAGTTTACCAAGAAAAGTGGGCAGTCTTCGTGAAGTGGTGTGCGTCCAAGAACATTAGGCCCTTAGGGGCGTCGATCCAGGACATTGCAGACTTTCTGGTGTACCTGAGAGACGACGTGGGTTCGTCTATTCCGGCCATCAAAGGAGTACTAGCAGCCTTAGGTCGTCTTCCTCCTTAGGGGCATTGCCTTGGGAGCCTCAAGGCACATCTCTATGCTCATCCGCAGCTTTGAACAATCATGTCCCCCCCAGGAAGTAAGGGTTCCGCAGTGGGACCTAGCCAGAGTTCTCAAGGTCCTGTCAGAGCCACCCTTTGAGCCTCTCAGGGACGTACTAGACAGAGAACTCACCCTTGAAACAGCATTCCTTTTAGCCCTGGCCTCGGCGAAAAGAGTTAGCGAGTTACACGGCCTCTCTTACGAGGTCTCACACTCCAAAGGGTGGAGAGAAGTTACCTTTAGGTTTGTCCCTAGCTTTGTGGCGAAGACCCAGAACCCGGCATGTTGGGATCCTCGGTTTGATGGTTTTTCAGTGCCAGCCATCCCTCGCTCCAACAACCCGAAGGATCTACTCTTATGTCCCGTGAGAACAGTAAGAGAATACCTGCAGAGGACCGCAAAATTCCGCCCTCAGATCGGGAATTTATTCGTCTCAACAGGCCGGGTGAAGAAACCGGTCTCGAAGAACTCTATCTCTTTCTGGCTACGACAGGTGATAAGAGAGCCTACGAGGCTTCTGGGACTCCTCTCCCAGGTAAACCAAGGCCACATGATATTAGAGGTCTGAGCACCTCCCTGGCCTTCGAGAAAAACATTGCTGTGGGAAAGATCCTGAAGGCAGGTATCTGGTCTAGACAGTCCACCTTCACGGAACACTATCTCAAAGATTGCTCGAGAAAATCGTTGGACAGGTTTTCCATTGGCCCAATCATTTCGGCCCTTCAAGAGATCTAAGGTCATGGCCCCAGGGTAAACGGGGGGGTTAAGGCCAAGAGACACTAGTTCCTTCCTTAACCTTACCCCCCCTCACCTCCTTTCCTTCCTTCCCCGGGCCATACTGCCAAGGAAGATGTCGAAAAGACCTTAGCCACTTGAAGAAATGTCCTCCAAGAGAACATGTATCGGAGTTGGTTTTGAAAAGGTACGCCATTAGACACTAAGTGAGTTTTTTGGATAGTTTCCCCTACTTTTCGTGCAGTTTTCTAGTGGTCGTAGAACCAATACCTCCTTAGAGGTTCCCTCTCTCGCGTGCCTCCCCGTCGGCTTCTGGCCCCTGCAGGACACTCCCACCTCCTAAAGTTTAAGTCTCCTAAGAAGGTAGTTCTAGGTAAGTAACCGTGTTGGAACAAATCACAAGTTTTTAAGTAATTTGTATTTTTCCTAACATACTTACCTAGAACTACCTTCAGGTTATGGCCCACCCATCCTTCCCCGAGAACCTGCAGGGTCGAGTAGTACCTGTTCCAACGAAACTTACTGAGGAGTCGCCGACCTGAGCTAGCACGCTTCCCGACCCTGGGTCGCCTCAGGGCACATATCACACCGCCTGAGGTTGACCCCTTAGAAAACGGAAAGAGGGTAAACTATACAAAAAGCTGGTTGGTTAGTTAGAGTTACCAGTAACTCCTAAGAAGGTAGTTCTAGGTAAGTATGTTAGGAAAAATACAAATTACTTAAAAATTTGTGATATTAAAGGACCCAGGTTTATATAGACAGGAAAAATACAAATTACTTTTAAAATTTGTGAAGTGGTTGTTGGAAATTTTTTCAGAAATTTGCTTTATATTATTTTACTCTAAATAATAGTGAAAAACTACAATTCTGTTTGTAAGACCACTTTATATTCAAAGTGAAATGATTATGTGTTTGTATAATAATTCCATGATAGATAGCTGTCAAAAGATATGACTCAATGATCAGAGACCGTATGTTATACAGAAATGTGAAGAAAATATCACCATATATTTATATGAATTTGAATGTTATACAGTATGTAATTTAGTTATGTTTAATTTTTATTTCATTACATATTTTTATTTATTCCTTCAATTTATTTTACTTTCATTTTTTCTAATTATTTTCAGTTCATTATTTCCCTTTAATATAATTATATTCCTTTATGTGAAATAAATCACAAGTACTAGAAATTTCCATTGTAGTTTAAATAACTACTATGAGATTCAGGGCCTCTGTAACACGGTTTTTTCGCAATATTTTTTTTATCTATGAATTTCATAAATCTAATGCTAATTCAGAATGCACATTATATCTACACATAAATTTTGACTATATTCTGCATTACGTGGGTAGAATAAATTTGGTAATTATAATGTAAAAGTGACGTTTTTTTGAAGACGGGCCAACTTACTCAGAGAAAAGGTTTCGAACGCACTCGTTACGTAACCTACGACGGCATATCTTCCCTCTTTCTCGATCGATGATTGGCTATACGTAACGAAGGCTATACCTCTGCCAACAATGACACAAAAATTTAAATAAAAGCAAAGCAGTACACCTTTATGAACTCTGAAACCTTTCCACTGATAATTGTCATAATGAACAAACCAACAAAATATGTTAATAAATACAAAAACACGTCGATTATTAGTCTAACTCCCAAAATAAGTTTCCTAAGAAATTACAGTCTACTTTATAGGTCACAATCAGATTGACAAGGTGTAGGGAATAGTTGGTAATTTTCAAAAACGTAGTAGACAAGCTTGATTTGATAACTGCTATATCCAATGTCAAGCAATTTTTATTTATTGTCTCTCTTCCTACCTATTTACTGGAAAAAAAAAAAAAGGCGGTACCGTATTTTGGCTTTAAACCTTCACCAATAATTATCGTCAGAATGATGACTTCATGAGGCTCCACCCACTTTGGCCTCGTTATAATTCAGGATAACACTGAAGGCTATCATGGGCATTGTTGGATTATGAAATTAAAATTCTAGCTATAAAAACTCAATTCTCGAGTAGTTGTAAGAAGTGCTAAATGATCCTCAAGGATCCCAGCAGTTGGCCTAAACGTTTAATTCATGTATACTACTGTTGCGGCACTACTGCTACAGTAGTATTACTACGGTAGCACAGATACCCCACCCACATTTATGTATCGTTCCGCCATTCATAAAGTCTTTGTCATGTTTTTTCACTGTGCTATAAGCCATGGCCTCCTCAGAAATTAAGTTTAACATTAGATGATAGGTTATTTCATTACGCTGACAAATTATGGCAACTGGGTATGTTATTGCCGATGTTGAAGCTAAAGATAAAGTATGGTATCATTCCATCATTGCATTATCATCTTTACTACTATTTGTTTGGCTACATGTAGTAATTATTTTAAAGGATAAATGAATTATGTTCACTTTACTTCTACAGTATAAGTTCCCATTAGATGTACAAATAAAACTCCTAAAACTATTCATGATTTATTTACAAAATGCAATCAAGCCCAAAACATAGCCAACACGGTCGTACGGCCTAAGAAGAAGAAAAAAATTATGTCGGATGATCCGTTGGTCTGATGGAGATTTTAGCACAAAAATCTTATTTTAACAAAAATAGTTATATAAAGACACTTTACATACAATCTCTCTCTTTCTCTCTCTCTCTCTCTTGGTGGCATAGTGAATAGTTAATGGAAATGTTCAAAAGCCTGAATGACATTACAAGTATTATAATCATGTTACGCTAAATACAAATCAGACCATAAACATTGGATTTAAATTAGAAACTGAATAATTACCTATTCCGGCTATAGTAAATATGGCCATGAGCTTTCTCTTGACTGTATAAAATTGCAAGTCGTAAGACAAATGCAGTTTTGCAACCACTGGGTCAATTCCAAATCCTGTTAGCCATTCTTGACTGTTATGGGTTTCTGAGCCGATGGAAGAATGTGAATGGGTGTCTGGTGGTTGGGCGGGGCAAAATTTTGTCAAAAGGTGTTTACATTGCTTACGTAATGAATGTTTTCGACTTTTGGCTCGTTATCACTGGCCATGGCGTCAGCTAGAGCATTTTTACTCTATAAAAATTAAAACTATCGGGTTTAGGTTATTGATAATGCTGACAAAATTTGTGTGTGGTTGTAAAATATACATATGTCAACTTTCAGCTACATCCGATGCTTTGATAAGGAGCAAAGTCCAAAAAACCGTTTTTAAATATTTAACTTAGCCGGTGAATATATAATAGCTGCAACTCTGCGGCTCGACAGACAACATACTCAAAAAACTCGCGAGCGATCGCTATGTAGGTTACGGGTGTGCCCACCAGCGCCAACTGTCGGCCAGATACCACTCTTGTATGTAAACAAAACCTTCAATTCTTCTCTGTCGACGTTGACGACAAGACGTACTTATACTCGCTGTAGAATCTGGAGTTTTCCCATCATATTTGGTGAAGTACTTTATTTTGGTTTGAGCTTTCGCAGTACAGGTGTTTTTCCTCAACATAAACTCTTGAACTCTTTATTGAATCGGATTATTTGTTGATGACTTGGATTGTTTTGGAATTTTCTTTGACTAATTCAAAATGGCTGACCCTTCTCAAGTACCTAGATTTCGAAAGTGTAATGCTAGGGACTGTAATAGGCGTCTTCCAAAGGCTTCTCTCGACCCTCATACTGTTTGTTCCAATTGTCGGGGTAAAACCTGTCAATTGGGAGATCGGTGTGAGGAATGCGTGGGCCTTTCGGAATTCGATTGGATCGAATATGATAAGTATGCACGCAGACTAGAGAGAGATAGGGTAAGGAGAAGTTCATCTAGGTCCTTAGATTTTTCCTCTCCACATGCCCCTGAACCTAATCCTTCCCCTGTAGTGGTTGTTCCTAACCCCCCTTCTAGCACTCAGGAACCGTCTATGCAAGACATGTTACGTGCTATTCATGCCTTGGGGGAGAGAGTTGAAGCGTTAGCAAGTGACCGTAATCAACTCATGGCTGACGTGAAGGAACTTAAGTGCCATAGTGCCACGGCGGAAAGTGGGAAAGTGATTAGTGCGCAAAGTGTTGTGAACAGTGTTGCGACCGAGGGTTCGTTTGTTCGTGCCTGTCGTTCACCTAGTCCGGGACCTCTTGCAAGCTCCCAAGCCCAGGGGAGAAGCAATGTCGTACGACTTATGGGTTCGAGAGGCCTTGATCAGCGAACAGACGTTCCCTCTATGGTATCAGGCGTATCTCGTCAAGATCGCCCCTACCATAAGACGAGAGAGCCCATTTTTACTTCGTCTTCCGAAGGCGTTTCACGCAAGAAACCATGGAGCAAGGTTTCTAGGCCTCTGAAACGCAAGTCGGTCCCTTCAGGACAGGTCCAACGTCCTGGATGTAGTCATTGGGACAGTTCGGACCCGTTGCTGTCATCGGATGACTGCTCGCCGCCTAAGCAAGGCAAAGTTGTGCCGTCTCAGACGCTAACCCCGTCTGTTACCGCACCCGTTACCGTAGACCCTAAATGGGTTATACTGCAGGACATGCAGTCTAAGCTTGCGTCCCTTATGGAAGACTACAACGCAGAGAAGGTTTCCGTTGAACCTAGCCGTTTATCTCATGGAGATCCTGGCCGTCAGCCACCCAAGCGTTCTGTTGTGCGTCCTGTTGACGTTGGTGTAGCCATCTCACGTCAACCAGTTGGGGTTGTACCACACCCGATGCGGTCTCGTGTGGATTTTCAGCCGCATGTGGACGTTAGGCAACTCGCTGATGCGCCTGGTGACGTTCAGGACGTTCGCCAACCATCAGAGTTGACTTGTTTTGACGCAGTGCGTCAACCTCCGCAACCTAGAGTTGTTTTGACTGCACAACCCAGGCGGTCTAAGCAGTCTCGGGTGGACGCTGTGCGTCCTCACGCACCTGTTGTTGTTGACAGTTCCCAGACTGTTCAGCAGTTTCAGGACGCTGCGTCCTGCTCCGCCACTTATGCACCAGTGCGGGCGGACGCTGCGTGTCAAGCATTGCCACCCCCTTTGCTTGTTTCTCATCAGTTGTCAGATGAGGAACTTTCGGATGAGGACGTTGCTGACCCTCAGCCTGAGGATCATCCTTCAGATATTGATGAGCCTAGAGCAGTTCCGCCATCTATGGACTTTAAAAAAGTCATGCTCATTTTTAAAGAGTTGTTTCCTGAACACTTTGTCTCTGTGGCTCCTCGTTCGCCGCCGTCTGAGTTTGTTTTAGGCGTACCTGCTGCCATGCCAGCCTTTACAAAACTCGTTCTCTCTCGCTCATCCAAGAGAGCTTTACGGCTGTTAGGCGATTGGTTGGAAACCAAGAGGAGTTTAGGGAAGACGGCCTTTGCCTTCCCCCCATCTAAACTCTCGTCTAGATCGAGCGTCTGGTATGCCACGGGAGAAGTTCTCGGCTTGGGAGTTCCTGCCTCTGCCCAGGGCGACTTCTCAAGTCTTGTAGACTCTCCCCGCCACCTAGCCATGAGACGCTCGAAGATTAGTTGGTCATCCTCAGACCTGGACCATCTACTTAAAGGCATCTTTAGGGCTTTTGAAGTTTTCAACTTCCTTGACTGGTGTTTGGGAGCCTTGAGTAGGAAAATCTCATCAGCCGATAAAGATGTCTCCTTACTCATTATGTCCTGCATGGATAAGGCCATCCGCGATGGATCCAATGAGCTCTCCGCCTCGTTTACGTCAGGAGTCCTAAAGAAACGAGAGTCTCTGTGCTCTTTTATGTCAGCAGGAGTGACGCCCTGTCAACGATCTGAGGTACTCTTTGCCCCTTTGTCTAAGTTCTTGTTTCCTGAACTTTTAGTTAAGGAAATAGCGTTGTCTCTAGTGCAGAAGGACACCCATGACTTGGTTGCGTCCTCGGCTCGCAAAGGGACCCCTTCGTCTGCCTTGTCTGCTAGACCTAGGATAGACACTCCAGCGTCCAGGTTTATTCCGCCCTTTCGTGGCAGAGCCCCCAGCAGGGGAAGTACTCGTGCCAAAGGGAAGAGAGGAAAGAGGAAAGGAGCCAAGTCCTCGCGTGGCAGAGTCTGACTGCCCGCAACTTCAGACAGCAGTAGGTGCCAGACTCAAGAACTTCTGGCAAGCCTGGGAGAAGAGAGGCGCAGATCAACAGTCTGTGAGGTTGCTCAGAGAGGGGTACAAAATCCCATTTGTACGCAAACCTCCTCTAGCGACGTCCCCCATCGATCTCTCTCCCAGGTACGGAGAGGAAGCAAAGAGACAAGCCCTGAAACTAGAAGTGTCTCTTTTGCTAGAGAAGGGAGCGGTGGTCAAAGTCTCGGACCTTCAATCACCGGGGTTTTACAACCGTCTCTTCCTAGTACCGAAGAAGACAGGAGGTTGGAGACCGGTGCTAGACGTCAGTGCTCTGAATGTCTTTGTCACAAAGACAAAGTTCACCATGGAGACCACGAAGTCAGTCTTAGCAGCGGTCAGAAAGGGAGACTGGATGGTCTCTCTAGACCTAAGAGATGCTTACTTCCACATCCCCATTCACTCAGATTCCCAACCTTTTCTGAGATTTGTGTTCGACAATGTGGTGTACCAGTTTCGGGCGCTGTGCTTTGGCTTAAGTCCTGCTCCTCTCGTGTTTACGTGGCAAAATTCCTCCATTTATCGGGTATCCGAGCCTCCCTTTATTTGGACAACTGGCTTCTCAGAGCCTCGTCCAGTCATCGCTGTCTGAAGGATCTCAATTGGACTTTAGATCTGACCAAGGAATTGGGACTTCTGGTCAACTTGGAAAAGTCCCAGCTGATCCCATCCCAAACTATTCTGTATTTAGGGATGGAGATTCGCAGTCCAGTTTTTCGGGCTTTTCCGTCGGCCCCCAGAATAGATCAAGCCCTGCTCGTAATCCAAAGGATGTTGAAGAGAGAACGTTGCTCAGTCAGGAATTGGATGAGTCTAGTAGGAACTCTATCATCCCTGGAGCAGTTTGTATCGCTAGGAAGGCTACACCTCCGACCTCTACAATTCCATCTAGCTTTTCACTGGAAAAAGGACAAGACGCTAGAGGCGGTCTCGATCCCGATTTCCGAAACAGTAAAGACTTGCCTGAATTGGTGGAAAGACAATATCAGTCTACGAGAGGGACTTCCCCTAGCAGTTCAGAAACCAAACCACGTTCTCTTCTCAGACGCATCGGATTTGGGTTGGGGGGCGACACTGGACGGTCGGGAATGTTCAGGTCTGTGGACCTCAAGTCAGAGGAGCATGCATATCAACGGCAAGGAGCTTTTGGCAGTTCACCTGGCCTTGATGAGCTTCGAGAGTCTCCTTCGAGACAAAGTGGTGGAGGTCAACTCGGACAACACCACAGCCTTGGCGTACATTTCCAAACAAGGAGGTACCCACTCCCTGACACTGTACGAGATAGCAAGGGACCTGCTCATCTGGTCAAGAGATCGAGGCATCTCCCTGGTAACGAGGTTTATCCAGGGCGACTTGAACGTTCTAGCAGATTGTCTCAGTCGGAAGGGTCAGGTAATTCCAACCGAATGGACCCTCCACAAGGATGTGTGCAAGAGGCTTTGGGCGACTTGGGGTCAACCCACCATAGACCTCTTTGCAACCTCGATGACCAAGAGGCTTCCAATCTATTGCTCTCCAGTCCCAGACCCAGCAGCAATACATATAGATGCCTTTCTCCTAGACTGGTCTCACCTAGACGTATACGCATTCCCACCATTCAAGATTGTCAACAAGGTACTGCAGAAATTCGCCTCTCACGAAGGGACAAGGTTGACGTTAGTTGCTCCCCTCTGGCCCGCGAGAGAATGGTTCACCGAGGTACTTCGATGGCTGGTAGACTTTCCAAGAAGTCTTCCTCTAAGAGTAGACCTATTACGTCAGCCACACGTAAAGAAGGTACACCAAAGCCTCCACGCTCTTCGTCTGACTGCCTTCAGACTATCGAAAGACTCTCGAGAGCTAGAGGCTTTTCGAAGGAGGCAGCCAGTGCGATTGCAAGAGCGAGGAGAGCTTCTACCATTAGAGTTTACCAATCGAAGTGGGAAATCTTCCGAGACTGGTGCAAGTCAGTATCTGTATCCTCGTCCAGTACCTCTGTAGCCCAAATCGCTGATTTTCTCTTATACCTGAGAAGAGTTCGCTCCCTTTCAGCTCCCACGATCAAGGGCTACAGGAGCATGTTGGCTTCGGTCTTCCGGCATAGAGGCTTAGATCTTTCCAACAATAAAGATCTACAAGATCTCCTTAAGTCTTTTGAGACCTCTAAGGAGCGTCGTTTGGCTACACCTGGATGGAATTTAGACGTGGTCCTAAGATTCCTCATGTCAGACAGGTTTGAGCCTTTACATTCAGCCTCCCTGAAGGATCTCACTCTTAAGACTCTTTTCCTGGTGTGCTTGGCCTCGGCTAAAAGAGTCAGTGAGCTTCATGCCTTCGGCAAGAACATCGGTTTTTCGACAGAAAAAGCCACTTGTTCTCTTCAACTTGGTTTCCTAGCCAAGAATGAACTGCCTTCTCGTCCTTGGCCTAAATCTTTTGATATTCCTAGCTTATCAGAGATCGTAGGCAACGAATTAGAGAGAGTATTATGCCCCGTTAGAGCTCTTAAGTTCTATTTAGCTCGTACTAAGCCTTTACGAGGTAAATCTGAAGCGTTATGGTGTTCGGTTAAGAAACCATCCTTACCTATGTCAAAGAATGCTTTGTCATATTTTATCAGATTGTTAATACGAGAAGCTCATTCACACTTGAGTGAGGAAGACCGATCTTTGCTTAAGGTTAAGACGCACGAGATTAGAGCTATAGCAACTTCCGTGGCCTTCAAGCAAAATAGATCTCTGCAAAGTATCATGGACGCGACCTTTTGGAGAAGCAAGTCAGTGTTCGCGTCATTTTACTTGAAAGATGTCCAGACTCTTTACGAGGACTGCTACACCCTGGGTCCATTCGTAGCAGCGAGTGCAGTAGTGGGTGAGGGCTCAACCACTACACTTCCCTAATTCCATATCCTTTTAATCTGTCTCTTGAAATGTTTTTAATATTGTTTTTATGGGTTGTTCGGAAGGCTAAGAAGCCTTTCGCATCCTGGTTGATTTGGCGGGTGGTCAAAGTCATTTCTTGAGAGCGCCCAGATTAGGGGTTTGATGAGGTCCTGTTGTATGGGTTGCAGCCCTTGATACTTCAGCTCCTGGGAGTCTGTCAGCATCCTAAGAGGATCGCTGGGCTCCGTGAGGAAGACAGACTTACAAGGCAGAGTAATCGTCTAAGTCAACTTCCTTACCAGGTACCTCTTTATTTTGGTTTTGTTATATTGATAACTGTCAAAATGAAAAAACTCTTAGCTTATACGCTGTAAACATAATTAACTCTGGTCTCTACCCACCTCCTTGGGTGTGAATCAGCTATTATATATTCACCGGCTAAGTTAAATATTTAAAAATGATATTTTAATTATAAAATAAATTTTTGAATATACTTACCCGGTGAATATATAAATTAAATGACCCTCCCTTCCTCCCCAATAGAGACGCAGCGGGACGAGAAGAATTGAAGGTTTTGTTTACATACAAGAGTGGTATCTGGCCGACAGTTGGCGCTGGTGGGCACACCCGTAACCTACATAGCGATCGCTCGCGAGTTTTTTGAGTATGTTGTCTGTCGAGCCGCAGAGTTGCAGCTATTATATATTCACCGGGTAAGTATATTCAAAAATTTATTTCATAATTAAAATATCATGTTACAGAGGCCCTGAATCTCATAGTAGATTGGAAAGACAATACTTTTGTCCACATTTGGTACAACATATATAATGTTTCATCTTCCATTATTTTTTATTCGCTATTCATTTCTGTTATTCACATGTTTTTTTATTGTTCATTTCTGTCTACATTTATTGCTTGTGACCTTTCTTATTGCAAATTTTCCTTATATAGCTAATACACTTGAATGGTTTACAGTAAATATAAACTGAACTTAACTGTTGTAAAAGATATATTGTAATTTTGCAACTTTTTATTAACAGGTTCAGTGACAAAACTCGAAATGATTGGGATTCGAGGGACTCTTTTGAAAAGGTGCCAGGTAAATATGACTTACTTGCAATGGACTACTCCAAGGAAGATCAAACTGATTCAGCAATAAAAGCGGTAGATAAAATAAAGGAGGAAAGAAAAAAAGTAAGTGCAGATTTCCATCTTATTTTGTGTTGAAACTTATTATTTTAATTTGAATTCATTTGAAATAAGTGAATGTATTGATATTATTGTTGATTTAAAATGTGGAGTTGGTTACCAGTTATTAATTAAATACCAGATTTGGAAAGAAAAGAAATGAATCCAATTTCATCCTATCATTAAAAGTAAATTACCTAGCAAAAAGTGTGTGTAATGGTACATTGATTTTAGTTGCTTTAGTATGTGTACATGTACTCACCATAATTGGTTTGTTTATATTGCCTGCAGGATTTTGTGGTACATATTAGCAGTTATATAAAATTACCTTTACTGCTCTAACAGGTCATTAAAAGCTATCTTTCAATTCCCTGTCAACTTGATCAGCTAAGAATGAAAGGTCAAGTACCTAAGTAGGTACCTCAATAAATAGATTTTTTCCCATGAGTCAATAAAGCTAAAAACTGATTTACCAATTTAATTTGGACAGTGACAGAGAAATTTTGCTAAATGATGTTTAAAAACTTTTGATAATATTGGAGTTATGGAAATTGGGCTGTAGCCGGCAGCCTAGAACTACAACAGACATTTACCTAATGGAGTAACACTACTAATTCTCCGAGTGCAAAAAGAACCTCCTTGTTAACTTTACAAAAATAACAGATAACTTAAGAGCTAAGAAATCAGCTTTATAAAAAATCAAAGGAAAAATACAATTTGGGTCTACACCTCAAAAAGCATCAAGGTCCACTATGAGTGTTGTAATTTCATGGGACCAAGAAGCTACTCTAGTTAGTTTGGCTTCAGGAAAACAGGAATAAGGAAGATAAAGTTTCTTGTTACTCTGCTTACAAAGACATTAGTCAAAAGGGTTGCCTTTTCATTTGGAGAGTGAGTGACAGAGCCATCTAATTGAAGTAAGGGACTACCCGTTAAGTATACACCAAAGAATGCAGATTTAATGGTGGCCCAACACTAAAATTCCTGTTTTCCCAGAAAGGATTTCTTGTCAAATCGTATTCCTTTTCAGGTGAAGCGTAAACTCTCAGAGCAACAGCTCTTAGCTGAGTGTAGTTATTCCAAGCCTTATCTGATTTATTACTTTCCAAAAATGCTAAGCCTCCTGTTTTTTTTCTAATAAGTTCATCTACAATCATCATGTATGTATGTTGTCTTACGTTATTTTAATACATGAGAAGAGATTTGTATATCAGTTATGTCAACTAGATTCCCATTCAAGAGAACAACAGGCTCAGCCCCTTTATGCGGTAGTGACCAATTCAGTACAAAAGATCTCTTAAAATGCCATTCCGGTCTTCTTGAGATTTTATATATATCTTCAAATAGTACAGTTTGGCACATCAGGGACAGGCTGCTCAGTTTTGATTAATAATGAAAACATAGCATGAAGAAAATTCTCAATTGTAGGATCAACCTTGTTATAGTACCAGGGAAGTCGGTGTATAACAGGTCCAAGAAATTACCAGGCTTGTGCGTAGCCTTACTAATGATTTACTCACGGCGGAATTCAGTCAAGTTCAAAGTTCCAAAGTCATGGTAATCTCTGGGATAAACAGTATTCCTGTGGTGATCATTGAAATCACCAAACACAAGAGAGGCCTTTCTATCTAAGCCATAGTGGTAAGAACACAAGCAACGATAGCATTGTCCAAGTCTGGATTCCATATAAAAGTTGTTGTGCCCGCCATAAATTTTAATAACCTGAATCTTAATGACATCCACATTTATAGTTGGACTTACGAAAAGCAGGGTACTCAGTTCGAACATACAACTCCATACCCCTTTGAAAAACTTTTCACTTTTAGATTTAATAGCTCAACTCATAATAAACCCCAAAACACTATCTTTTAAGGTGTGGCTTTGCGGGTGGGAGCATAAGATGATTTTTTTTCCCCGCATTCAGAGCTAAATTATTTTAAGACCAAGTGTGGTTTGCAATTTTTTCACTTCTCATTGGAAGTGATTGTAAGTATTTCATCTGAAATTAGTTGCATTTGTCCAGTAAGAGACATTCAGTATACAGTGATACCTCGGTAGTCGAACGACTCTATACTCGAACAATTCGGAGTTCGACCAAAATTTTCGAGAAATTTTTGCTGCGGTGCTCGACCAAAAATTCGGTACTCGACCAGCCGAACACGTGACGACCGCATGGGCTTTGTGATGATCGCGCCATCTCGGCCACTCTCGCTTGTTCGGGAAGCATCAGTTCTCTCGAGAGCGTCACTCAGACAACGCGCGATCAGCATTCGTTGTGATTTAGTGATTTTCAGTGCTTTTAATTGCTTTTTTAGCTTTCATAATGAGTCCCAAGAAAGTAATGAGTGTTAAGGGGAAGGAGAAGAGGAAAACAGTGCGAACAACGATCGAGTTGAAGAAGGAAATTATAGCGAAATATGAGAATGGTGTACGAGTGTCCGATTTAGCGGTAGAATACGGAATGGCGAAGTCGACCATTTCTACGTTTTTAAAGCATAAAGAAATGATTAAGAAGGCGAATGTTGCAACGGGAGTTACGGCGGTAACTAAGCAAAGGCCACAAGTGATTGAGGAGATGGAAAAGTTGCTTTTAATATTTATTAAAGAAAAACAGTTGGCCGGGGAAAGTGTTAGTGAAGCGTTCATTTGTGAAAAAGCGTTGCATATCTATGAAGAATTAGTGAAGAAAAGTCCGAGTACCAGTGAAAGTGATTCATTTACATTTAAAGCGAGCAGGGGTTGGTTTGAAAAGTTTCGTAATAGAACAGGTATTCATCGTGTTACTAGGCATGGGGAGGCAGCTAGTTCGGATCAAATTGCAGCCGATAAATACGTGGGGGAATTCGATCGGTACATAAATGAACAAAATTTGATCGCACAACAAGTCTTTAATTGTGATGAGACTGGGTTATTTTGGAAGAAAATGCCAGCCAATACGTACATTACCAAGGACGAGACGAAGATGCCAGGTCACAAGCCAATGAAAGATAGGCTAACATTGTTGCTGTGTGCAAATGCAAGTGGCGATTGCAAGATCAAACCCTTGTTAGTGTACCACTCGGACAACCCCCGGGTGTTCAAACGAAATAATATTTGTAAAAGTGCACTACCAGTTATGTGGCGCTCGAACACTAAATCTTGGGTCACAAGACAATTCTTTACTGAGTGGATAAACGAAGTGTTTGCCCCCCAGGTTAAGGCTTACCTCATTGAAAAGAGCTTGCCAATGAAATGTCTTCTGGTTATGGACAATGCTCCTGCACATCCTCCAGGTCTCGAGGATGACTTGAAAGAAGAATACAGCTTTATCAAAATCAAATTCTTGCCCCCAATACTACTCCCATACTCCAGCCCATGGACCAACAGGTCATTTCAAACTTCAAAAAACTCTATACCAAGGCCCTTTTCAGAAAGTGTTTTGAAGTGACCAGTGACACGAAGTTGACCCTAAAGGAATTCTGGAAGGAACACTTCAGCATCCTCAACTCTGTTAACATGATTGACCAAGCTTGGCGAGGTGTGACCTATAGGACATTGAACTCTGCCTGGCGTAAGCTGTGGCCATCATGTGTCACAGAGAGGGAGTTTGAAGGTTTCCAACCAGAGGCGGGTCCAAGCACTGCTACCCCTGTAATTTCTGATGACACTGATGTCGTTGAGGAAATTGTTGTCATGGGCAGGAGTTTGGGGCTTGAGGTCGACAAGGATGATATTGATGAGCTTGTAGAAAGCCATTCTACCGAGTTGACTGTGGAGGAATTGTTGCACCTGCAACAACAACAGCAGCAGGATCTGATTGTGGAGCAGGAATCTTCAGAAGAGGATGAGGTAAGGGAGGATGTTCCAAGTTCTCTCATCAATGAAATTTGTTCCAAGTGGGCAGATGTGCAGGCTTTTGCTGAAAAATACCACCCAGAAATTGCAGTAGCAAACCGGGCAGTGCATATGTTTAATGATAGTGTCATGTATCATTTTCGAAGAATACTGCAGAGGAGGAAGAAACAATTAACAATAGACCAGTTTTTCACAAAAGAAAAGAAAGCTGCTACATCAAAGCCTGTTTCTCCTCCAAAGAAGAGACAAAGAAGAGAAGAAACCCCTGAAATAGATCTGCCCACCCTTTCATTGGAGAGAGAAACAACTCCTGAAGGAGAACTACCCCGCCACATCATGGAAGGGGACTCTCCTTCCAAGCAGTAACCTCCCCCTTCCATCCTCTCCACATCCATCCCTGTATGCCATCGAACCGCTGCTCAAAGGTATGTTCACTACAGTACAGAAAATGGTTTAAAATTGTTTTATTTTAGTACAGTAAATGGTTTAAAATTGTTTTATAGGATTTTCTGACCAATTTCATACACATTTAGATAATTATTGTTGTTTAGGTACACGTTTTATTAATATTTTGGGCCTGTTCGAGTGCTTGGGAACGGAATAGAATATATACCATTATTTCTTATGGGGAAAAAAAATTCGGTACTCGAACAAATCGGAGGTCGAACACGGATCTCGAACGGATTATGGTCGAGTACCGAGGTATCACTGTATTTTAAACAAACTGGACATTACTGGTTATGTCCCTAATTTACTGTGAGATCAGAATTCATATTCATCCTTTTAAAAAAAATGCATTGTCATATCTGGTTAAAGGTTTGGTCATTCAATCTATCTATCTATCATAGAACTTCCCCCCAATTTTGGGGTAGCTGATGTAAAAAAAAATAAAACAAAAAGGTTTTTTTGTTCTTATCTTTTTTTCACAGAAACTAAAAAAGAATTGGGATCCTTGAAGGTTAAGGTTATAGATATCAGGAATATACCTACATCTCTTAATATATTTTGTAGAAATTTTACTTTGGAAAGAATTTTAGTGGCATTCCAATAACGTACCACTTTGGTGTTCAGTGGACATTATTTTGAAGAGTCTTGATTTTATTTCCAAGATTATTTGGCTCTTGGTCTTATAGGGGCTTTTGCCTTCTTGTCTTTTTTTTTTTTTTTTAGCTCAATTAAGTTACATATTTATTTTTTTGATATTTCAAATATTAGAAAATCAATCTTGAGTCCCATATTTCAAACAATATTTTAAGAGGGTTTTCATTAAATCTAGACAATTTGATTCAAGAATTTTAATTGATTTATAGATATGTCATCTGTTCTGATCCAGATCTATTGGGTACAGTACTTACAGAGCCAGGAGGGGATGTTGACATGCAGAGCAATATGTTTCAATTTCTTTATAGTTTTATATTAAGTTCATGACGCTCATGCTTCCGTATTAATTGATAGCTTGTGATTTGGAGACAAGTGTAGAAACAATAGATATTTTTAATGAAATCCTTCTGTTGTTCATTGTTTGTTCCAACACGAATACTTACCTCGAACTACTTTCTTAGGAGTTACTGGTAACCTCCTCTCTACCGACCAGAGTTTTGCGTAGATTACCCCCCACCCCGCTTTCTAAGGAGGCCTACCCCCGGCATTAAGGAATGTGCCCCGAGGGTAGGCTTATCGTAGGTCGATGCCCGGCTGGGTCAGCTTCATCAGTAAGTTCTCTGGTCGCGACGTGTGAACACCTCGCTCTCGTTCTCTATCGATCCTTTGTGTGCGTTCTAGTGCCCCACGTGTTCCCCGCGTGGTAACTTGCGTTTTTCCAGTGTACTTTTCCCGGGTGTTCCTGTGCGTTCACCTTCCACCCGTGTGCTTACCCAGTGTTTTCATTGATTCCCTTCGTGCTTGTGTCGTGCGTTGTGTGCATTATGGAGCAAATCCGCCGTTGTCCAGGGCCTAGAGCCAGTAAATCGTGTGGAGCGTTCCTCTCCAAGCCTGAAGTGGATCCTCACTCCCTTTGCTCCTCCTGTAGGGGAAGGGTTTGTTCGTCAGCAGATACATGCCCCGAGTGTGTAGACTGGAGCGATATCCAGTGGGTACGGTATGGTACCAAAAAGAGGAAATCGGTGAAACGTTCCCCCAGGAAGGCTAGTGTTACTTCTCCGCTACCATCACCCAGTGAGCGGTCCGACGGGGCCTCTGTTTCGCCGTCCCCTACACAGAGTAGGGGACGAGGTAAGTCTGGTGTAGAAAATGAACAAGGCGTCCTTTCCCAGGAGCCTAGTGGAAGTGCAGTGCCGATTGCGGGCCCTTCTAGGGCTAGTGAAGAACCCAGTAGTGCGTCTGGAGAGTCGGCCCTTGTGCTCGGGGGGCACGCTTCCTCCGATGTCCCCTTGTGGGGCAGTAACGCGGTGTCGGTATCTTCGCCGCCCTCGTGGGCCTGTGCTTCTGGATCTTCGTTAGGCGGAGACAACCAGAAGAAATTACGACCTTCAGGTAACGATGCCTTCGGTTGGAGGCTCCTGAAGACGCCGGGTAGGTCACCCCTAAGGATGGATGTGGCCCTGGACCCCTGGCTCCCTGGCATGGAACGTTTTGAGTCGTCCCCGCCCCCCCTCACGGAAGTCCCCGAAGACTTCCTCCAGCCCTCGACCTCTGGCGTTCAACGCCCGAAGAAGTCCCCCGCAGTCCCCGCTACCGGCCGACATCCGATAAGCACAGTGTCGTCGGGTTCATCGGACGTTTATTCCTCGTCAGAGGAAGAAGTAGGGGTAAAACACCGTCGTCGGAGGGAGCGGTCCAGGAGCGAGCGTTCCCGTTCGAGGTCGCGCTCCCGGTATAGCAGCAAGCGCTCCCGCTCCCCAGGGCGTAAGTATAGGAGGAGTAGGTCTCCTGATGGCGTCTGGGTCTATGTACCTCGGGACTCTAAGGTGCTTTGTTCCCTGGACCGCCGGTCCAGAGAGCGTTCGCCAAGGATGCCGTCCTCTAAACACAACCTTGATCCTCGCGACCTAGCTCGCAGGAAGGACCTTACTAGAAGGCATAAGTCCTCGAAGCCTCCGGTTCACCCCGCCCAGCGGGGGGAAACGCGCTTCTCGTCAGGCGGCCTGGCCGAACCAGCCCAGCTGGTGCGGCCTTCGGGTCGGAAGGAACGGTTCCCGCTGTCGGGTCAGCCCACGGGAACCGCGTCCTCGGCACCCAGAGCCCTAGGGCGGACGAGAGTCCCCGCTGAACCAGCGATGCCTGCGTTAACCCAGGCCCCTGGTGCGGACATACCCGCGGATGAGATCCAGTACCTCGGTAGGACGGCGCCCCTGGCCCCAAGAGCTAGACGTCCAGTCGGCGTGCCCGGTAACCCAGCTCCCCGGCCCCAAGCCGAGACCTCGGCTGACGGAGGGGAGGGTTCACCGACGGAGGACTCCGCCTATAGGAGGGTGGTTGGCCTTATCAGAAGGCACCACAAAATAGAGGAACCTACGGCTACGGACGAGGATTGCTGGAGGTCAAGCCTATTGAGAATCATGCACTCCTACCCAACCTAAGACGTCTCTAGCGCTTCCTCTAGCCCAAGATCTAGTCCTAGGGCAGGAGTATGTGGACAAGGTAGTGGCTAGTAATGCCGAAGCCCCCAAAACCCAGAGTTCCTCGAAATTACTCCAGGGCCTCAGAACCCAAGGCAAGGTCTATGTGCCAGCGGGACGCCGCCCAGGCCCCTGTAAGGTGGAGTCGGCCATCGACATCCTGAGTCAGGGCGTCTCAGACGATAGAGCCTCTTCGGCCCCGGTCTGTTTCTCGCCAGCAGAAGCCTCCATGATGGAGGAAATGTCGAGGGATTTGGTGAACGTCTCCTCTTGGATGGACTGGTGGGCTTCCACTTTGGTAGGGGTACAAGCCTCGTTCGACCCCGCGGACCCTGACCAGCAAGGCCTCCTGAGAGACCTTATTACCTCCAGGGGTAAAACCCTTAAGTTTTTAACGTATCAGTCGCTCGCTCTGACGGCTAACTGGGTGCTCCGTAAGAGAGACACTGTACTGGCGAAGGTGTCTCGGAAGGTACCAGACAGGGAAGCGCGGGCCATTCGGAGCTTACCCTTGTGGGGAGAGTCTTTGTTTCCCCTGAAGGAACTAGAGGCCATCATGGAGAAGGTCTCGAAGAAGAAGGAGGCTAGCATCCCCAGACCTACGCCTTCTAGGAGACCGCCCTACAAGAAGTCCGTCTCGGATAGTGCCGCGACGTCCCAAGCCTCTCCCAGCACTACGAGAAGAGAAGCTCCCTCTTCCTCCTGGTCCGCAACGCCTCAACCCCCCCGCAGGGGAGCTCCAGCGCCCTCAAGCTCCTTCAGGTCGGGTTACTCCGCCTCTAGGAGAGGCAGATCAGGCCGCTCCTCCAGAAGAAGATAGAGTGGGAGGCCCCCTATCCCCGCCCAAGCCTCGGGTTGGGGGATGCCTCAGACTTCATTGGCAAGCATGGAAGGCTCAAGGAGCAGAGCCTTGGACAGTGTCCGTACTAAAGGAGGGCTACAGACTTCCGTTCTTAACAGAACCACCCCCTCTTATCCCGGCCAGCCGGACGGAATGACTAACTCCCAAAGACCCGTTAAAGAGGACCGCCCTTCAAGAGGAGGTATCCTCCATGTTAGAGAAGGGCGCCATGGAAGAAGTTCTTCTCCCTGGGCCAGGTTTCTACAGTCGCCTGTTCCTGGTAGAGAAAGCGACCGGGGGGTGGAGACCGGTTATAGATCTGTCGGCTCTCAACAAGTTCGTCAAGTAGACGGACTTCAAAATGGACACTCCGAAGTCAGTCCTGCTGTCCTTGAGGGAGAAAGATTATATGATGACCATAGACCTCAAGGACGCATACTTCCAAATTCCGGTCCACCCCTCGAGTCGAAAGTTCCTCCGGGTGAAATGGGGTTCCCAGATCCTGCAATTCAGGACCCTTTGCTTCGGTCTGTCAACAGCGCCCCAGGTGTTCACGAGAGTCTTCACGACTGTCTCAGTGTGGGCTCACGAACGAGGCATTCGCCTCATCAGATACCTGGACGACTGGTTGCTTCTTTCCGCCTCAAAGGTCCTCTTGGAGGAACAAGGGAGAAGACTCCTCCAGTTTTGCAAGGATCTGGGCATCATAATCAACCCAAAGAAGTCAAATCTATCCCCATCCACCAGAATGAACTACTTGGGAATGACATTAGACACCATTCTGGGAAAAGCATTCCCTTCGGAGGATAGGATAAGAAACCTCAGGCACATCATTCAGCCGTTCCTGTCAGAGCGCCCCAGGAGAGCGAAAGACTGGCAGAAGCTGATAGGTCACCTGGTCTCATTGGAGAAACTAGTCCCCAAGGGAGGGTAAGGCTCAGATCCATACAATGGAACCTGAAGAACCTCTGGTGCCAACTGGACTCGCAACAGATGCTAATCCCAGTCCTACCAAACACGAGACCCTCCCTGGAATGGTGGCATTGCCGGTCGAACTCACTCAAGGGGATGCCCTTCGGGACCGATCCACCCGGGTTACTACTGTTCACAGACGCCTCCAACCAAGGATGGGGAGCCCATCTCCTCGACGAAACAGCACGAGGGACCTGGTTGGACGGGGAGAGAGAACTCCACATCAATGTCCTGGAGTTGAAAGCAGTCCAGAAGGCTTGCCTACACTTCGCGAGTCTACTAAAGGGAAACACCGTGGCGTTGATGTGCGACAACGCCACGGTAGTGGCATACATAAAGAAACAGGGAGGCTTGAAATCGAAGGAGTTGTGCGATCTCACCATAGAAATTCTAGATTGGGCAGAAGAAAATCAAGTGGTGCTGTTAGCAAGGTTCATTCCCGGGAAGAAAAACGTTCTGGCCGACGGCCTCAGCAGAATGGGCCAGATAGTAGGGACAGAATTTTCCCTTCTTCCGGAAGTAGCCAAGCTCATCATCCAACGTTGGGGTTCCCCGGTGATGGACCTCTTTGCAACAAAACTCAACGCCCAACTCCCAGTCTATTGCTCTCCTGTGCCAGACCCGAAAGCAGCCTTAGAAGACTCCTTTCAGCACAAGTGGGACAATCTGGATGTGCACGCTTTTCCCCCTTTCACGTTGATAAGACAAGTGCTCAACAGAGTAAGGACAGCCCAAAACCTAAAGATGACTTTGGTAGCGCCCTGATGGCCGGAGAGAGAGTGGTTCGCGGACCTAAAAGACCTATCGAGTCAACCGCCGTGGCCTCTGCCCGTCAGGTCAGACCTTCTACATCAGCCTCATTTTCTCAGGCTCCACGACAACCCACTCTCCCTACGTCTTCACGCCTGGAGACTATCGAGCGGCTCCTGAAGAAAGAAGGATATTCTTCCTCCACGGCTAAGAGGATGTCTCTATACCTGAGAAAGTTGTCAGCCGCGGTCTACCAGGCTAAGTGGGCCTCCTTCACGAAGTGGTGCTCTGAGAGGCACATTAAACCTCTTAAGGCCTCTGTCCCAGACATAGCAGATTTTCTGGTATTTCTTAGAGACAAGGTGGGAATGTCAATCCCAGCCATAAAAGGAGTTCGGGCCGCCTTAGGCCAAGTCTTCCTCCTGAAGGGCATCGACCTGGGGGCCTCGAGACATATAGCGTGGACAGGGATCTCACTCTCAAGGCCGTCTTCTTGCTGGCCTTGGCGTCCGCTAAGAGAGTGGGAGAGATCCATGCTCTGTCATACGACGTTTCTCATTCGAAGGGGTGGAAAGAAGTATCCTTCATGTTCGTGCCTTCTTTTGTAGCTAAGACTCAGAACCCAGCAGTCTGGGATCCGAAGTTCGAAGGTTTCTCAATTCCTGCCATCCCCAAGACGGGTAATGCAGAAGATTTAAAATTATGCCCTGTACGAACAATTAGAAAATACCTGGAAAGAACAGCTCATCTCCGCCCAGGCATCAAGAGCCTCTTCGTTTCCACAGGTATTAATAAGAAACAAGTTTCCAAGAACACCAATTCCTTCTGGTTGAGACAAGTTATTGCCAGAGCCTACAAGGAAGATGGCATAGCAGTGCCAGGCACCCCCCGGCCTCATGACATCAGGGGCCTGAGCACCTCCTTAGCCTTTGAGAAAAACATGGCAGTGGGTCAGATCCTGCGAGCAGGTACTTGGTCGAACCAGTCAACCTTTACTGCCCATTACCTCAAGGACTACTCGAGGAAGTCCTTAGACGGGTTCTCCATTGGAACAGTCATCTCCGCCCTCCAAGCGGTGTAACGGTAAAAGCCCCAGGCGCAATCAAGGCTAGCAACCGGTAGGCACAAGTGCGGTTTCCTACCTCCTACCCAGTTACTTCCTTGCCTCTTCGGGGAGTACCGACTGATACCATTGGATAACACATTCTTCACGACTACGCTACTGGAAGGAATTTCAGAAGAAGTTTTTCAAAGGGTGAGTATTTAGACACTAACGTGAACTTTTGTGTAGTTACCCTCGCATCCGCTTTCTAGTAGGTCCCGTTATCCCTGGGCCTCTTGGCCTCCACGTCCCGGGTCAGGGGGTCAGAATAGCACTCCCGCCTCCTAAAGTGTAAGTCTCCTAAGAAAGTAGTTCGAGGTAAGTATTCGTGTTGGAACAAATCAAAAATTTTAAGTAATTTTTATTTTTCCTAACATACTTACCGAGAACTACTTTCGGGTAATGGCCCTCCCTTCCTTCCCCGAGTGCGTCTCTTCCCTTGCTAGCATTGTGCTAATCCAATAGAACTTACTGATGAAGCTGACCCAGCCGGGCATCGACCTACGATAAGCCTACCCTCGGGGCACATTCCTTAATGCCGGGGGTAGGCCTCCTTAGAAAGCGGGGTGGGGGGTAATCTACGCAAAACTCTGGTCGGTAGAGAGGAGGTTACCAGTAACTCCTAAGAAAGTAGTTCTCGGTAAGTATGTTAGGAAAAATAAAAATTACTTAAAATTTTTTATATTACTGTATTTTATCAAATTAAAGATTATGTGTATGATATCCAAATTAACCAGAATATTTGGAAGCAGTACTGTATTTTCTGCGGATTTAGTTTAGTTAAAGAATAATTGCAAAATTTAAATTGTATATTCTACTTTTCAGATTGAGAGCAAACTAGAAGAATGTGTGCGTGCTTTAATTGAGATTATTTGCGATGTGCGTGTAATGGAAGAAGCAGTTGTTGAAATGAAGTATGATGCTAAAAAGGCCCCTCTTGGAAAGTTAACAACAGAACAAATTAAAGCGGGTTATCTAGCTTTGAAAAATATTGATGATGTCATCATGAAGGGAAAGTACACGAATATGGATCTAGTTCATGCTTGCAATGCCTTCTACACTAGGTAAGTTATTCTAAATATTGATGTTTTATCCTATTTTCTATATAAAATGTACTTGACCCAAGAAACGTAACTTTGTTATGACTTGGATAATTTTGCTGTAATTCAGTTATGTTGTTTTAACAAGACCAAGAAAATTGTTGAAAACAAAAGGCAATATATAATTTTACAGACTCATCATCATCTCAGCCTATTGACACAAAGGGCCTCGGTTCGATTTCGTCAGTCGTCTCTATCTTCTGCTTTTAATTCAATACTTCATTCATCTACTTCACGCTTCATAGTCCTCAGCCATGTATGCCAGGGTCTTTTAACTCTTCTAGTGCCTTGTGGAACCAGTTAAACATTTGGTGAACTAATCTCTGTTGGGGAGTGCGAAGAGCATGCTCAAACCACCTCCATTTACCCCTCACCATGATCTCATCCACGTATGGCACTCTAGTAATCTCTCTTATAGTTTAATTTGTAATCCTGTCCTGCCATTTAGCTCCCAATATTCTTCTGAGGGATTTGTTCTGAAATCCATTAAATCTGTTGGAGATTGTTTTATTCTCATGCAACGACTGATGTCCACACAGTAACACAGATCTCACTAATGCATAACCTCTCAAGAGGTTGACCAGATTCATACTGGAGATTATGCCCGGCCTTGACCCCGGATGAGTGATTGTAGGGGTTGTGGGTACTGCCAGATGTATGATGGGGGAGGGAGAGCTAGGGAGGCCTAACGGGAAATTCTGGTCGGTATGGGGGCTAACGCCCCAGATTTCCGAAGGAAGTTTCTCGTAATTATAGCTAGGATAAATACAAATTACTTAAAAATTTTTATTTTTATATGTAATTTCAGGCGTTTTGATTTGTCAGCTAATTTCTCTTTACCAATCCAATCCAATCCAATCCTTCTCCACCATTTCCAACTATTCTACAAAATCCACGAGTAGGATAAAAAAACGTAGGTGACAACACATTCCCAGGAAGTACTCCGCTGTTCACTGAAATTCATTTGATAGGATTCTACTAACATGAACTTTGCACTTCTATGCTTAGGACTCTCCACAAAATTGGCCGGTGCACACTATCAAAGGCTTTTTCATAGTCCAAAAATGCCATCAAAAGTTATTTATATATTCTATGCATTGCTGTACATGTCTCAAAATGAAAATTTGTTAAGTACAACTTATGACATCCTAGGCTCTACTTCAAACAGCAGAACGTTCACTTTGCATCCAACTAAATTTGTGATCCCATGTAGGGTTAGCCTGGTTATAACATCCTACTTGGATGCAGATAGGCTCCATTCTGTACATCTGTAAGAGAATTAATTTAACTGAAAACACACCTATACCAGGATATAACACCTCACCACCGGTGACAGTTCGCAGATCCCTCATAACTACATGGTTTACCAAGCTATGGGAGAGGTCCTAGTTAAATCAGGTTTAAAGTATTTTCTAATTAGGAATTATTCCTAAAATTGTGACTGACTTCGTTCTCATATATCCTTCCAATACCAATATCAGATGAGATTGGAAGAATACAACACCAGCTCTATCTAGTCAGACCTACCACAAGATAAACCCTTCATTGGGAACATCCATACCCCACTGTAGGAGGGGGTTACACCAAAAGTCTCAAAATAAGAATAATTTCTTGCAAAGTAGCTGACTGAAATTCCATCTCCTCCCAGTATTCATATCAGATGAAAATGTTTGGATACAACCTAGTCAGGTCTAGCATAAGGTACGTGCAGTTGAAGGAACATCAACCCCCACTGTAGGAGGGTGGACATGCTTATAATCTAGAATAGAAAGAA
The DNA here is from genome assembly GCF_036898095.1 of Palaemon carinicauda. Taxonomy (NCBI): domain Eukaryota; kingdom Metazoa; phylum Arthropoda; class Malacostraca; order Decapoda; family Palaemonidae; genus Palaemon; species Palaemon carinicauda. The sequence continues at coordinate 299,415,706 of NC_090725.1, read as the reverse complement.
TTCTATACAGAGTAGCGTTACATAGCTCTCCCATCTTTTTTCCAATACTCATATCAGATGAAATTGGAAGGATACAATCTCAGGTCTAACTACTTCTCAGACCTAATACAAGGTACGCCTTAATGTAGGAGGGCGGACAACATCACATTTATAATTATGCTTTAGGACTTGTGAAAGTTTGGCTGTACCACAATCTCTTCCTTGATAAACTAAATCCTGATTAATAATTGATAATTTACTAGAGAAGAGTGACCAGCACTGAAGTGCACTCTGGCGAATGCCACAATATGACGCCGGCAAGCAAGCTCACATAAACAAAACAGTAATTATAATGGTTAAATAGGTTGTTAATAACAAGAACCCCAGGAAAATAAAAAGTAAAGAGGATGAGGGACAAAGGGGAAGGTACTTGGAAATGAAATAGGGGACCTAATAATAGATAATACATTCATGAAAGATGATTCCGACCAAACCAGTGCATCGTATGTTCGTCTTAGATTGCCTTACCTTTTGTAAAACACAGGCTCTTGCATTGGCAGCCCATAAGACATGGTCGTCAAATGTAAACAAAGCACCCCTTTTAACTGAATTTCGATGCCATAAGAAGCATTACCCATAACTAGAATTCCTACCCAAGAGAAAGATAAAACAGAACACTGGTACTTAATAGGTTTTGATTATTGCTCGATAACACAGCTGAGGACACATGCTCTTAAAAACTTTCTACCCACCAATAAGTGAGTTTCCCTATTTTAATAGATGAAAGGTTTATATGCATATAGGAAAGATAAATAGAAGACAGAGATGATGAGAACAATAAGCAATGCAAGATAAAATATCGCTGGAAGAAGAAAGGATTAATGATGTAAAATCATTGAAATATTTAGGAACTATGATTTCTAATACAGGGTCTTTAGAATTGAAATTTAATGAAAGATTAAAAAAAAGCCAATCAGACAATGGCAAGGTTGGGTAGAATTTGGAAATCAAATCGCCTGAAATTACATATAAAAATTAAGCTATATATCAGTTTAGTGAGGTTGGTGTTACTGTATGGACACGAGTCGTGGTTTAACAATGAAACAATATCCAACAGATTTTGTAGATTTGAGAATAAAGCCCTCAGAAAAATTTTGGGAGTGAAATGGCAGGACAGGATTAGAAATGAAACTATAAGAGAAATTACTCAATTGCCATATGTGGATGAAATCATGGTGAGGGATAGGTGTAGGTGGGTTGGACATCATCTTTGCACTCCTCAAGAGAGACTAGTTCACCAAACATTTAATTGGGCTCCACAAGGTACTAGAAAAGTTGAAACACCCAGGCCTTCATGGCTGAGGACTATGAAGTGTGAAGGGGGCGATGATGAATGGAGGAGTGTTGATTTTTAAAGCTCAAAATAGACATGACTGGCAAAATTTTACTGAGGCCCCTTGCATCAATAGGCGTAGATGATGAGGATGATGGTGAAAGTAATTTATATTAATCCTTTAAATACAAACACAAGTCTTTTAAAGTTGAACTTCCCACATCGATCTCTACTCTAAGGCTTGCTTTACACGAGCGGTTTGGTTTGAAACCCTATGGCAGATTCCCGCATGTCAAAGAGCATGTCTTCATACGAGTGGTTTGAAACCATGCTGTTTCTCTGCATCAGGAACAGAATGCTAGCCTGTTGGTGTTTGTTCGAGATGGAGGACGTGAAGAAGAAAGTTGTCTTATAATAAACAGGATGCTAAAAAGAAGCAACTGCGTAAATAGTGGACCCACCTATTAATAATGATAATAGTAATAATTCAGCAACAATCATCCCCATTTCTTTAAACGTGAAGGTATCATAGTAAAAACACTCTCTCTCTCTCTCTCTCTCTCTCTCTCTCTCTCTCTCTCTCTCTCTCTCTCTCTCTCTCTCTCTCTCTCTTTTTTTTTTGACCAGTAAGGGGAGTGTTAATATAGACATTCAAAATTCTTAAAGGGATATTAAGTGAAGATCGCAACAATCTATTCATTCTTGACACAAAATAGTCCAGAGGTAACTTATACAAACTGGAATTGAAAAGGTACAATTTGTAATTTAGATATATTTTATATCTTCATTACACACCACCCCCACCTCCTATGAAGTTTAGGAGTTAGCATAATGGTTACCCAGTAAGATTCATTTAAATAATGCAACTTTGATAAGAGTATATTTTATTGAAATACTTCCCTGGTGGTCATCTAAGTCTCTTCCTCTTCCCCACTTTTGGTGATGTCAAGGTTTTTTTTTAGGGTATGTGCAGGTCTACGAAGATTGATTATAGGAAGTTGTTAAAAGTTATGTGTATTGTAGGTTTGCCTAGTGGCATCATGTATCAGATCTACTGGGCATCACAGGGGAGAGAGTGGTGTAAGAATAATATTTTTAGAGGTTAGGATCAAAACATTACGGCTTCCGGGTAAATATATGAATAATAAATTGAATGATTATAATTATGTTTTTCAATATTAAACTTACCCGATAATCATGTAGCTGTCAACTCCGTTGCCCGACAGAATTCTATGGAGGGATACGCCAGCTATCACAATACTAGAAGGGGGTGTACTTACCAGCGCCACCTGTGGCCAGGTACTATAGTACTTCTTGTTGACACCTCCTCAATTTTTCCTCTGTCGTGCTTCCGGCAAGACGTTCTGGGATACGCTTATGATCTTCGAGTATTTTCACGGCTAATTGGTGAAGTATTCTCTCAGATTTCGGCTGTCGCTTTACTGGAAACCTTCTTATATTAGCTAGATAGCTTTTATATAGTCCTGATTAACGGTTAACGATCTTTTGCTTGATTTTGGAACCCCCCTTGGCTAACTCTTTGGATTCAAGATGTCTGACATTTCGCAAGCCCCCTCCCATAGACGATGTAGGTCTTGTAATAGGCGTATTCCGAAGGCCTCGGTAGATCCTCACACCGCTTGTTCTGACTGTAGGGACAGGCCCTGTCAGTTAGAAAATCGATGTGAGGAATGCGCCGGACTTTCGGAACTTGAATTTGTCCGTCTTTTGAAATATTCAACTAAGTTAGAGAGAGGTAGAGTTAGGAGGAGTTCTTCTCACTCTTCACTTTTTTCCTCACCTCATGATCCCCTACCTTTTCCTACCCCTGTAGTGGCTACCCCCGAACCTACTATTTGCCCTCAGCCTGATATGTCTGTTGTTTTGAGTGCTATTCAGGCCTTAGGCGATAAAGTAGAGTCAGTGGTAAGTGATCATAAGTCTCTTATGGCCGAAGTCAAGGCACTTAAGGTCAAGAGTGCAGTGGGTGGAATTAGTGCCAGTGCTGTGACGAGTGCTAGTGTCAGTGCAGTGCCAAGTGCTAGTGTCAGTGTCAGTGTGGTGCGTGAGGATACTTCTGTGCGAGCCAGTCGTCCTCCCAGTCCGGGACCTCTTGCAAGCTCCCAAGCCCAGGGGAGAAGCAATGTCGAAGGGCATAAGGGTTCGGCAGGCCTTGATCGGCGCACAGAAGTATCCTCGGTGGTTGCGGGCGTGGTCTTCCAAAGACCGTCACTCCCACCTGCAGACGATTGAGCCCGTCTTTTTCTCGTCCGCTGATCAATTGTCAGGGAAGAAACGTTGGACTCAGGTCTCGAGACCACTTAAACGCAGAGTCCAGTCCGCGAGTGCTCAGCCGGGCTGCAGTCACTGGCTCAGCTCTGACTCGCCGCAGTCTTCAGTCGACTGCACTCCGCCCAAGAGGAGTAAGGTTCTGCCACAACAGAGCTCTACTGTTAAGGCTTTACCTCAGCCTACTGTAGTTTCTGCCGACCCCAAGTGGACTCTACTGCAGTCCATGCAAGCACAGCTTTCGGACTTGATGCGTGAGTGTCGGGCTGAGAATGTTGCGCCTCCGCCTCCGCCTGCACTCTCTCTGCCTGCGCTCGCTCCGCCTGCGCTCGCTCCGCTGATCGCAGTACCACCTGCCAGGCGTACGATGTTGAGCCACGTTCTGTGTTTGCTGTTCCCAGTGGTGTACAGCCTCCGCCTTCCTTAAGGCAACCTCTTCAATGGGATCAGGAGGATTATACCTCTCTTCCTCCGCTTCCACTTGCTGCTCCACCAGTGTTGCAACACTCAGTTGAGGTACAACAACCTCTCCCATCCATGAGTCAGTCTCCTCAGCTCTCGCTGCAGCGAGCTCAACCCTCCACAAGGCAAGCTCCAACACACCTTAGCCTTGCGCCTCAGGAGCCTCAGCTTGCGAGACATTTACCACGTTCTGCGCAGCCTCTACCTCATCACGCTCCGCTCACACCGCAGGAACAGGAACTTGCTACTCCGCTTCCGCCAACTGCTCAGCAAGCGCAACCCTTGGGTTGCAGCCACTCATGGCCAGGAGACAGCCTCCTCCACCCATGGCGCCTTCTGCTTCGTCTTTTGTTCAGCCTTTGCTGTCTGAGCCTCAGGTTTTCCTCAACAGATTCTTGAAGAGGAAACCTCTAATATTGTTGTTCCTACTCGTTCTGACTCTGCTGTTCAGCATACTTGTCCGATCTCTCCGCTACACTCTGGTGATGAGGCGTCTGATGATGAGGCGGCACACCTGGATCCCTCGTCAGACGTGGATGAATCCAAGCCTTCTCCACAGTCTATTGACTTTCGTAAGGTCTTGGCTCTGCTTAGGGAGGTTTACCCAGACCACTTTGTCTCTGCTATTCCCCGCTCTCCACCATCTGAGTTTTCGCTGGGCATACAGCCAGCTAAGTCCACCTATACTAAGCTAGTCCTAGCAAGGTCCTCTAAGAGAGCGTTAAGGATCTTAGGGGAGTGGCTGCAGACTAAGCAACACCTTGGCAAAACTTCTTTCATGTTTCCTCCGACTAAGCTCACTTCGAAAGCGAGCGTTTGGTATGCCACAGGAGAGGCACCAGGCTTGGGAGTACCTGCCTCTGCCCAGGCTGACTTCTCAAGTCTGGTAGACTCGCCTCGGAGAACTGCAATGAGGCGCTCTAAGGTTTGCTGGACCTTCTCAGACCTTGATCACTTACTGAAGGGCGTATTTAGAGCATTTGAGATGTTCAACTTTCTAGACTGGTGCCTGGGAGCCCTCAGCAAGAAGACCTCCCCTGCGGACAAGGATTCTGCCATGCTATTAATGTCCTGCATGGATAAGGCCATTAGAGATGGATCTGGTGAGCTTGCGTCGATGTTTGTATCAGGGGTTCTGAAGAAAAGGGAACAGCTGTGTACCTTCCTTTCCTCCAGCATTACACCTTGTCAAAGGTCACAACTCCTTTTCGCTCCGCTCTCGAAGTTCCTCTTCCCCGAAGAGCTGGTTAAGGACTTGTCTGCTGCCCTGATACAAAAGGACACACATGATCTTGTAGCCTCATCGGCTCGTAAGTCTAAGGTTGCTACCTCAGTCCCCAGGACTTATCGCTCCCCAGTGGCTGATACCCCTGCTACGAGGTTCATACCGCCCTTTCGTGGTAGAGCCCCCAGCCGAGGAAGCTCCCGTCCAGACTCTTCCAGGAGCAAGTCTAGGAAAGGCTCCAAGGCCTCTAAAGGAAAAAACTGACTCTCCGCATCTCCAGACAGCAGTAGGAGCCAGACTCAAGAGCTTCTGGCAAGCCTGGGAAAAGAGAGGTGCAGACGCCCAGTCTGTCAGTTGGCTGAGGGAGGGTTACAGGATTCCATTCTGCCTCAAACCACCTCTGACCACATCTCCCATCAACCTCTCTCCCAACTACAAAGAAGAGGACAAGAGGCTAGCGTTGCACAAGGAGGTATCGCTACTTGTGCAGAAGAAGGCAGTGGTTATAGTCCGGGACCATCAATCCCCGGGCTTCTACAACCGTCTCTTTCTAGTGGCCAAGAAGACAGGAGGTTGGAGACCGGTGCTGGACGTCAGCGCGCTCAACGCGTATGTCACCAAGCAGACGTTCACGATGGAGACGACGAAGTCGGTCCTAGCAGCGGTCAGGCAGGAGGACTGGATGGTCTCGTTGGACTTGAAAGATGCCTACTTTCACGTTCCTATTCATCCAGACTCCCAACCTTTCCTGAGATTCGTTTTTGGAAAGGTTGTCTACCAATTCCAAGCCCTGTGTTTTGGCCTAAGCACAGCTCCTATGGTGTTCACTCATCTGATGAGGAATATAGCAAAATTCCTCCACTTATCGGACATCAGAGCCTCCCTCTACTTAGACGACTGGCTGTTGAGAGCCTCCACGAGTCGTCGCTGTCTGGAGAGTCTCAACTGGACTTTGGACTTAATCAGAGAACTGGGTCTGTTAGTCAACATAGAAAAGTCTCAGCTCATTCCCTCCCAATCCATTGTGTACCTGGGAATGGAGATTCGGAGTCAGGATTTTCGGGCTTTTCCATCGGCCCCCAGGATAAGCCAAGCCCTAGAGTGCATCATGAGCATGCTGAAGAGGAGCAGTTGCTCGGTGAGACAGTGGATGAGTCTCACAGGGACCCTTTCATCACTGGCCCTGTTCGTCGAGCTAGGGAGACTCCACCTCTGCCCTCTTCAATTCCATCTTGCAGCTCATTGGGACAAGGGTTCGACTCTCGAAGCAGTCTCTATCCCAATCACCCAAGAGATGAAGACCACTCTCTTGTGGTGGAAGAACAATCTCCTTCTCAGGGAGGGCCTATCGTTGGCTATTCAGACCCCCAATCTTCATCTCTTCTCAGATGCATCGGACTCGGGCTGGGGTGCGACCTTGAACGGACGGGAATGCTCGGGAACGTGGAACGAGGAACAGGGAATGCTCCACATCAACTGCAAGGAGCTACTAGCAGTTCATTTAGCCCTGCTGAACTTCAAGTCCCTCCTGCTAGGCAAAGTGGTGAAGGTGAACTCAGACAACACCACAGCCTTGGCTTACATCTCCAAGCAAGGAGGGACCCATTCGAGGAGCCTATACGAGATCGCAAGGGACCTCCTCATTTGGTCAAGAGGTCTAAACCTCACTTTGGTCACGAGGTTCATTCAGGGCAATATGAACGTCTCAGCAGATCGCCTAAGCAGAAGGAACCAGGTCATCCCCACGGAATGGACCCTCCACAAGAGTGTGTGCAACAGACTTTGGACCTTGTGGGGTCAACCTACCATAGATCTGTTTGCCACCTCCATAACCAAGAGACTTCCGCTGTACTGTTCCCCAGTTCCAGACCCTGCAGCAGTTCATGTGGATGCTTTTCTACTGAACTGGTCCCATCTCGACCTTTACGCATTCCCACCGTTCAAGATAATAAACAAAGTTCTGCAGAAATTCATCTCGCACGAAGGGACACGGCTGACGCTGGTTGCTCCCCTTTGGCCTGCAAGAGAATGGTTCACAGAGGTACTTCAATGGCTAGTCGACATCCCCAGGACTCTACCTCTAAGAGTGGACCTTCTACGTCAACCTCACGTAGACAGGTTGCACCCAAACCTCCACGCTCTTCGGCTGACTGCCTTCAGACTGTCGAAAGATTCGCTAGAGCTAGAGGCTTTTCGAAGGAGGCAGCCAGTGCGATTGCCAGAGCAAGAAGGGTTTCCACTCGTAGAGTCTACCAATCTAAGTGGGAAGTCTTCCGGAGCTGGTGTAGAGCCAATTCAATATCCTCTACCAATACCTCTGTGACCCAAATAGCTGACTTCCTTTTACATCTTAGGAATGAGAGATCCCTTTCAGCCCCTACGATTAAAGGGTATAGGAGTATGTTAGCTTCAGTTCTCCGCCACAGAGGTTTGGACCTTTCTTCCAACAAGGACCTTCAAGACATCCTTAAGTCTTTTGAGACGTCTAAAGAGCGTCGTCTATCCACTCCAGGCTGGAACCTAGACGTAGTCTTAAGGTTCCTTATGTCACCTAGGTTCGAACCTCTCCAGTCAGCTTCCTTCAAGGACCTTACCCTCAAGACTCTTTTTCTCGTCTGCCTTGCAACAGCTAAGAGAGTCAGTGAGGTTCATGCCTTCAGCAAGAACATTGGTTTCACGACCGAATCTGCAACATGTTCTTTTCAGCTCGGATTCCTAGCAAAGAACGAACTTCCTTCACGTCCTTGGCCTAGATCGTTTGAAATACCTAGCCTCTCCAACATGGTAGGTAACGAACTAGAGAGAGTTCTTTGCCCTGTCAGAGCTCTCAAGTATTATCTTAAGAGGTCTAAACCTATTCGAGGACAGTCAGAAGCCTTATGGTGTGCCATCAAGAAACCGTCGAGGCCCATGTCCAAGAACGGGGTTTCGTATTATATAAGGCTTCTGATTAGAGAAGCCCATTCTCACTTAAAGGAGGAAGACCTTGCATTGCTGAAGGTAAGGACCCACGAAGTAAGAGCCGTAGCTACTTCGATGGCCTTTAATAAAAACCGTTCTCTGCAGAGCATAATGGATGCAACCTATTGGAGGAGCAAGTCAGTGTTTGCATCATTTTATCTTAAAGATGTCCAGTCTCTTTACGAGAACTGCTACACCCTGGGACCATTCGTAGCAGCGAGTGCAGTAGTAGGTGAGGGCTCAGCCACTACATTCCCTTAATCCCATAACCTTTTTTAACCTTTCTCTTGAATGCTTTTATTGTTGTTTTTATGGTTGTTACGGTAGGCTAAGAAGCCTTCCGCATCCTTTTGATTTGGCGGTTGGTCGATTCATTCTTGAGAAGCGCCTGGGTTAGAGGTTGTGTAGAGGTCCTTTAGTAGGGGTTGCAACCCTATATACTTTAGCACCTTTGAGTTGATTCAGCCTCCAAGAGGAACGCTGCGCTCAGTAAGGAAGACGAACTTAAAAAAGAGGCAGAGTAACGGTTCAATTCGACTTCCTTACCAGGTACTTATTATTTCATTGTTATTTGAGATGACTGTTATATGAAATATGGGATACTTAGCTATCCTTTAATCTTGTACACTGGTTTTCACCCACCCCCCTGGGTGTGAATCAGCTACATGATTATCGGGTAAGTTTAATATTGAAAAATGTTATTTTTGTTAGTAAAATAAATTTTTGAATATACTTACCCGATAATCATGATTTAATCGACCCTCCCTTCCTCCCCATAGAGAACCAGTGGACCGAGGAAAAATTGAGGAGGTGTCAACAAGAAGTACTATAGTACCTGGCCACAGGTGGCGCTGGTAAGTACACCCCCTTCTAGTATTGTGATAGCTGGCGTATCCCTCCATAGAATTCTGTCGGGCAACGGAGTTGACAGCTACATGATTATCGGGTAAGTATATTCAAAAATTTATTTTACTAACAAAAATAACATTTTTCCTCAACTAATTACTGTAATAGATATATCTTTTATCCATCTTAATTTTTTGGGTATTTTGATTGGAGTATGATCAAGTAATTTAATGTTCAAGATAAGAATGGTAAAATACCACATGGATTTATTTATATTTTAGGATTCCTCACTACTTTGGCATGAAAGTTCCTCCACTGATTAGAACAAAAGCCGAAATACAAGAGAAAGTGGCTTTGCTCGAAGCACTAGGAGATATTCAGGCAGCTCTCAGTGTCTTGGATCAACCCATTGATGTTAATGTTCATCCTGTTGATCAGCAGTACCATAGTCTTCAGTGTACCATTAGTCCTCTGAAGAAAGATGATGATGATTTTAAGGTAATTTTTCTATTAACTTTATCTCCACATTTTCTCAATGAGCTTCCCAGTATGGTTACTGTATTGATATCAATATACATTATTAATAGTTATCATTAATATTCATATGTTTCCTAGTGAAGACTGAAGCTTATCATATTCTGTTTTGTCCCTTATTCATTATAGCCCATTTCTTTTATCGAGGCAGATTTGCACTGACTCGCAGCAGTGCCCTTTTAGCTCGGAAAAGTTTCCTGATCACTGATTGGTTAGAATTATCTTTTCCAACCAATCAGCGATCAGGAAACTTTTCCGAGCTAAAAGGGCACCGCTGCGAGTCGGTGCAAATCTGCCTCGCTAAAAGAAATGGACTATAGTTATTTTATAAGATTAATATTGTAGAATCATATAAAGTGCTTTGGAAACTTGGCCCTGACCCCCTTCTATTTTCCTGTATAGTTTTTAATTTTGTTTTCTTTTGTGTATAGGTACTGGAAAGATACTTACAAAGTACTCATGCGAAGACTCACAGCGCATTCAAGATGGAATTGCTGGAGGTGTTTGTGATTCGAAAAGAATTAGAATACGAAAGATTCAAGGATGTTGGGAATCGTATGCTTTTATACCATGGATCAAGACTTTCCAACTGGGCTGGTATTTTGAGTCAGGGATTGAGAATAGCCCCACCTGAGGCTCCATCTACAGGTTATATGGTAAGCTTCTGTTGGTATCTGTAGATCACCAAGAATACCGTTGAATATCGTTTGCATTCAAGTGTCTAAATACTATATTTTATAATTGGGAAAATTGCATTCAAGTTTTTCAAGTTTCAGGTATTCAAATTGTTCGTTATGATTTCACTTGATCTCAAAAATATCAATAATCAGTTTTGAAAATGTTTTTTATGTGACAATTCCTGGGGTTTCCTTTTTTCCGTTAAATATGCAGAAAGTACACTAGTCCTGATTTATTAGTATTTCATCATGAATTTACTTTTAATTTTCAGTTTGGAAAAGGCATCTATTTTGCTGATATGTCGAGCAAGAGCGCAAATTACTGTTGGGCAACCCCACGTAATGATGTTGGATTTCTTGCACTTTCGGAAGTTTCTCTTGGCAAAACGAATGATCTTCTGGATGCAGATTACAATGCCCACAAGTTACCTAAAGGATTCAATTCTGTAAAAGGCTGTGGTAGAACCGCACCAAAACCAGAAAATATTACCAAGCTGTGAGTATGCATATTCTTTACTTTATATTTTTCAATATTAAACTTACCCGATGATCATATAGCTGTCAGCTCTGCTGCCCGACAGAAAAAACCTACGGGCGGAATACGCCAGCGATCGCTATACAGGTGGGGGTGTACATCAACAGCGCCATCTGTCAAGTAGGTACTCAAGTACTCGATGTCAACAAGAACCAATTTTCCCTCTGTCGTGCCACTGGCAAGACCTACTAAATACGCCGTCCCTAACTGGATTTGTTTGCACAACGATTTGGTGAAGTACACTATTCCAGTTTTGAGCTTTCGCTATGCAGGGGTTTTTTCTTCATTTCAAAACTTGAACTCGTTTTGGATAGATTTAATTATGGTGACGAAGAGAGTATGGACTCTCTTTCACTTTTAAATGGCCGACCCTTCCCTTAGACGGAAGTGTGTTTAGGTTTTTGGAAATTTTGCTTAACACGTTATAGATCCATTTATTTTATATCTCTCCGCCTTTATAGGCCTCTTCGTTTAACTTTCCAATTATTATAAACTTATAAAAAATAAATTTTTATGTTTGTTTATATGCAACCTTTCCTAATAGTAGGCGGTCCTAACTTGGAACCGAAGTTAATTAACATTGAGCCCGTTATATCGTATTTAACCTTTAAAGAATTTAATACTTTTTTAATTTTAATGTTTTATGAAAGAATTTCTTTGATAGTCTCGTACTGTTTTCAAAGATGAACTAACGTTTAGTTTTTAGTCTCCGCAGTTGTTGACGTTCAGAACGTTCAACTTGCGCTCTATCGTTACGATAGAGAGAGAGTGTATCACGGTTTCACTTTGCAGTAAGAGTAAACCGATTCTAGCGTTTCGTTCATTCTTTCTTAGCTTAAATGGTTTAAATTCTAAATAAAGGAACTTTTTATTTGGGAAACCTTTCAGTTTTTTCCTTTAGCAAATAACATGTTTTAACGATATATAATTGGGCTCTTCTCTCAGGTGCTAAATCAAGAGAGAAGAGAGAGAGAGATAGAGACGGAGGGAGAGAGAGGAGAACAAACGTTTCGTTCAAGCGGGTAACGTTGTTCTCGTTTTTTACTCTTCTCCCTAGTCGCTGTAGGGGAAGAAGGTAAAACGTTTCTAGGGTTTTATTCTTGTTCCCAGGCTTTATGCGGTGAGAGATTGTAAACGTAGTTTATTTGATCTAGTGTTTAGTCTCTTTTCCAGCCACTGAATTCTTTATCTTTATTTATGTTTTTCTGTTGCATTGTAAAACTGTTTTCGCAATTACTACCTTTTAATGAAGGATAGGATTGCGTGTTTCAGGTAGAAATCAGTTAAAGTTTCGATTTCAGTGAAATAAGTGCAAACAGAAAATCAAAAGTGATAAAGTGATATGCGCAAAGTGTTACAGTGTTGCGTCCGAGGGTTCGTCTGTTCGTGCCAGTTGTTCACCTAGTCCGGGACCTCTTACAAGCTCCCAAGCCCAGGGGAGAAGTAATGTCGAACGACTTATGGGTTCCACAGGCCTTGATCGACGAACAGACGTTTTTCCCTCCGTGGTTTCGGGCGTATCTACACACGTTAGCCGACGTGAGATCGCCCCACCCACACAAAGACGAGAGAGAGCCCATTTATTCCTCGTCTGCGGAAGAGGTTTCTCGTAAGAAACCATGGACCAAATCTTGCAGCTTTTAAGTGCAAGTCGATCCCTTCCGCGCAAGTCCAACGGCCTAGGTGTAGCCACTGGGTCAGTTCGGACTCGCTGCAGTCATCCGACGACTGCACACCTCCCAAGAGAGGCAAGGTGGTACCGCAACAGGCAGTAACTCCGTCTGTTGCCGCACCAGCTGTTTTAGACCCTCAGTCACAACGGACAGTAGCTCCGTCTGTTGCCGTTTTTTTTTTGTAGACCCTAAGTGGTCTTTACTGCAGTCTATGCAGACTCAGTTAGCTGCGGTTATGCAGGAGTTTCGTGCGGAGAAGGTTGACACTGCTCTCGTTAGCCTACAACCTGCCACGGTTGTGCGCCCAGCTCACGCTGAGGCTGCCTGCTCCCACACTCCGGCTGCGGAGAGCTCCACCTCCGATGCGCAATCGACCCTGCCAGACGCATGTTAACGTTAGCCGACGTGCGGCTCCCTCCGTTAACATGCGTGAGCTACCGCATCAGCAGTGGGAAGGTGGAGTCAAGCTGCCGTGTTTTGACGCGATGCGTTAGTTTCCGCAACCCACGGCAGTCCCCACCACGCACCACCACTCCGCTTTGGTTGTTGCCTGCTCCCACACTCCGACTGCGGAGAAGGTTGACGATGCACCAGTTTGCCTACAACCTGCCACGGTTGTGCGCCTAGCATGGCGGCCTGCTCCCACACTCTTGTTGTGAGAGCTCCTCCACCCATGCGCAGTCGACCCTGCCAGACGCATGCTGACTCCCACAGACACACGGAGCACTCCGTTGCCGTGCGTGAGCTACCACAAGCTGCCGTGTTTTGACACGGTGTGTCAGCCTCCGCAACCCACTGTGGTTACTGCCACTCGCCCGCAGCAGACTAGTCAGTCAGGAGTTGAGGCTTCCCCACACAGCTTTGGTTGTTGCCAGCTCACAGACTGTCAAGCAGTTACATGACGTTGCCTTCTGGTCTGCTACTAATGCACCAGTGCTGTATGTCCTCACGCACCTGTTGTGGTTGACAGTTCAGTTTTTGACAGTTCACAGACTGTCAAGCAGTTACATAACGTTGCCTTCTGGTCTGCTGCTTATGCACCAGTGAGACCCTCACTGAGATAACCTAGCTTTTCTCGGACATGGTTCCTGTAGATGAGAAAGTGCTGTTCTCCCTCCTTCTGATATTCCCTTGAGGACTCTTGTCATTTGGAGAGGAGCCTTAAGCTGCTTAGCCTCCTATGGACTTTAATTAAAGCATAACAAGGCTTCCAGGGATGGTAAATGGTTCCGCTTCAGTCGCTAACCCCGTCTGTTGCCACACCTGCTCCCATAGACCCTAATGGGCTTTGTTGCAAGACATGCAGTCCAAGCTTGTGTCCTTGATAGAGGATTTTTTACGGAGAAGAACCTTCTAGCCAACAACCTTCCTACCGGTTGGTTGTACGCCCTGTTGACGCTGAGGTATCCTACTCACGTCCGCCAGTTGAGATGGTTCCTCCACCGGTGCGACCCAGTGTGGGTTGCCAGTCGCACGTTGACGTTAAGCGACTCTCGGAGGTGGTTGTGGACGTTCAGTGTGTCACTAGGAAGACGTTCAACAACCAGCAGAGGTGACTTGTTGTGACGCAGTGCGGCAACCTCAGCAACCCTGTAGGGGGTTGACTGCACAACCCAGACAGTCTAGACAGTTTCGGGTTGACGCTGTACTTCCTCGCGTCTCCATGGTTGACAGTTCACAGACTGTGCAGCAGTACCATGATCTTGTGTCCGGCTCCGTCACGCATCCACCAGTGCGACCGGATTCAGCGAGTCAGACGTTGCCCACTCCGTTGCCGTTTCCTCATCAGTTTCGGATGAGGAACCCTCTGATGAGGACATTGCTGAACAAGACGATCAACCCCCAGCCCTGCTATCCATCCAGAAGATGCTGAAGAAGGAACACTGCCCTGTCAGGCTGTGGATGAGTCTGGTTAGGACACTGTCATCCGTGGTTCAATTTGTGTCACTTGGAAGACTACACCTCCGTCCTCTTCTGTATCATCTAGCTTTTCACTGGAAAAGGACAAGACGCTAGAAGCGGTCTCGATCCCGGTTTCCGGAAAGATAAAGTCTGGTCTGACTTGGTGAAAGGACTTCATCAACCTTTGAAATGGTCTTCCCCTGACTGTTCAGACTCCCAACCACGTTCTCTTCTCGGACGCATCGGACGTAGGCTGGGGTGCGACATTAGGCGGTAGGGAATGCTCGGGATTATGGAACTCGAGTCAAAGGACAATGCATTTCAACTGCAAGAAGCTTCTGGCAGTACGTCTGACCTGGAAAAGCTTCAGGTCTCTCCTTCAAGGCAAAGTGGTGGAGGTGAACTCGGTCAACACCCTGCTTTGACGTACATCTCCAAGCAAGGAGGGACCTACTCTCTGACATGGTACGAGGTCGCAAGAGACCTCCTCTCCTGTTCAACAGGTCTAGACTTTTCACTAGTAACGAGGTTCATCCAAGGCAACTTGAATGTCATAGCAGATTGTCTCAGTAGGGAGGGACAAATAATTCCAACATATTGGACCCTCCACAAGGATGTATGCAAGAGACTTTGGGCCACCTGGGGCCAGCCAACCATAGATCTCTTCGCAACCTCGATGACCAAGAGGCTCCCAATGCTTTGCTCACCTATCCCGGACCCAGCTGTAGTTCATAGAGATGCCTTTCTACTAGATTGGTCACATCTAGATCTATATGCATTCCCTCCGTTCTAGATTGTCAACAAGGTACTGCAGAAGTTCGCCTCTCACGAAGGGACAAAGTTGACGCTAGTTGCTTCCCTCTGGCCCGCGAGAGAATAACTCACCGAGGTACTTCGATGGCTAGTAGACGTTCCCAGAACACTTCCCCTAAGGGTGGACCTGCTACGTCTGCCACGCGTAAAGAAGGTACTCCAAGGCCTCCACGCTCTTCGTCTGACTGCCTTCAGAATATCGAAAGACTCTCGAGAACTAGAGGTTTTTCGAAGGAGGCAACCAGAGCGATTGCTAGAGCAAGGAGAACATCCACCCTTAGAGTCTACCAATCGAAGTGGGAAATCTTCCGAAACTGGTGCAAGTCAGTATCCGTATCCTCGACCAGTACCTCTGTAACTCAAATAGCTGACTTCCTCTTATATCTGAGGAAAGAACGATCTCTTTCAGCTCCCACTATCAAGGGTTACAGAAGCATGTTGGCATCAGTCTTCCGTCACAGAGGCTTAGATCTTTCCAACAATGAAGATCTACAGGACCTCCTTAAGTCTTTTGAGACCACGAAGGAGCGTCGTTTGGTTACACCTGGTTGGAATTTAGACGTGGTTCTAAGATTCCTTATGTCAGACAGGTTCGAACCACTTCAATCAGCCTCCCTGAAAGATCTCACCTTTAAGACTCTTTTCCTGATATGCTTAACCACAGCTAAAAGAGTCAGTGAGATTCATGCCTTCAGCAAGAACATCGGATTCTCATCCGAAACGGCTACATGTTCTACAACTTGGTTTTCTAGCCAAACACGAGCTGCCTTCTCGGCCTTGACCAATATCGTTCGATATTCCAAACTTATCGTATGGTTGGAAATGAACTAGAAAGAGTATTATGTCCTGTAAGAGCTCTTAAGTTCTATTTTAAAAACCTTTACGAGGCCCGTCTGAAGCTTTATGGTGTTCAGTTAAGAATCCATCTTTGCCTATGTCAGAGAATTCTTTATCCTATTTTATCAGACTGTTAATACGAGAAGCTCATTCCCTTCTGAATGAGGAAGACCAAGATTGGCTGAAGGTAAGGACACACGAAGTTAGAGCTGTCGCAACTTCCGTGGCCTTTAAACAAAATAGATCTCTGCAAAGTATATTCGACGCAACCTATTGGAATAGCAAATCAGTGTTCGCGTTTTTTATCTTAAGAATGTCCAGTCTCTTTACGAGAACTGCTACACTCTGGGACCATTCGTAGCAACGAGTGCAGTAGTAGTTGGGGCTCCACCACTACAATTCCCTAATTCCAGAACCTTTTTAATCTTTCTCTTGAAATATTTTTGGGTTGTCCGGAAGGCTAAGAAGCCTTTCGCATCCGACTTGATTTGGCGGGTGGTCAAAATCATTTCTTGAGAAGCGCCTAGATTAGAGGTTTTGATGAGGACCTTTAGTATGGGTTGCAACCCTTCATACTTCAGCTCCTAGGAGTCGCTCAGCATCCTATGAGGATCGCGAGGCTCAGTAAGGAAGACGTACTTAAAAAGGCAGAGTAATTGTTCAAGTCGTCTTCCTTACCAGTTACTTATTTATTTTATGCTTGTTATTTTGAATAACTGCTAAAATGAAATACGGAATACTTAGCTCATAATGTCAACATGTAATGCTGGTCTCTACCCACCCCCCTGGGTGTGAATCAGCTATATGATCATCGGGTAAGTTTAATATTGAAAAATGTTATTTTCCTTAGTAAAATAAATTTTTGAATATACTTACCCGATGATCATAAATTAAAGGACCCACCCTTCCTCCCCAATAGAGACCCAGTGGACAGAGGAGAAAATTGGTTCTTGTTGACATCGAGTACTTGAGTACCTACTTGACAGATGGCGCTGTTGATGTACACCCCCACCTGTATAGCGATCGCTGGCGTATTCCGCCCGTAGGTTTTTTCTGTCGGGCAGCAGAGCTGACAGCTATATGATCATCGGGTAAGTATATTCAAAAATTTATTTTACTAAGGAAAATAAAATTTCTAAGTAAATGTAAAACATAGAATTCTTATAAGTAGGTAAATCGGCTCATAAACTTAACAGCTAGTCACCTAACATGTAACCACAGTACACTATATGTAAATACACTACATGTAGTTCTTTTTCAAGGAATGCATGAATATTTATTTCATAAATTGAAAAATTATGTTGAAGTCTGTACAACACCACTAACCGTTTACGAAGTTCTACACAGTAAAATCTTGTGATTCATGAGGCAATCCTTACGACGTAATGGTAGCGTTCGTTGAACATAAAGTTTACACTACGCATACCATACTAAAGACTACATGAACTCTACAATCAAAAGTAATTATGTAATACTTGCCTGTAAATTAAAACCTATGAAGAAAATACTGTACAGTACTGTACTTTACAAATACTAATGATCTTATCTCTCTCTTTTTTACAATATATATATATATATATATATATATATATATATATATATTATTATTATTATTACTTGCTAAGCTATATCCGTAGTTGCAAAAGCAGGATGCTATAAGCCCAGGGGCTCCAACAGGGAAAATGAAAAAAAAAAAGTATTTTAAGAACAATAACATTAAAATAAATTTTTCAATATTAAACTTACCCGATAATCATGTAGCTGTCAACTCCGTTGCCCGACAGAATTCTATGGAGGGATACGCCAGCTATCACAATACTAGAAGGGGGTGTATTTACCAGCGCCACCTGTGGCCAGGTACTCAAGTACTTCTTGTTGACACCTCCTCAATTATTCCTCTGTCGTGCTTCCGGCAAGACGTTCTGGGATACGCTTATGTTCTTGGAGTATTTTCACGACTTTGGTGAAGTATTTCTCTTTGATTTCGGCTGTCGCTTTACTGGAAAACTTCTATATTAGCTTAGTTAGCTTTTGGAATTAATTTGATTAATTTTGGTGACGAGAGAGTATGAACTCTCGTTCACCTTTCAATGGCCGACCCTTCCCTTAGACGGAAGTGTTGGTGTCTAAGAGAGTATAGACTCTCTTTCTTAATTTTGCTTAACAAAGTTATAGATTTATTTTATATCTCTCCGCCTCTTATAGGCCTCTTCGATTAACTTCCTTTTATTTTAAACTCATTAAAATTAATTTTTATATTTGTTTATATTCGACCTTCCTAATAGTAGGCGGTCTTTTACCGAAGTTAATAAACTTTGAGCCCGTCATTTCGGTTTTACCTGTTAACATATTATGCTATTTCCGCCACAGAGTTTGAAAGATTTTCTTTGACAGTCTCGTAACTGTTTTCAAAGCTGAACTAACGTTTTGTTTTGTCTCTGCAGTTGTTGACGTTCAGAACGTTCAACTTGCACTCTATCGTTACGATAGAGAAAGAATGTTCACGGTTTCACGTTGCAGTAAGAGTAACCGTGTCTAGCGTTTTGTTCATTCTTTCTTAACTTAATGGTTTTGATCCTAATAAAGGAACTTTTCAGTTTTTTCCTTTAACAATAATATGTTTTAACGATATATATGATTGGGCTCTTCTCTCAGGTTCTAAGTCAAGAGAGAGAGAGAGAGAGAGAGAGAGATAGAGACGGAGGGAGAAAGAGGATAAACGTTTCATTCAAGCCTGCCAGGCGTACGAGTAACGTCATTATCGATTTTTGCTCTTCTCCCTAGTCTCTTTAGGGGAAGAAACTAAACGTTTCTAGAGTGATCTAGTGTTTAGTCTCTTTCCAACCACTGATTTATCTTTCATTAGATTTTTCTGTTACATTGTAATTCTGTTTTCGCAATTACTAACTTTGAGAAAGGATAGAATTGCGTACTTCAGGTACAAACCACTTAAGTTTCGAGTTCAGTGAAATAAGTGCAAACAGAAATCAAAGTGATAAGTGATTAGTGCGTGAGGGTACTTTTGTGCGCGCCAGTCGTCCTCCCAGTCCGGGACCTCTTGCAAGCTCCCAAGCCCAGGGGAGAAGCAATGTCGAAGGGCATAAGGGTTCAGCAGGCCTTGATCGGCGCACAGAAGTATTCTCGGTGGTTGTGGGCGTGTCTTACCGAGACCGTCACTCCCACCCGCAGACGATTGAGCCCTTATTTTGCTCGTCTGCAGAAGAGATTAGGGGAGAAAATAAAGGCAGAGTAACGCTGGTCTCAGGTCTCAAGACTTCTTAAACGTTAAGTCCAGACCTATGCCAGACGTACGAAGTTAAAGTTCACAACCCGAATGCAGTCGTTGGGTTAGCTCTGACTCTCCCAGTCATCAGTTGATTACACTCCGACTAAGAGGAGTAAGGTTCTGCCACAACAGATCTCTGCTGTTAAGGCTTTACCTCAGCAGAACTTAGTGTCTGCCGACCCCAAGTTAACTCTACTGCAGTCCATACAGTCACAACTTTCGGTCTTGATGCGTGAGTGTCGGGCTGAGAGTGTTGCACCGCCTGCACTCCCTCCACCTGTTCTCGCTGCACCTGTGCTCGCCCAGCCTGCACCTGCTCCGCCTGTGCTCGCCCAGCCTGCACCTGCTCCGCCTGGTCGCAGCACCATCTGCCAGGCGTACGATGTTGTGAACTCTACTACAGTCCATGCAAGCACAGCTTTCGGACTTGATGAGTGAGTGTCGGGCTGAGAGTGTTGCTCCACCGCCTCCGCCTACACTCCCTCCTCCTACACTCGCTCCGCCTGATCACAGTACCATCTGCCAGGCGTATGATGTTGTGGACTCTACTACAGTCCATGCAAGCACAGCTTTCGGACTTGATGCGTGAGTGTCGTGCTGAGAGTGTTGCACCTCCTGCACCTGTGGTGCACCAACCTCCTGCACCCGTTCAGCCTGTGCTGCACCCGCCTGCACCGGTGGTGCACCAACCTCCTGCACCCGTTCAGCCTGTGCTGCACCCGCCTGCACCGGTGGTGCACCAACCTCCTGCACCCGTTCAGCCTATGCTGCACCCGCCTGCACCGGTGGTGCACCAACCTCCTGCACCCGTTCAGCCTGTGCTGCACCCGCCTGCACTCGCTGCACCCAGTCGCAGCTCCATCTGCCAGGCGTACGATGTTGAACCACTTTCGGAGTTTGCTGTTCACAGTGTTGTTCAGCCTCAGCCTTCTTTAAGGCAACCCTTGCTTTGGGATCAGGAGAGTTACACTCTTCCTCCTCCTCCCCTTGCTGCTCCTCCAGTGGTGCAACTCTCGGTTGGGGTACAACAACCTCTCCCCTCCGTGAGTCTGTCTGCTCAACCAGCGCTGCACCGAGTTCAACCCTCATCTAGGCAAGCTCATCTACACCATGCACTTGCGCCTCAGGAGCCTCAGCTTGCTAGAACTTTACCTTGTTCTGCGCAGCCTCAACCTTCTCATGCTCCACTCATCTCTCAGGAACAGGAACGGACTACTCCGCCTCCGTCCTCCGCTTAGCTGGTACAATCCTTGGGTGCAACTCTTGCTAGGAGTCAACCTCCTTCACCCTTGCACCTGCCTTCTAAGCACTCTAGCACTGGTCATGGAATTTCTGAGAAATGTTAAACGCCATGCACACGCTCTGCTTTCCTTTCAGCAGGCTCTGCTTACAGCAGGCTCTACTTCCTACATGCTCAGCATTCAGCATGCTCTGCATTCAGCATGCTCTGCATACAACATGCTCTGCATACAGCATGCTCTGCATTCAGCATGCTCTGCATACAGCATACTCTGCATACATCATGCTCTGCATACCTTACCGCATGCTTCTCAACACATCTTGGGTTGTTGCCAACTCACTAGACTGTCAAGCAGTTTCATAACGTTGCCTTCTAGTCTGCTGCTTTGCACCAGTGAACCCTCACTCAGAGAACTTAGCTTTTCTAGGATAAGGTCCCTGTAGATGAGAAAGTTCTTTTCTCCCTCCTTCTGATATTCCCTTGAGGACTCTGTCATTTGGAGGGAGCCTTTAGCTGCATAACCTCTTATGGACTTTTATTTAAGCATAACATGCTTACAGGGAAGGTAATGGTTACACTTCAGCCGCTAATCCCGTCTGTTACCACACCTGCTCCCATAGACCTTGAGCTGTGTTGCATGACATGCAGTCCAAGCTTAGTCCTTGTTAGAGGATTTTTTGTTTACGGAGTCAATGTGTCACGGGGAAGACGTTCAACAACCAACAGAAGGGACTTGTTGTGACGCAGTGGGCAACCTCAGCAACCCGTTAAGGAGTTGTCTGTACGACCCAGACAGTCTAGACAGATTCGGGTTGTCACTGTACTTCCTCGCTTGCCCATGATTGACAGTTTACAGACTGTGCAGCAGTATCATGATCTTGTGTCCGGCTCCGTCAGACGACTGGCTTTTAAGAGCTCCCTCAAGTCGTCGCTGTCTGGAGATTTTCAAATGGACTATGGATCTGACCAAGGAACTGGGCCTCCTGGTCAATTTTGAGGAGTCTCAGCTCGTTCCATCCCAGACCATTGTCTCCTTGGGTATGGATCTTCAGAGTCGAGCTTTTCGGACTTGTCCGTCGGCCCCAAGGATCTTCCAAGCCCTAGAATGCATCCAGAGCATGCTGAGAAGGAACCGATGCTTAGTCAGGCAGTGGATGAGTCTAACAGGGACACTTTCATCGCTGGCCCTGTTCATCGAGTTAGGGAGACTCCACCTCCGCCCCCTTCAGTATCATCTAGCTGCTCACTGGATAAAGGACATGACGCTAGAGACGGGCTCAGTTCCTGTTTCCGAAGAGATGAGGTCTACTCTAACGTGGTGGAAGAACAGCATTCTTCTCAAGGAAGGTCTACCATTGGCTGTTCAGTCCTCCGACCACCGTCTCTTCTCGGACGCATCGGACACGGGCTGGGGTGCGACACTGGACGGACAGGAATGCTCGGGAACATGGAATCAGGAGCAAAGGACACTTCACATCTATTGCAAGGAGTTGTTGGCAGTTCATTTGGCCTTGATAAACTTCAAGTCCCTCCAGCTTAACAAGGTGGTGGAGGTGAACTCCGACTACACCACAGCCTTGGCTTACATCTCCAAGCAGGGAGGGACTCATTCGAGGAAGTTGTTCGAGATCGCAAGGGACCTCCTCATTTGGTCAAAAGATCGAAAGCTCACGCTGGTAACGAGGCTCATTCAGGGCGATATGAATGTCATGGCAGATCGCCTCAGCCGGAAGGGTCAGGTCTTCCCCACAGAGTGGACCCTTCACAAGAATGTTTGCAGCAGACTTTGGGCCCTGTGGGATCAGCCAACCATAGATCTATTCGCTACCTCGATGACCAAGAGGCTCCTCTTGTATTGTTCTCCGATTCCAGACCCAGCAGCAGTTCGCGTGGATGCCTTTCTGCTGGATTGGTCCCATCTCAACCTGTATGCATTCCCGCCGTTCAAGATTGTCAACAGGGTACTTCAGAAGTTCGCCTCTCACAAAGGGACACGGCTGACGTTGGTTGCTCCCCTCTGGCCCGCGAGAGAATGTTTCACTGAGGTACTGCAATGGCTGGTCGACGTTCCCAGGACTCTTCCTCCTAGAGTGGACCTTCTGCGTCAACCTCACGTAAAGAAGGTACTCCCAACCTCCACGCTCTTCGTCTGACTGCCTTCAGACTATCGAAAGACTCTCAAGAGCTAGAGGCTTTTCGAAGGAGGCAGCCAGAGCGATTGCCAGAGCAAGGACGACATCCACTCTCAGAGTCTATCAGTCTTTATGGGAAGTCTTCCGAAGCTGGTGCAAGGCCAATGCAGTTTTCCTCAACCAGTACCAATGTAACCCAGATTGCTGACTTCCTGTTACATCTAAGGAACGTAAGCTCCCTATCAGCTCCTACGATCAAGGGTTACAGAAGTTTGTTGGCAGCGGTTTTCCGCCACAGAGGCTTGGATCTTTCCTCCAACAAAGATCTACAGGACCTCCTTAGGTCTTTTGAGACCTCAAAGGAACGTCGGTTGTCCACTCCAGGCTGGAATCTAGACGTGGTCCTAAGGTTCCTAATGTCATCAGGATTTGAACCGCTCCAATCAGCCTCTTTTAAGGACCTCACATTAAAAAACTCTTTTCCTCGTGTGCTTAGCAACAGGTAAAAGAGTAAGTGAGATCCACGCCTTCAGCAGGAACATAGGTTTCACATCTGAAACGGCTACATGTTCCTTACAGCTCGGTTTTTTGGCTAAAAACGAGCTTCCTTCCCGTCCTTGGCCTAAGTCGTTCGAGATCCCAAGCCTGTCCAACATGGTGGGGAACGAACTGGAGAGAGTACTTTGCCCAGTTAGAGCTCTTAAGTACTATCTAAAGGTCAAAACCATTACGAGGACAATCAGAAGCCTTATGGTGTGCTATCAAGAAGCCTTCTCTACCAATGTCTAAGAACTCAGTTTCTTACTACATCAGGCTTCTGATTAGAGAAGCAAATTCTCATCTGAAGGAAGAAGACCTTGCTTTGCTGAAGGTAAGGACACATGAAGTGAGAGCTGTGGCTACTTCAGTGGCCTTCAAACAGAACCGTTCTCTGCAGAGTGTTATGGATGCAACCTATTGGAGAAACAAGTCAGTGTTCGCATCATTCTATCTCAAAGATGTCCAGTCTCTTTACGAGTACTGCTACACCCTGGGTCTATTCGTAGCAACGAATGCAGTAGTAGGCGAGGGCTCAGCCACTACATTCCCATAATCCCATAACTTTTTAACCTTTCTCTTGAATACTTTTTATGGGTTGTACGGTCGGCTAAGAAGCCTTCCACATCCTTGTTGATTTGGCGGGTGGTCAATTCTTTCTTGAGAAGCGCCAAGGTTAAAGGTTGTGATGAGGTCCTTTAGTATGGGTTGCAGCCCTGTATACTTTAGCACCTTTGAGTTGATTCAGCCTCCCAAGAGGAACGCTGCGCTCAGTAAGGAAGACGATCTTATTAAAGGCAGAGTAACGGTTCAAGTCGACTTCCTTACCAGGTACTTATTATTTCATTGTTATTGTGGATAACTGATTATATGAAATATGGGATACTTGGCTATCCTTTAATCTTGTACACTGGTTTTCACCCACCCCCCTGGGTGTGAATCAGCTACATGATTATCGGGTAAGTTTAATATTGAAAAATGTTATTTTTATTAATAAAATAAATTTTTGAATATACTTACCCGATAATCATGATTTAATCGACCCTCCCTTCCTCCCCATAGAGAACCAGTGGACCGAGGAATAATTGAGGAGGTGTCAACAAGAAGTACTTGAGTACCTGGCCACAGGTGGCGCTGGTAAATACACCCCCTTCTAGTATTGTGATAGCTGGCGTATCCCTCCATAGAATTCTGTCGGGCAACGGAGTTGACAGCTACATGATTATCGGGTAAGTATATTCAAAAATTTATTTTATTAATAAAAATAACATATTTCCTATGTAAACTATAAAAACTTTAAGAGGAAGAGAAGTAAGATAATAAAGTATGTATATGTACAGTATAAGAATGGTATTTCCAAAGAAAGAGTTTCAAATTCTGTATGACATGACTTACTGGTTAATATCCTGCAAAGAGGCACTTAGTGATAGAACCTTGAAAAGATGAAGCCGCTCTCTTATGGACCATGGCATCAATAACAGATAATCACTTGTTGCTATATACAGGTAGTCTTCGACTTACGACCAAGATAGGGACCGAGAGACACGTCTTAAGTCAATCTGGACATGTGTCGAACTTAAAAAATGAAGTTTCTGTAGATTTTTTATACTGAGTCATGATTCAGTAATCATCTTGTGAGTCAAATTCTATCAATACTTTCTTAGTGTATATCATTATTCCCTTATTTGTTTCATAGGATATCATATGCTCTATTAAAGCATTTTTGTATTCTATTTTTCCATTTCGGAAGCATTTTAACAATCAACAATTTCAGACTTTTTTTGTTTACCTTTGGCTGCGATCAGCTGATCTCAAGGTCCCGCTGCCATATCAAGAGAATGCGCATCGTTTATATAATTTATTAACTTATTCAAAATATCTTTGTAATGAATATTACATCAGCAACATCCTGTTATAGATTATAGTTTTCACACAGTTTGTTTAAAGTTATTATTATTGGTTCTCTCTCTCTCTCTCTCTCTCTCTCTCTCTCTCTCTCTCTCTCTCTCTCTCTCTCTCTCTCTCTCTCTCTCTCTCTCAGGTTCCAAATTTTTGTATTATAATTTTTCATTTATTATTGCATTAAGTTCTAATATCTGCTTCATTTACAGGTATTAACGGTTAAGTTAGGTACATTGAATGATATATTGAATCATTATACAAAAAAATTCATGTTGTGAAAGCCACTACAGAATGAATTAATTTTTTATCATGAGGTATTACAGTACTATATATATAGAGTACAGTATACAGTAGTTTCTCAAAAATACTCTTGAATTAACTTACCCTTCATTTTATTGTATCAGATTGGAAATATGATATTGCAAGCTACCTTCAGTACTGCCAAAGAGAGCTGTAGAAAATGCCATACAGTACTTTTAAGCTTATTTGGACTTGCTCTAAATTTTTGTATCGTATGAAAATATGTGCTTATTATATATGAAATTATTTTATAAATCAGCCTCATTAGAAATATTAACATAATTTTATATGACTGCCGTATTTTGTATTTGTTCCGTAACCGAAATACAAACCACGCTATTTACAAAGGGTATTACTTTTAGCGCAGCTGAAATGGCGAGCCATTAGAATTTAACGAGGGTGTATTACCCCCGCGCTAGTTAGCGGGGGTGGGGGGTGGGGTAGGGGAGTGGTAGCTAGCTACCCCTCCTCCCCCTCACACACACGTGAATACTCACTTTAACTTTTGGCTCGAACTGTGACAGACGTCTCTGTCTTGGTCCTCGCTTGGCAGCCATTGTCTGTTTTGTCTTTACTTAATCGCTTACTTTTCATTTACTCAATATATATGTAAACATGTTTTCATGTTTGTATATATATTTGAGTATAGAAATAAGTAAGTTTCCTTTTCAGATGTGTGTGTGTAGTGTACGATATCTACGTGGAGGCCTCGGCAGTTAGGCCACCACGGCGTATTTTATGGGTGGCGATCGAGTTTGACTTATGTCTTTCTCTCTCTTGAGGTCGTTCACCCTTTTACTACGTGTTACTACGCCCTTGTAGCCTAGCTTCCTTTCCGTGTGGGGGGTTGCTACGCCGTACGTTTGTATCAATTAGTTATGAATCTAATTGTAGTTGTTTTTTGTTTAGAACGATTCCTTTCGGGGTTTTCGTTCTTTCTTTAGTGTTCATTCATTTTTAAATTACATAATTACATAGTTACATAATTATAATTGTTATAATTCTGTTTTGGTTACAGCTCTCCTTCCGCGAGTGTAAGTGGTTGTGAGGGCACGTGCCTGTTGTGTAATTCTTGTTCCTTTTCCTCGGGATTCCTCTTCGGAGCCTTCCTGGGGGAATGAATGTGTACTAATATTATTTGTTTTATTTATTTACAGTTACCGATATAGTTCATTTCTGTAATATAGCAACAGTGTGAGCTGTCTGGTGGAGTCCTGGGGATTCGGCTGTTGCTGCCTCCCCCCTTGTATTTTCGTCAGGGGCGTCTCTCCTTCTACTGGTAGTACTCCCGTGTCGACGGACAGCTCTCCAGTTCATTTTAGAACAGTCAGGAGGCTTGCCTCCTTGGGCGGATAACTTTCCTTCCGAGGGAAGTTTTTCCTGTCCAGGCTTGAGTTTTTCCCCTTTTGGGGGGTTCTTCTCTTGCCTTTTTTTCGTGCGACTATGCTCTTGGTGCTGAGCGGTCGCACCTGCAGTTTCGCTCAAGGGGCTGGGCAACTGCAGGAGCTCCTCTTTGGAGGATTGCTCCTTTTAGGTCACTGGCTGACCAGTCTCTTCTACGAAGTGTTTCTCTTTCGTTCGCGAGAGAGTA
Source organism: Palaemon carinicauda (assembly GCF_036898095.1). NCBI lineage: Eukaryota > Metazoa > Arthropoda > Malacostraca > Decapoda > Palaemonidae > Palaemon > Palaemon carinicauda. The sequence goes on along the minus strand of NC_090725.1, from coordinate 299,388,652 downwards.
CACTCATAGAGACTCCTCTTCGGAGGTTTCTTCTGTTGCTGTTGCTATTGGCCTGCCTCGCCGTAAGGCCCACCGTCCGCCTCGTCGTAAGGGCCTCTCATCTCCCTATAAGGGTGCTTGAGGCGCCTTTTTGGATCTCCGTTTGCAGCCTACAACTCCTTTTTTTCGATCTTCCGCCTTGGTGCAGATGGACAGCAGTCTGATCTCGTCTTCCGACGGGCAACGGTCTTCCCGACGGACAACGGTCTGCCCGACGGACAGCGGTCTTCCGACGGACATCAGTCTCCCGGCGGACAACGATCCCTTCGGGGCAAAGGGTTGCCCCCACGGGGGTTCTTCCCTTGCGTGTCAGGGTTTCCCTGCGCGCCCTTCTGCTCATCAGCGCTCTCCTGTTCGTCAGCGCTTTAAAGATGATCTTCCCTGCGGTTCCTGTTGGTTCCTGTTACGTTCCCTGTGCGCCCACGTTCGCCCTCGCGATCTAGAACTTCGGTTCAGGTCGGGGTCAAGGACTCTTCTTCTTTGCGCAGGCTTCCACGCGTAGCCTTCTACTCGTCAGCGATCATCAGCTCGTCAGCGATCATTAGCTCGTCAGCGATCATCAGCTCGCCAGCGATCATCAGCTCATCAGCGATCATCAGCCCGCCAGCGATCTCCGGATCGCCCACGTGTGTTACAGCCGGTGCGCCAACGTTCTCCAACACTTCTGAAGGAACATGGTTCGCCAGCTACTAGCTCACCTGCGCATGCTGATCACCATCGCGCGACCCTCAACTACGGATGCTGATCGCCATCGCACAACCCTCAAACTGCGGATGCTGATCGCCATCGCGCGACCCTCAAACTGCGGATGCTGATCGCCATCGCGCGACCCTCAAACTGCGGATGCTGATCGCCATCGCGCGACCTTCAAACATCGGATGCTGATCGCCATCGCGCGACCCTCAACTGCGGATGCTGATCACCATCGCGCTACCCTCAACTGCGGATGCTGATCGCCATCGCGCGACCCTCACCTGCGGATGCTGATCGCCATCGCGCGACCCTCACCTGCGGATGCTGATCGCCATCGCGCGACCCTCAACTGCGGATGCTGATCGCCATCGCGCGACCCTCAACTGCGGATGCTGATCGCCATCGCGCGACCCTCAACTGCGGATGCTGATCGCCATCGCACGACCCTCAACTGCGGATGCTGATCGCCATCGCACGACCCTCAACTGCGGATGCTGATCGCCATCGCGCGACCGCACACCTGCGGATGCTGATCACCATCGCTCAACCCTGCGCATGCTGATCACCATCGCGCGACCCTCAACTGCGTATGCTGTTCGCCATCACGCGATCGCCCACCTGCAGAGGCTGTTCGCCATCGCGCGACCACCAACCTGCGCATGCTGATCGCCATCGCGAGACCCTGGCATGCTGACCACCATCGCGAGACCCTGGCATGCTGACCACCATCGCGCGACCCTGGCATGCTGACCACCATCGCGCGACCCTGCGCATGCTGACCACTGCTCGCGATCGCTCACCTTCACACGATCGCTCACCTGCGCATACTGCTCGACCATCGCGTCGGCATATCACAACACCATCACCAACCTGTGAGTTAGTGCTCACCACCAATCGCTTGTTGATCCATATCGCCAGCAGTCCTCCTCGCCCACGCGGCAGCGCGTTCACTCGCCATCGCGCTAACGCTTGCGTTCGCCGCCTCGGACTCGCTCTCATCCACCTGCCCACCCTCACGACCACTCGCCTGCGCGCCCGCGCGACCGCTCGCCTGCGCGCCAGCGCGACCGCTCGCCTGCGCGCCCGTGCAACCGCGCGACCGCTCGCCCGTACAACTGCACGACCACTCGCCTGTGCAACCGCACGGCCACGCTCATGCTCTCCAATGTTCGCCCACGCGTGAACCAACGGTTTTTTTTCCATCGCGCAGACGGATGATGTTCCGTCGCGCGAACCTACAGTGTTTCTTCGCACAAATGTCGGCTTATTTTCTTGCAGTATCCATTACTCATCTATGGGTTATCGCCCGCCGACCACCAGGAATTCCCGTCGCGCGAGCTCCAGGGCAATTGCGACCACGATTCCCAATGGGGTTTTCGCAGCATGACCAGCCTGGCGAGTTCTTCTGGAGCGTATTTCCAGAACACTGTCTCACCCCGTAAACACAGAGCATGGCACTTGCAGAATAGGAGAAACTTAAGAGAGATCTGAACAACACTCCTCTATTCCTGAACCTGGGTTAGCCCTTCCCCGTCATTCCCTGGAAGGATTTTTGGCGGGGGGGGGCTTTCCGTTCGAGATTTCTCCATCGGACAAGGGGTGACTGCTTACCTCTTCCTTTGGGAGCTTACCAGGTTCTTTCCCTCCTCGGTTACGGCCCGAGGTTTGGTTCAAGGAAGCTACAGGAAGATCAAGGGTACTTTCCTCCTCTCGAGCTCAGGCACCTTGGCCTTTCGTCGTTAGTATCTAACTTGCGGACAAGCTCGATGTTGTACCATCTGGACGCGCTGACTGAGGGCTTACTTCGGGTGTCTCATCTGTGGAGGTCGACGACCTCAGACACCCTTCCATCCTTGAGAAGAGTTTGTTTGTGCCCAAGGACAGAGACTTAGACAGCTGCTGTGCGGAGTAAATCGACTTCCGGTTTCACTCCTCCAAGGCGCTTTCTTCCAGACTCTGCAGGGCTCCAGCGCCTTTTCTTTCAACCACGTCGGCCTAAGTTATCGGCTACGACAACTGGGACAAGGTGTCCAATTGCAGTTTTCTCCTGTCAGGAACAGATGGCACGGGAGACTCCCCCGGGGGGGCATAGTCCTAAAAGGAGTTCACGAACTCTAGGATTGCAGGTTTTTCGCTGGGAGGATGCTTAAGGTTACTCATCCGAATGACAGCTTCCCGATGCCCATTCCCGCATATTCTCTGTGAGTAGCCAAGGATATCGCGCCTGCCGTCTCTGTCAGCGAATTCAGTGTCTCTGAACCTCTATGCCATAGCGTCAGCAGAATTGCCCGGTTGGGCAGAATGATCCATACCTTAGGCGAAGGTCTTCCTTAGGATCATCGACGGCTTCACCCCCGGCCCCCTCAGTCGATCCTTTCTTGTAAGGAAGGATCTGAGAGGGGATGTCCATAGTCGACCTCTCAGCCCAGATCAAGTTTGTCGAACAAACTTCGGCCAGCAGAATCGATCAGACTGGTAACGAGGCGACAGGACTCCTTAAAATCCCTGGATCGGAAGGACGGGTACTTTCAGTTTCCATTCCATCCATCTTCCAGGGTGCTCGTCGAATTCAGCCTAGTCTGCAAGTATTCCTGCTTATGATGCAGTGTGGCTATCCCGCCGTGGCATAGCAGGTTTGTTTCCCCAGAGAACTCTCCCTGCCTTCCTCTTGGCCGCTCAGGGGCAGGCTTCCGCTCCCTCTGCTGTTTGGAGGGCTGGTCAACTCCTGTAGGCTCGGGTTTCGACCTTCTTCAGCGCCGGGACAAGCTTCCGGATGCTTACCAGGAGTGTGGGCTCATGGTATTTTGCTTGGAGCCTTCTCTTCCTCTGCCTCAACATCTGGAGTATCTGGCCATGATATTGAGTCAACGGCCTTACCACATTGGAAACCCCGCTTCTCGTCCATCCAGCGAGGTTAAGCAACGTCGGTACTTGGATGGGTGACCACCTGGGGACGCCAGATTCTGTTACCACATCCTCCGAGCCTTCCTTTCGGTTGACTGTGGCAAGACTGAGGAGAGTCGCAGTACCTGTTCTCAGTCAAGCAGAGCTTTCAGCCCTACCTTGGAACGTTTCCTAGTTCTTCTTTCCTCATTGACCCGTCTATAGTCCGAACGGTCGCCTCAGGATAAGTTCCATGTGGGGCGATCCAAGTTCCGGTGGCTTCAGGCATGTTTAACCGGACTCCCTGGCCCTATGGGACCAGCGGAACTATTAGACCTGCAATGGGTGTTGACCTATGGAGCCTCTTGATGGTAGTGGATATTCTCGTCCTTTCCCCACATTCTTGATGCGGTTCTCGGACTCGTCAAAGGAAAGGGGGGGGGCGCATGTTCCGGTCCAGGCCTATGGTCAAGACCTGAAGGATACCTCTCCATCATTCAGGCAGGCTTAGGGACCTTAGTCTGGCCCCTCTTCAGATCCTACAGCTACTGCCGAGTGTCCCCGTTGCGCGTCGACTTCATTCTAACCAGCAGGGGACGCATTTTCACACCTTCACATCTTGCAGTAGAGATACCGGGATGATTGAGATTCTCTCAATACCACCATCGGCTCTCTCATTCCAGGCAGGGGAATGTTTCTCTCAGACTATCCGAGCAGAGCCTCATAGAGAGAGTGTACCTAGGGGTCTTTGACCTTGGGTAACCAGCAAGTGCTGGTCTGGGGGACCTGATCGCGACAGCTTGGAACCTCAAGCTTCCGCTAGTCTTCCCCCCAGTCTCAGTCCCCGAGACACTGGCAAGATGCATTCCGGTGATGGTGGGACAACTTCGACGCCTGCGTCTTCCCTCCTTTTTGTCTGCGGACAATGGGCCTCAACAAGACCAGGTTGTCTGTCAACCTTTCAATGGGAGAGCTCCACTGGGACTACGCGCAGAACGGTTTCTGGACCCTCTGCTTCCCCTGACGGAACTCCCGGGAGAGCTTCTCCCACGGCGCAGACTACTCAAGCAACCACACTGCGACATCTCTCCCGAACCGGGACGTCGCTTCGGCTTCATGCCTGGAGACACTACGCTTCCTCCTCTAGAAGAGACAACCCGCTACAGTCGCGGTACGGAGGTCGCGTCATCTGCGATAGTCATCCACAGGGGTCTCCCAGGCAAAGTGAAGAGTCTAAGGTGGTTGGTGCCGTGGGAGATATACCCCTTCCCTTGAGGCCTCTTCTCCAGCAATAACAGTCTTATTGCCTTTCGGCGGGAGGAAACTCCTTTCCGCTCTCGGCAATGAAGCCTGTCGCTCAGCCTTTCCCTGACCTTCAGGCTTAAAGGGATAACTTTCCTGCCCGCTGGATCTATCCTCGCTCAAGCGAAGCTACGATCGTCCCTGCCCTAGTCGGAGGAAGACCTCCAACTTGGAGCATGGCTCGGACTTTTAGTCCTTTAAGAGATCTTCTCAAGACCCCTTTTACGACAGGCCTCGGATTGTATTCCGCCTTGGGTCTTCTGCTCACTCTGGCCACGGCCAGTGTGTAAGCAATCTTCTTGGTCTCTTACTACTCCCCCCTTTCTAAGGAAGAGGGGAAGGCAACATTCAGGCTCGCTCCTGAGTTGTTGGCTAGACTCAGAATCTGAGGGTCCCGACCCTTCGGTCCGATTCATTCAAGATTTCGAGTCTCCATTCTGTGTCTGATGTCCCAAGACCTTCTCTTTCTTGCCAGTAAGGAATCGAGAGGTTAGCGCTGGGAACAGCTGCAGTTTGTCCTCAGTTGCAGCCGATTTGGGAACACAAGGAGGACATGGGGGGGAGTCACCAGTATACCTCTTCAGCCCGGACTCAAGGACATTCATCTCGTCCTGTCTTCAGACCCTCCCCCGTCACGTCGCCCTACAGCACGATGTTGGATACATCGCAACGTCCCTTGTCTTCAAGTAATACTACTCTGTGACGCAGGTGCTACAAGCTGGAGTCTGGAAGCGTCTGATGACCTTCGCAGCCCGCTTCCTGCAGGGCGTGACCCACAGGAGTCTCGATACGTTTTTTATCGCTCTGTGGTGGCTACACAACAGCTGGTCTAACCTCAGGCTCCCTTTTGGACAGGTAGCAGAAGGTTGAGGGCATTGTTATCAGGTTTTAGTCTGCATGAACGAAAGAAGTATGTCTGGCCCTTACTTCTTTCTTCATCATCCCCTCTACGGGGAAGCAGCATCCTGGTCTCTGCATAGCTGACCTCGAACCTCTGCAGGTAAACCATGCTTCCTTGTGTTCCGAGTATCGAGTCAATACTGTCGCGTCCCCCATACCCTGACGAGGTGGTATTGGGAACGTCCTAACCCAGAGTTCCTTCTGGAACTCCAGGTCAACTGCCTAGGACGAGTCACACTTCTTCCTTCACACACAAGCTTACGTAGGCCACATGGTTCCTTGCGGAGCAAGGAACTTGTGAGGTGCAGGGACTCCTTTTCTCGAGTGCGATTCACTCGGATTCTGAGTCCCCGGGTAAAGCCAAAGCCAGTATGGCTGGGGACTTTCCACCCTTCCTAAGGGATAAGTCACCCTTTGTAAATAGCGTGGTTTGTATTTCGGTTACGGAACAAATGACAAATTCGAAGATAATTTGTATTTTTCCTAACCATACAAACCTTAGCTATTTACACATATTTGCCCGCCAGCCCTGTCCCCCAAGACAAGTCCTACCTCTAAGTGAAAGTGAGTATTCACGTGTGTGTGAGGGGGAGGAGGGGTAGCTAGCTACCACTCCCCTACCCCCCCCCCCCCCCCCCCGCTAACTAGCGCGGGGGTAATACACCCTCGTTAAATTCTAATGGCTCGCCATTTCAGCTACGCTAAAAGTAATACCCTTTGTAAATAGCTAAGGTTTGTATGGTTAGGAAAAATACAAATTATCTTCGAATTTGTCATTTTTTATAACATTTCTAACCTTTTCAATCTCCCTCTCTCCAAAAAAATATTCAACTACTAGGGCCTTGATTCGAACTATTTTATGTATGTCATCCTAGGAAAAACTGTCAGAGCAAGGAATTTTTATATTTTGTAAAATTTTTGTATACTGTACTTGAATGATAAAAAAAAGAAAAAACTGGAAATTATTGGATGTAAGTTACCTCCAATATCGCTGAAGGAAGTTGAAATCCTTGAGTGAAGAATATGTCCAGTGGTTCTCAAAGGATTAAATTAATTTTATTTTCCCTTTTTATAATGTATTTAGTACTACAATATTGACAAAAAAATCCTATTTTGTAATTTCAGGTCGGATGGAACAGTTGTTCCCATGGGCCCAGGAGTGCAAACACATGGTGACAAATCAAAAAATTATTCATTACTTTACAATGAGTATATAGTGTACGATCCAGCCCAAGTCCGTACAAGGTTCCTACTGAAGATTAAATTCCATTTTAGATAAAAGTTGTCATTTCCCTTAAAACCTAACTACGCCCAGTAGTTTTATTGTATTTATTTCTCCCAATGAATCAAGCAAAATTTGAAATTGCATTCCAGGTAAATTTATTTTTACAGTACTGTATTATTGTTTTAAATGTAATAATGGCATTTGGATCAATTTAATAAAAAAGGTAATGGTTAATCCATTTCACTTAGGAATATAAGATATTCCACAATTTATGTATGTATTATGAGCAGATGATTGCACTGATGGTGAAGTGAATGATTATTGATCTAGATGTTGCCTTATAAAATTATGAATACAAGCCATGATTTGGATCGTATGGCTATTACTTGAAGAATTACAAATACTGTTTCCCAAAGATATTTTGATTACTCCCTGTTGCTGAGATGTACTTATATTAAATACTTTTGGATAATAATTACTGTGTAAGAACCTTTTTTATGTATTTTAGACTATATTTTACTAGCACAAGTTTGATTCAGGTGTGAATTTAATGTTAAAAAAGGCTGAATAAAAGTTTACTGAAATAGGTTAGTTTTTAAGACTTAACCACTTATTTCTTCTTGATCATCATCTTCATCTGCTCCTAGGCCTATTACCGTAAAGGGCCTCTGTTTGATTTTGCTAGTCGTCTCATTAATCATTAGGTGTCCTATCATTTGGAAAACTACTTTCCAGTCGCATCAATTATCTTCTAGCCTTTTTCTGTTTTATGACTGTAGCATCAACAGCTCAGCTCTGTTTCCCAAAATTGTATCTGGATCAAGAATGATTTTGTCTGACTTCTCACTCTTAACTTTGTTTCATCCTTTCTACCTCTTTCCCTTTCCATGTGCAGTCTTAATGATTACTTGTATAAATCAGGAAGAACCAACTGATATCTGCCTTTTTTTCAATATTAATCTTACCCGATGATCATGTAGCTGTCAACTCCGTTGCCCGACAGAAATCTACGGTCGGGATACGCCAGCGATCGCTATCCAGGTGGGGGTGTGCTCAACAGCGCCATCTGTGGTCAGGTACTCAAGTACTTCTTGTCAACAAGACCTCAATTTTTCCTCTGTCGTGCCGCCGGCAAGACCTACATGGATACGCTGTTGATTTTGGAGTCTTTTGTTCACGATTTGGTGATGTATTTGCTCTGAAGTTTAGCCTTCGCTGTTCAGGAAGCTTTATCCTTAGCTTAGCAAGCTTTTGGAATTAATTTGATTCATTGGTTAACGATCTTTGCTTAATTTTGGAATTCCCCCTTGACTACCTCTAAATTCAAGATGTCTGACCATTCCCAAGTTCCTAAATACAGGCAATGTAGTGTTAGGACTTGTACTAGGCGTCTTCCGAAGGCCTCTATAGATCCTCACACCGTATGTTCCAATTGTAGGGGAAAATCCTGTCAATTGGAAGATCGATGTGGGGAATGTGCTGGGCTTTCGGAATTCGATTTTAATGAATTCCTCAGATATGCACGTAGGTTAGAGAAGGAGAGAGATAGGAGGAGTTCTTCTCGCTCTGTGGATTTTTCCTCTCCCCATGCCCCTCAACCTTTTCCTTCCCCTGTGGTGGTGACTCCCGAACCTGCTACGAGTGCTCAGCCTGGAATGGCTGATATGTTGCGTGCCATTCAGGCTCTCGGTGAGAAGGTGGAGTCGTTGGTTAGTGACCGCAATCAGCTCTTGGCAGATGTCAGAGAGCTGAAAGCGAAGAGTGCAGTGGGAAGTGTTAGTGCTAGTGATGTGCATAGTGTCAGTGTCAGTGTTGCGCATGAGGGTACATCTGTGCGTGCCAGTCGTCCTCCCAGTCCGGGACCTCTTGCAAGCTCCCAAGCCCAGGGGAGAAGCAATGTCGAAGGACCAAAGGGTTCGGCAGGCCTTGATCGGCGCACAGATGTATCCTCAGTGGTTGCGGACGTATCTGCTAAGGATCGTCCCATCCACTTACAGACGAATGAGCCCTTACATTCCTCGTCTGTGGAAGAGGTTTCCAGGAGGAAACGGTGGACCAAGGTCTCACGACCGCTCAAACGTAAGGTCCCTTCCGAGCTAGTCCAACGGCCCAGGTGTAGCCACTGGGTCAGTTCGGACTCGCCGCAGTCATCTGATGACTGCACACCTCCCAAGAGAGGTAGAGTGGTCCCTCAACAGGCCTCTGCTCCGTCTGTTGTTGCTCCAACCACAGTAGACCCTAAGTGGTCCATGCTGCAGACTATGCAGTCTCAGCTTGCGGCTTTTATGCAGGAGTATCATGCCGAGAAGGTTAACACCTCTCCTGTTAACCTACAACCCGCAGAGGTTGTGCGCTCAGCAGATACTGCGGCTGCCTGCTCCCACACCCCATCTGTGAGAGCTCCTCCACCGATGCGCAGTCCTCACTGCCAGACGCATGTTCTTGCTGCACCATCTGCTAACATGCGTGAGCTGCCGCATCAGGAGTTGCCGGGTTCCAGCACTATGCGGCATTCTCCTCAGCCCATGCAGCATGCTCTGCAGACCTTACAGCATGCTCCGCATACCATGCAGCATGAGCCGCATACCTTACAGCATGCTCTGCATACCATACCGCATGCTCCTCAGCCCACCGCAGAGCCTCCCACACACCAGCCCTCTGCTTTTGTTGTTGCCAGCTCGCAGACTGTCCAGCAGAGGCATGATGATGGATCCGCAGGTACGCATGCACCCGTTCTGCAGGATTCAGCCGTTCAGCTTGCTGCTCTGCCTTTGCCTCTCACAACTCAACTTTCGGATGATGATGTATCAGATGATGAAGCTGCTCATCTGGATGATCCTCACTCTGATGTTGAAGGACACAAGTCTTCGCCACCCTCCTTAGACTTTCGCAAAGTCCTTGCTTTGTTCAGGGATTTGTATCCTGAACACTTTGTGTCTGCAACCCCTCGTTCTCCTCCCTCCGAGTATGCTCTGGGCATGCAGTCTGCTGCGCCTGCCTTCACCAAGCTTGTTCTCGCCAGATCATCTAGGAGAGCTTTGAGGGTTATGGGGGACTGGTTGCATTCCAAGAAGCAACTGGGAAGGACCTCTTTTGTGTTTCCTCCTCCCAAGCTGGCTTCTAAGTCGAGCGTCTGGTATGCCACGGGAGAGGAACCTGGCTTGGGGGTTCCTGCCTCTGCCCAGGCCGACTTCTCAAGTCTGGTTGACTCTCCCCGCAGGTTGGCTATGAGGCGTTCGAAGATCTGCTGGTCCTTTTCAGATCTTGATCATATGTTGAAGGGAGTCTTTCGTGCCTTCGAGATATTCAACTTCCTCGATTGGTGTTTGGGAGCCTTAAGCAGGAAGACTTCCCCTTCAGATAAGGACTCAGCCATGCTGATCATGTCTAGCATGGACAAGGCAATTCGGGATGGGTCTGGTGAACTTGCGGCTTCATATGTTTCAGGAGTCCTCAAGAAGAGAGAACATCTGTGCTCCTTCTTATCTGCTGGTATCACTCCTTGCCAGAAGTCAGAGTTGCTGTTTGCTCCTCTCTCCAAGTGTCTGTTTCCGGAGGAGTTGATTAAGGGGATGGCTGCCTCTCTCATCCAGAAGGATACTCATGACCTCATGGCTTCTTCTGCACGTAAGGCTAAAACCTTACCTTCCGTGCCTAGACCCTTCCGCCCTACAGCAGTTGATACACCTGCTTCTAGGTTCATCCCGCCCTTTCGTGGCAGAACCTCCAGCAGAGGAGGTACCCGTGCAGACAGTCACCGTGGCAAGTCCAAGAAGGGTTCCAAGTCCGCAAAAGGCAAGTTTTGACTGCCTTTCTCTCCAGACAGCAGTAGGAGCCAGACTCAAGACCTTCTGGCAAGCTTGGGAGAGCAGAGGTGCAGACGCTCAGTCTGTGAAGTGGCTAAGGGAGGGATACAGAATTCCGTTCTGCCTCAATCCCCCTCTAGCTACATCTCCCATCAACCTCTCTCCCAACTACAAGGAGAAGGACAAGAGGCTAGCGTTGCAACAAGAGGTGTCGCTCTTGCTACAGAAGGAAGCAGTGGTCATAGTCCGGGATCATCAATCCCCGGGCTTTTACAACCGTCTCTTCCTGGTAGCCAAGAAGACAGGAGGTTGGAGACCGGTGCTGGACGTCAGTGCTCTCAATGCTTATGTCACCAAGCAGACGTTCACGATGGAGACGACGAAGTCGGTCCTAGCAGCGGTCAGGCAGGAGGACTGGATGGTCTCGTTAGACCTGAAAGACGCATACTTTCACGTCCCCATACATCCAGACTCCCAACCTTTCCTAAGATTCGTTTTTGGAAAGGTTGTGTACCAGTTCCAAGCCCTGTGCTTTGGCCTAAGCACGGCACCTCTTGTGTTTACGAGACTGATGAGGAATATTGCGAAATTCCTTCACTTGGCAGACATCAAAGCCTCCCTCTATTTAGACGACTGGCTTTTAAGAGCTCCCACAAGTCGTCGCTGTCTGGAGAATCTCAGATGGACTATGGATCTGACCAAGGAACTGGGCCTCCTGGTCAATTTAGAGAAGTCCCAGCTCGTCCCATCCCAGACCATTGTTTACCTGGGTATGGAGATTCAGAGTCGAGCTTTTCGGGCTTTTCCGTCGGCCCCAAGGATCAACCAAGCCCTAGAGTGCATCCAGAGCATGCTGAGAAGGAACCGATGCTCAGTCAGGCAGTGGATGAGTCTAACAGGGACACTTTCATCGCTGGCCCTGTTCATCGAGTTAGGGAGACTCCACCTCCGCCCCCTTCAGTATCATCTAGCTGCTCACTGGATAAAGGACATGACGCTAGAGACGGTCTCAGTTCCTGTTTCCGAAGAGATGAGGTCTACTCTAACGTGGTGGAAGAACAGCATTCTTCTCAAGGAAGGTCTATCTTTAGCTGTTCAGACCCCCGACCACCGTCTCTTCTCGGACGCATCAGACTCGGGCTGGGGTGCGACATTGGACGGACAGGAATGCTCGGGAACATGGAATCAGGAGCAAAGGACACTTCACATCAATTGCAAGGAGTTGTTGGCGGTTCATCTGGCCTTGATAAACTTCAAGTCCCTCCAGCTAAACAAGGTGGTGGAGGTGAACTCCGACAACACCACAGCCTTGGCTTACATCTCCAAGCAGGGGGGGACTCATTCGAGGAAGTTGTTCGAGATCGCAAGGGACCTCCTCATTTGGTCAAAAGATCAAAAGCTCACGCTGGTAACGAGGTTCATTCAGGGCGATATGAATGTCATGGCAGATCGCCTCAGCCGGAAGGGTCAAGTCATCCCCACAGAGTGGACCCTTCACAAGAATGTTTGCAGCAGACTTTGGGCCCTGTGGGGTCAGCCAACCATAGATCTGTTCGCTACCTCGATGACCAAGAGGCTCCCATTGTATTGTTCTCCGATTCCAGACCCAGCAGCAGTTCACGTGGATGCCTTTCTGCTGGATTGGTCCCATCTCGACCTGTATGCATTCCCGCCGTTCAAGATTGTCAACAGGGTACTTCAGAAGTTCGCCTCTCACAAAGGGACACGGCTGACGTTGGTTGCTCCCCTCTGGCCCGCGAGAGAATGGTTCACAGAGGTACTGCAATGGCTGGTCGACGTTCCCAGGACTCTTCCTCTAAGAGTGGACCTTCTGCGTCAACCTCACGTAAAGAGGGTACACCCAAGCCTCCACGCTCTTCGTCTGACTGCCTTCAGACTATCGAAAGACTCTCAAGAGCTAGAGGCTTTTCGAAGGAGGCAGCCAGAGCGATTGCCAGAGCAAGGAGGACATCCACTCTCAGAGTCTATCAGTCTAAATGGGAAGTCTTCCGAAACTGGTGCAAGGCCAATGCAGTTTCCTCAACCAGTACCACTGTAACCCAGATTGCTGACTTCCTGTTACATCTAAGGAACGTTAGATCCCTATCAGCTCCTACAATCAAGGGTTACAGAAGTATGTTGGCAGCGGTTTTCCGCCACAGAGGCTTGGATCTTTCCACCAACAAAGATCTACAGGACCTCCTTAGGTCTTTTGAGACCTCAAAGGAACGTCGGTTGTCCACTCCAGGCTGGAATCTAGACGTGGTCCTAAGGTTCCTTATGTCATCCAGATTTGAACCGCTCCAATCAGCCTCTTTTAAGGACCTCACATTAAAAACTCTTTTCCTCGTATGCCTAGCAACAGCTAAAAGAGTAAGTGAGATCCACGCCTTCAGCAGGAACATAGGTTTCACATCAGAAACGGCTACATGTTCCTTGCAGCTCGGTTTTTTGGCTAAAAACGAGCTTCCTTCACGTCCTTGGCCTAAATCGTTCGAGATCCCTAGCCTGTCCAACTTGGTGGGGAACGAACTGGAGAGAGTACTTTGCCCAGTCAGAGCTCTTAGGTACTATCTAAGAAGGTCAAAACCTTTACGAGGACAATCAGAAGCCTTATGGTGTGCTGTCAAGAAGCCTTCGCTACCAATGTCTAAGAACGCAGTTTCTTACTACATCAGGCTTCTGATTAGAGAAGCTCATTCTCATCTGAAGGAAGAAGACCTTGCTTTGCTGAAGGTAAGGACACATGAAGTGAGAGCTGTGGCTACTTCAGTGGCCTTCAAACAGAACCGTTCTCTGCAGAGTGTTATGGATGCAACCTATTGGAGAAGCAAGTCAGTGTTCGCATCATTCTATCTCAAAGATGTCCAGTCTCTTTACGAGAACTGCTACACCCTGGGACCATTCGTAGCAGCGAGTGCAGTAGTAGGTGAGGGCTCAGCCACTACATTCCCATAATCCCATAACCTTTTTAACCTTTCTCTTGAATACTTTTTATTGTTGTTTTGGGTTGTACGGTCGGCTAAGAAGCCTTCCGCATCCTGGTTGATTTGGCGGGTGGTCAATTCTTTCTTGAGAAGCGCCTAGGTTAGAGGTTGTGATGAGGTCCTTTAGTATGGGTTGCAGCCCTTTATACTTCAGCACCTAAGAGTCGTTCAGCATCCTAAGAGGACCGCTACGCTCAGTAAGGAAGACGTACTTAATAAAGGCAGAGTAATGGTTCAAGTCGACTTCCTTACCAGGTACTTATTTATTTTATATTTGTTATTTTGAATAACTAATAAAATGAAATACGGGATACTTAGCTTCTTTGTTAACATGTATGCTGGTCTCCACCCACCACCCTGGGTGTGAATCAGCTACATGATCATCGGGTAAGATTAATATTGAAAAATGTTATTTTCATTAGTAAAATAAATTTTTGAATATACTTACCCGATGATCATGATTTAAAGGACCCGCCCTTCCTCCCCATAGAGAACCAGTGGACCGAGGAGAAAATTGAGGTCTTGTTGACAAGAAGTACTTGAGTACCTGACCACAGATGGCGCTGTTGAGCACACCCCCACCTGGATAGCGATCGCTGGCGTATCCCGACCGTAGATTTCTGTCGGGCAACGGAGTTGACAGCTACATGATCATCGGGTAAGTATATTCAAAAATTTATTTTACTAATGAAAATAACATATTTCAGTTTCCATCATATTAGTTGCTTTATTGCAGTTGTGCTTGTATGTAATTTTGAATTGTTATATTCCTTTCTCTTACCATCTTCCTTTTCATTTTTTCTCAGTTTTCTTTTAATTTTAGATGTTGAGTTTGTTCCTACTAAAGTACAAACTCTCGTCCTTTAATAGGAGTAAGCTACTCAAAGTCTAACCATCAGTTGTCTAGACACTCACTTAATTTTTTTGTCACAAGCAGTACAGGCATACTCTTGCTGCCTCTTCAATCTTGCCAGTTTTAACCTTTCTATTTTTTCTTTACAGTTAAATGGAGAAGTGTTAGCAAACAATTGTGTCCAGGTAAACATGATAAAAAGTGATTCCTCTAGGGCTGAGTTCTTTGAGGGAATTTGTGTTAAGGAGAAGCAGCCCTCGCCTTGCTCTTGAGGCTTTCTTTAGGGAAAGTGAAAGTATCACCTCTCTCAAGTGAAGGTAATGCTTCTCCGTCTTTTCTTTGTGGCTTGCCTGTTTCTGTTCCGACTAACGAGCTGGACCTGTGGAAGTGTTGGTCTTCTTTGGGTGTTATTAAGCCATGAGCATCACGACCTATATGAAATGTTATTAAACCATAAGCTAATTCGCTCTAAGAAACTAGGTAGTAGATCTAAGTTGTTGACAGTTACCTCTGATGCCTTCTTCCTTACGCCGTTCCTCTACATTATTTAAAAGATGTTCCAACTTCTTTCTGCGGCTTGTTCGGCCTCATGTGACACGATCGAGCAAGAGCAATGGCCATTTAACCCCCGGACAGCCTCTGGGTTTGAAGGACCCCATCACTTCTCCAAATGAAGTGGCAGTGCCCGCCACCCATGTGGACACTTTGCGTCATTTGTGGCCGCCTCTGGATATATCTGGTTCCCCCGTGAAGGAATGGCTTTTAGAGGTGCTGAAGTTTGGGGCACTGCAGAAGCACACAGAAGGGATTAATCATGACCTTTCCCTTCCCCTCAAATCTCTGGAACGGAGTTTCTACCATTAGGTCTTGTGTCCTGAGCTGACGCCTCCTCCACAGCTCCTCTCCTATTAGAGGAGTTGCAAACAGGTGCTACCCAGAGTTCCTGCCATGCTCGTGATCCCCCTGGGGTGAGCACGCAAGCATTTGCGGTTCATAAAGACCAAGTTGGGAGTTAGAAATGTGTAATAATTTCAAGCTTTCAGTAAAGGTTTGTTTTGATAATTTTGAAGAAAATTTCTTTTCTTTGGCTTTATGTTTGACCAAAGTATTTCTTGACCAGACATTATGAGACTTGAAGTGTCTTATTTTTATCACCTTTGTTTTATCTGTCACAGACAAAGAAAATAACTTTGAAACCTCATTTGTTCCGGCACAAATACAAACCCTTGTCCTTTACATAGGGATAGAGTATCAGTGAAGCTGGATATATGGCAGTTGACCTTTCGTAACAAGGTGTGAATAGGTGGCTGAGAGTGGTGATGCCCTGCCCCCTGCTTTTGCTAATTGAGCATTCCCTTTACTGTACATTTAGCTGTCGGTGATAACAGATTTTTGGCTTAATAATCTTCTTATTTTCAGCATGTTAGTGATTGTTTGCTCTGGGGATGCCTGTGGATATGCGAACTTGCCCAGGGGTGTCAGGAGGACGTTGCGTCACCTGAATGAGTGGTAAGAAGGATCCACTTCTTGTGCCCTACCAGCAGATGATACTCTTGCACACAGGAATTTCCTTGTGTCAAGTGTTGGGAGTGGTCATCCTTAATGTGGCTTGCATTTGGCAGAAGGAAGAAGAGGTCCAGAAGGGATTCTTCACCTTCGGGGTCATCCTCAAAGTTGAAGAAATCCCGACCTCTTCCTCTGACCCTGGGTACACTTCCCTCTTCCCTGTTGTTTTCTCTGGAAGCCAAATGGAGAAGAGTAGTGGCCCTTTAACTTTAGGCCAAGTTTTGAGGCTGGAAGACCTTCCCGTTTCCCCTAAAGGAACGGGAGAGCTTCCCCTCAAGAGGATCCTCATTGTCTTGTATACAGGAGTTTTTCTTCTCCTTCGGCTTGTCTCCATCAAGAGTAGTGAAGAGAAAGTCTCTCCTTGGTTTTCTCCCTTCGAAACCATCTGCCGTCAATAGTCTGTCACCTATTGAGACTACTGTACTGTTAGCATGTCTCCTGCCCGCCTTCCCTACAGCCCTATGGGATGCACACGCTGCCCATATTTAGGATCCCTATGTTAGCGAGCAAGCATGGCCGCACTCACACCTGAGCATGCGAGCTCTTTGTAACATTTTTTAATTGGTTAATCTGGATCCACAAGACTCCTCCTCCCCTGAGCCCATGGTAGTAGGGTGTGTGGTACCAACAATCACTCATATAGGTCTGGAATAATTTAGTTACCATGTTCGCACCTCACCACTTCACGCGTCACCCAGACGCATCTCACCATTGCGTGAGTTACCCAGGCACACCTCGCTTACTCACTCGCTAACTAGACATGCCTCGCCATTCTTTGTCACTTAGACGTGACCCATAGGATTCAAGACGCACTTCTACAGAGCGCGCATGTGCCCTCAAACCCATGATCAATATTTAGACTTAAAGGGGACCTCGATCTTGAATCCCTCACGTTTCTAGATCACCCAGAGTAGTTTCCTATATTAAATACCAGTTGTCTCCCTTTGACTTTGTCTTGACATCGTGCTGTCTCTCTCCTCAAGAGTGGAAGAGTTCCCAGTAGGGAATGTCTCCAGTCTCCTTTAGAAATGAGCAGATTCCGTTTAGATCACAAGTCTCCTAATGCCTCAGAGAGGAGATTACCATCTAATCCCCTCTCACCTTTATCTAAGGGGTCGGGTCTCAGAGAAAGTAAGGATATTTGTCCCATTCCAAAGAACAAGGCTCCCTGCATCCCAGAGGATGATTCTTAAACTCTGGCGAGTTCATGACTCAGGATCCAAACCTGATCCTTGAAGGGGTGCTGTGATCAGCCCCTCTCATTCTCAAGGCCCTCTTAGGTGAGAGGAGCTTGATACATATTTATCTCTTGACCTTTTCCTACACCAGCAGGATACAGTGTTGGAGAGGGGAGACGTTGCCTCCGACCTGAAAATGCCCTTCCTCAGCCTGCTGGACCTAAGGCCGCTGACACCAAAGAGGGCGAGTCAGAATCCATGTTTTTGCACAAGTTGGCCTGCTTATACTGAGTGAATGATCTCGTAGAGGTCCCTTGCTCTCCTCCTAAGGCAAGAAAAGAGGCCATTTACAGATTGTGCTGTTCACCTGAGGGTACTACATTGCATCCAGAACTTCCCCTTTTAATTCTGGTCTCAGAATCCCTATACAAGGTTGACACCCAGGTCTCTGCGAGCAATGATTCTCTATGCACTCCTTGTTGGTTGCTTTGAGGAAATTGTCATTAATATAGCACACATAGATGTCAGGTTTTAATGATTTTCCGGAAAACACTCTCTTCGACTACTCCCATGTAGAAGTAGTGAAGAGGATGCCCAAGGGCACCCCATGGTAACACTGACCTTCTGAATATGTGTGCCCCCCCCCCCCCCCCCCTGTGTGGTGAAAGGGACTTTCTTGATGCATATTCTTAGAAGTACATGGAGGGAGGCCTTGATGATGTTGAGTGTGGGTGTACTTGTGTTGTTATTAACTTGGTCCGTTATTAAGTCTATAGTTCCAGTATTGGGAACATTAGTAAATAGGGACTCGATGTCCATAGAGGCAATAACTCTGTCACATGCAGAACCTTTCAGGTTTGCAAGGAATTCAGCTGACGTCACGCAATATTCAGTATGAACATAGGGGAGAAGAGACTGAATGCCCTTCACACCCATTATGTTCCTCCTGAATATTGTGTAATGTCAATTCCTTCCAGACTTAAAAGGTTCTGCACGAGACGGAGTTATTGCCTCCATGGCAATCGAGTCCCTATTTACTAACGTTAGCATTAGTGAAACTACATTATAGACTTAATAATGGACCGAGTTTATAGCGACACAAATACGCCCACTCTTTGTTTCTGGGGCTTTTCTCCATGCACTACAGTATTTGAAATACATTATGCACCAGGAAACCTTTCACCACACATGAGAGAGACATTCAGAAAAATTGCATTACCATGGGGTCCTTCTTGGGTTGGGCATCCTCTGCTAACTTTTATATAGGAGTAGTCAAAGAAAGAGTTTTCCAGAAAATTAACAAAGCCGACTTTTATGTGTCCTGTATTTATGACATTTTTGCCAAAGCAGTCAACTAAGAGTGCATAGAATAAGTTTGATGCACCTTTAAGTAATGGATTTCCTTCAAGTTCACACCTCTAAGGACGAGACGTGTCCTTGAAGAGACCAGCAACACCAGCTTCAACACCTCCACGTATGTCAAACCCACGAACCTTGGACTGTCAATGGTGACAGCCAGCGAGTGCCCCACTAGGTACAAAACTGCTACCTTGAGAGACTTTGTTCAGAGAACCATTTCTCACTATTCTTCATGGAAAGGCACCCATTAAAAAATAGACAGAATAACCAAAGTCCTAGTAAATAATGGCTTCTCAAATAAACATTAACTGGCAGATCATAAAAGAGATGGAACTATGAAATAGCATAGCATTGAACAACCTGATACAGTAATGTATTACCGACACCAACAAAAATCAACCTTTACTACAAAGGCCTAATGAACATGCACTACCTACAAGATGAAAAGGCCATGAGAAATATAATGAAAGAAAACATTTGCTACTGTAGAGGAAACCGGAATTAACCTTATAATATACTACCAATCTATAAAAATGCAACACCTAATAATGAAGAACAACTCTCCCCCTGCCATGCTAGATGACTTAAAGAAGACCAACGTCATGTACCGATATAGATGCCCAGTCCAGGGATGTTTAAGCACTTACGTTGGAATGATGACTATATATCTATCCAAAAAGATTATCTTGCCATGGACAACAGGGTGTAATAAAAACACAATAGCCTCCAAGCATGTCGCTTCCGTATCACAAGGGAGCATCTAGTGAAGAATGCCAACATCATCAACCGTGTCCCTGACAGTAAGGGCCTCAGGATATTAGAAGCCCTATTCATACAAGAAAGATCCGACTTCAACACCTTGCAAGTAGCGACCCTATTACCGACATGTGTATGGTCTATCGCCAACCATAACCCAAGTAATCTTGACCTTGATGATGAAGAACATGACAGCTCTGACAGGCCCAGAGATAAGAAACAGGTTATCAAAAACAAGAATCTTACCCAGAAACCCCCAGTACACGTACCCTCCAGAACCAATTGGCTTCGACATATTTACGACTCTGCCCTCGGGCGATCCATAACCGATGAGGACCGACGTTGAGACAGAGGAAATAAAGTTTAAGCTCCTGAAAACCCATATCTCCTCAGTTTAATCTTTGAAAATGAGCTTGAGTACCTTATCCCTGCTGAAAACCAGTTGAGTTGAAGGATTTTTACCTAATTTTAAGGGCTTTGGAATTGCATGTAATAAATACCATGATAAAGTGAAAGTACTACTTTATGCTTACATCCATAGTGAAAGTGACCCACAATGAGGACTCTTGAAGAATATCTGTATTCAATATTTGTTTACTAATATATTCCCGATTAAAACAGAATTATAAATGATGTGATCTCCATTTCCCGAGTGTTCCTTTCGCAGTTGTTGGCAGAATATACTGTAGAAAAAAAGATAAGAACAATGAAATAGAAAAAAAAATCTTTAAAAGATTAATGCCACAGAAGCAGCAACTGCCTTTAATGAAACATTATTATTATTGTTATAAGCTAAGTTACAAACCTAGTTAGAAAAGCAGGATTCCACAAGCCCAGTTGCTCCAACGGGGAAAGCAGCCCAGCAAGAAAAGGAAATAATGAATAAGAAATATAAAATATCTCAAGTTCAGTAACAATGTTTAAATGGATATCATTATAAACTATGAAAAGAGACATGTCAACCTACTCAAAATAAGATTACTGTAGGATTACTGTATCATTCCACAATCTGGCTAGAGATAAGGTCATATTTGAAAAAAAAAAAAAGAGTAAAGTAAAGTTCGGAAAGTCTTCTGGTCATCACGAAGGTTCTCCTTATTGCAAGTAAGTGCAACTGTTTAATACAGAAAAGAAAGCAAATTGTGATTACAGTGTGAGTTGGAAAGGCTGCAAAGCTTGGGTTTAGAGATAGTGAGTAGCATAAAGTACTGATATTTCAAATTCTAGCAAGTGAAGTCAAGAGGTTACAAAACTTTATATTGTATTTGGAAATAGAATGCAGCCGCAAATACTAAGCACGGATACAGATGTTTAAAATCGCTATAAACATATAACTGATTAGTTTACAAATTTAATAAGAATGCCTGATACCATAGATAACATAGATACAATAGCCAACGGTGCTGTTTCTTGAGGCTGAAGAAAATAAAAAAAATATTAGGTATATCATTATTTGTGGGGATACTTTCTCATATATCAGAATTAATAGATATTTCATGCTGTGGATATCATTTATAAACGCGCTCGTATATAAAACAGGGTCCAACAAGGTACCAAAGTGTTTTGTGAGACGGGGCCTGATAAGCAGATCCCAAACTAAACTGCGGTATAATCACTATAAATATAAGCAACATAAGGCCAGTCATTGGATATAATATAATTATCATAAGAACAAACAAATTAACCTTATTCAGGTCTCAGCTACCAAGCAGAAATAAACAATAAACATAGAAATAATACTGAAGAGGGGTCCAACCTCGAGAAAGAATTACTCTGTTTTACTCCTATACTGATTGAATTGCGCTGACTAGCTATTATAGCTAAAATACAGTTTAAGATACGTGCAATAACCCATTAAGTTATCAGAACCGGTCATCCTAAATATCTAAGAGAATTGCTAGGCATCGTGTAGACACTAATATTTATAAATGATTTCGAATTACTGGAAGCATGATGTATGTCTGTCAACTGAGGTCCTAGATCTTTCAAATATGTGGCCCCAAAATACACAAGAAGCTCCCACTTGACATCCAAAAGACTGAAGATATTAAAAGTTTTCAAGAAGAAATTGAAGACTTCTGATTGCAACGGTAATGTGGTTTTGGCAATAAACACAAAATGTGCGATGTGTTACGGTAATACCTAAGAAGGGTTACGGAAACTGGTCTTGTAGTTCCTGTAGGGCATAAAACATCCATTTAAATAAAGAAATATCAGAAGGGAGGCATGACTAGTGTGAATAGTGTCGTTAGTTTACCTTAAGTGGTACATTGTAGGCATTATTTATAGGAAGGCTATTTACAACGTGCAACCTCTTTTAAGAGCATAACTGCACTCACTTTTTAGCCTTCTATTCCTTTTCTTTCGTCAAGACATCTCATTTTACTATAATTACAGGATTTTCTCTTAATTGCACATACTTTACTGTAGGCACTGAAAGATCTCCTAGGTCCTGGAACCAGCCTTCTGGTCTAAAGTAATCAGTGCAAAATATACATTTGAAGAAGACTTCATAATTATGCCTGATTGTAAATCTAGCGCTGTATTTTCAATCGTGAAAATATAATGAGCACTTACAGGTAAATGAAAATAGGTTAAAATATTTTACGATTTTTCATTGCAAACCTTAGTTTAAATTGTTATCTAGATGGAAAATTAAGCAATAAAGTGTAAATGAAATGAAAAAGACTGTATACTAGATAAATTACAAGTAATATTTTGTTATATATTAAGCAATTATTCAAGATGGCTGTTAGTTTGTACGCTTCTCTATCTAGAACTTTTTATTGCAAAACTTAGTTTTAATTGTTATCTAAATGGAAAATTGAGTAGTAAAGTGTAAATAGAATAAAAATACTGTATAATAAATAAATTACAAGTAATGTTTTGTTATATATTAAGCAATTATTCAAGATGGCTGTTAGTTTGTACGCTTCTCTATCTAGAACATTTTATTGCAAACCTTAGTTTTAATTGTTATCTAGATGGAAAATTGAGTAATAAAGTAAATAAAATAAATAAATACTGTATAATAAATAAATTAAAAGTCATGTTTTGTTATATATTAAGCAATTATTCAAGATATCTGTTAGTTTGTACGCTTCTCTAACTAGAATATTTTATTGCAAACCTTAGTTTTAATTGTTATCTAAATGGAAAATTGAGTAATAAAGTAAATGAAATAAAAAAATACTGTATAATGAATAAATTACAAGTAATATTTTGTTATATATTAAGCAATTATTCAACATGGCGGTTAATTTGTACGCTTCTCTATGACTAGAACCTTCA
This sequence comes from Palaemon carinicauda, assembly GCF_036898095.1. NCBI lineage: Eukaryota > Metazoa > Arthropoda > Malacostraca > Decapoda > Palaemonidae > Palaemon > Palaemon carinicauda. The sequence goes on along the minus strand of NC_090725.1, from coordinate 299,365,814 downwards.
GTGTCTTCTATATATGATATATCTATGTAACTAAACAGTCGTCGACTGAATGCCGTAGTGTAACCGGACATGTGAGATCGTCTGCAGGATTATAAGTCATCGTATAAACCAGAACAGTGAAATATCCAATTCTTTGAAGCCGGTTGTCGAGGATTACTTAAAAAATGGCACAGCAGCTTGCTAATCTCTTTACCAGAGTTGGTCAAATAGGCTTTGGTGTGGCTGTCGTTGGTGGCGTCGTCAATTCGGCATTGTATAATGGTAAGGATTATTGTTTTGGCATGTCTGGCTGTCCTAGTGGCCGGCCTTCAGCCAAAATCATGTAATTTCTATATAATATAACAAAGAATTAAGTAATTTATGGCTAGAGGCTTGTTATGAGTCAACTATCCTACCTTTAACCCGGTCAAGGGGTTCAAAACTTGACCTTCCCTAAGATTTCCTTAACATCAATATTCTAGACAGGTGCCAATTAGATACATAAAACAGCCATTTAATTCCTATTTTAGGTAAATATACATTAATTAATTTGGGGTGTGTGTATGATAGGGGCCACCTGTATGTATTATCATGCTTAACTTAGAATATGGTAGTGTAAGGGGGGTTGCAAGGGGTCGTTACCCCCCCCCCCTTTAGGTAAGTAGGTAAGAACACTGCTTGTAGGTTAGGTTAGGGGGGGGGAAATGGGAGTTGAAAATAAGGTGGCTATTATACATACAGGTGGCCGCTATCTTACATACACCGCGGGGTGTGTTTAGGTTAGTTGATGTCCGTTTTTAATGACCACGTGAGGAACTTGCCGCTGATGTACAGAGGCTCCTTTAATTTATTTTCAACTTTACTTAATTTATTTCCAAACCTTTCCATTCTATACCCCAACCCAACTTACAACTTTGTCACTAAAGACCTTTTGTAAATCAATTATGTATTTCAAGACTATGCCTTGTTATTCTTCCCTGGGTGTATGTATGATGACTGCTAAGAATACAGCAGTGTAAGGGGTTGCGTTACCTCCCGCCCCCCATTAGGTAAGTAGGTAAGGATACGAATTGTAGGTTAGGTTAGGGGAAAATGTAGTTTAGTTGGTGTCCATATTTTATGCTCGCTGGAGGAACTGGCCTGATTATACAGAGGCTCCTCTTGCCCTATTGGAACTCAGAAGTAACAGATAATGTTTTGTCTTCATGTAATGTGAATTTCTCTTTGGATTTTAGGGTTTTATTGTAGTGTATTACAGGGCAATGTAACCTGCTAAATACAAGCCAGTCATCCTTTAAATAGGGAGACGTTTTCAGCAAGAGCTTAACGGCATTTTGAATAATTTAATGAGGTTGTTAAATGATAAGAGCTGAATGTGGGCAAATATCCTCCCCACCTGTCGGAAAAGCGTCTCCTTGTATTGGGTTGTACATATCTTTTGCACTTTGATCAACCTTTTTATAGTTAAATTCTGTTAGAATCCCACCCACCTCTATTTATAGGTAAAATTTCATTAGTCTCTCGCCCAGTCATTTTTGCATGAAAAAAAATTGTTTTTTGGTAATATTTCGGTAGTTTCCTACCCAGTGCCATTGCCGCTTGCCAGTACATAGGAGCTTGATGTTTTTCTTTTTTCGCGAGGGAAGTGAGCACATGGTGAAGCAAAAACCATTAATTTTGGTAATATTTTGATAGTGTCTAATGGATTAAGCTGCGCCTTGCGCTCACAAGCTCCAATGCACTGGCAAGTGGTAATGGAACTGGGTGGGACTACCTTAATATTACCAACACTTTTTCTGTTAGTTTTCTGGTTTTATTGTATAAGGATGCTATTACCTTCCACTAAAGTATAATTTTCCCATAACCACCACCCAACTGTAATAGGGAGCCCCAGGTGGGAATCCTGGTTTTTGGTGGATAAAATAAAAACAATATGAAAGATATTAACTACAGAAACCAATAAAACAAGAAAACTAACAGAATAAAAAGTTTTTCATGCAAAAATATGAGGTTGAAATAACATTCGGACTAACTTAAACAGTTAACGCTCTTGTAGCATTATCTGTAGAGTCTGTTTCCTTCTGATCCCTCTTCTATTGAAGGCAAACTTCTTTATTTGTAATGTGATCTGATTTTAAAAGGAAAAAAAAAAACACAAGTGCACCGAATAACATCACCTTCCCACCTAACCTAACCTAAAATATCCTTACTAAATTGGGATTCCACCTTACATAGCTGGGATTCTTTGTACATCGGCGGCCAGTTCCTCTTGTGTGCCGGGGTCAATGACCTTTGATATCACTATGCCAGAAAACCTCAAATCAATCAATTAATACTCCTGCGTGCATAGAAAGTGGGAATTTTCTTTACATTTTCTAGTTGATCGTAGGATATTTTTCTGCAAAATGTGTACACGAACACCACCTCACTTGAATTTCCCCACTTGACCTAACCTACAAGCCTTATCTTTACCTATCTAACTAGCGGGGGGGCTAATGCCCCCAGCGACCCCCCTTAGACTGCTGCATTCTTAGTTGGGCGTTATCATACATACAGATGGCTGCTATCGTACATACACCCCCACAGCTATATCCTACTTTAGGTTGAGACTATGTTTACAATGACTAACTTAGGCTGAGACTAAGTCTGCAATTACTAACCTTTATAGTCGAAGTCTGAGTTATCACAATTAGTTGTAGAATAAGGTTGATGGTTTAGCTATAATGCAGATAATGCATTGGACACTTTAATCAGCTTTATCTTTCTATATTTACCAAGAAAATATACCGGACGTTCTTCTGATTATTATTCTTTGAGCTTTATATTGACACTTTCAGTAATGTCAATCTATACCCTGAATGTAAAAAGCAATTTTGCATAGCTTGGAATATTATTTCTGCGGGAAGGTCAAACTTTCTTCGTTATTACTTATAAGTAGTGTAATAGCTTCATCTGGAATAATGTATGTTCAGCTTCCTGGTCAGTTGCCATGTCTCGACCAAGAATTTTTAATTTATAAATAAACTACTGAACTGCATGTTTTAACAAATTTGATGAGGACCCAATTAAAAGGAGTGAATGAAATAGATTCTAATTGGCCAACTCAATGTAGAATTCATAAAAAGAGGAGCAAAAGGCATTGCAGTATTACACAGCGTACCCGCTTAAACTCGTCGATACAAAGCGCCAAAATTTAATAGCCAATAGTAATAAACTATGTGAAGCCACAGTGTTTCTTTTGGAGTTATAAGATCAGGGTTTGGAGTTACTGCACATTCGGACCAGAATTAGCACTTTGCTCTGGGAGGTGGTGATAAAAAGAACAGAAACAAACATTCAAACTAATGGGAGCTGCAATTTGTGACGTGAACAACAAAGAACATCGAAAATTCATGACTTTACCATAAGTAGATTATTTTGTTTTCATGCATTATCCCCAATAATTTATAGAGAAGAATTTTTTGTTTTCATGTGTTTAACCTGAGAAAAATGTAAATACAAAAGGTGTTATTTTGAATCTAAACTAAACCTGATTCGGATTATTCCAACTTCGACTATTAAGGAGTTATTGCTGACCAAGTTTCAGCCTAACCTAAGGATACAGCTGTGTAAAGAGGGATGCAGAGGGGCGAAGACACCCGTGTAAAGGGGGATGCAGTGGGGCGAAGACCCCTACCCCCAGTAGGTAAGATTATAGCTACTAGGTGGGGAAGTTTAGGTTAGCTGGTGTTCTTGTGTTTATTTTCCTTTAACATGATCCAATCTTAAAAGGAAAATAAACACAAGAACACCTCTTTCGACTTTCACGGGTGGAACCGTTAAGGTTGTAAAAGGTGTTCTTATGTTGAATAAACACAAGAAAACTCCTCTTTCGACCTTCACGGGTGGAACCGTAAAGGTTGAAAGAGGTGTTCTTGTGTTTATTTTCCTTTTAAGATTGGATCATGTTAAAGATTGAAAAGTCTGTCTTTGAAACTAAATGGAACTCAATAGAAAACTGAACTTGAGAGAAAATGATGGATCCTCCATCTTGGGGATGCCCTCAAAATGTTGGATAAGGTGATTAAAATCTTGATCTTGGCAGTAACTACAGATACCTCGTTATAGTTTTTAACAGTCCAGTTTCCTGGTGCACTGTTAAAGGACTCTGGTTTGTATAGTTAGGAAAAATAGAAATTAATTTTAAGAATTAACTTTCACCATGTAAAACAATCTTTTAATTTACACTTCCTGCCTCAACTACCTATTGAGTCCTACATACACTATCAGGTCAAAAGTAGGAGCATTGCTTACTGTTGGGTGGATGGGGCTTATCCAGTAACTACAGCTATCTTATTTAATGTTTAATGGACTTTCCAACTGAGCTGAAATCATGCTCGTATAAGAGATATCATGTTTGCATTGTTAGGTAAAATAAAAATTACTTTTAAGATTTTCATTTTTTTTTTTTAAATTGATAGTACATAAAGGCCTAAGTAAAATACTGTATTGTCGTATTGTATACTAGCTCACTTTTCATCATATTTTTAAACTTTTCAGTGGACGCTGGGCACCGTGCTGTGATCTTTGACAGGTTTAGTGGTGTGAAGAATATTGTTGTTGGAGAAGGCACACATTTCTTTATTCCTTGGGTACAAAGACCTATAATCTTTGATGCAAAGACCAGACCAAGGAATGTTCCAGTGATTACAGGAAGTAAAGGTAAATAACCAGTATGTTTTTGCAGTACAGTATCTAATTTGTTTCATTACTTTTTATTAGTTTGTAATATTTTTATGTCAGTGTAGGATAAAGATTTTCTGTAGTTCCAGTCCAAATACAAACTTTAAATTCTTTTTGATTAGAAGTAAAGTCCAACGGAAGCTGCAACGTCCGTTGTATTGTAAAGAAGGTAGGTAGTTAGACAACGATACAAAGTGAGGGGATCCACTCGCTTCACTGCCTGTTGTATGTAAGTCACTTGCCTTTAGCTATATTGAATGAGGATATGTGATGTGGCTCTTTTTGTGTTTTTCTGCTTGCTGTGTATCTTTCCATTTACTAATTAGTTTTGACTGTTTAATGAACGTAAAGCCATGCAAACATGTTCCGGTAGAGAATGTAAGGTGTGGGAGGTTTATGTTGGATGTTTCAGTCGATTCTTATTCTCGTTGTATCTTTTGTAGGGGTCATTCTTCTGTGAAAGGCTTCCCCTGTGATGAGTGTAGGGCTGAGCTGTGGGAAAGTTTTGTCAAGGCGGCGACGTCATTCGCTGGCATGCTCTTGAAGAATTATTACCATTTTGATGCTGAAGACCCTTTTTGAGTCTTTCCTCTCCCCTCCTAACACCAACCCTGTTTTTTTCCTGGGGTGTAAGGATAAGGAGAAGGTGTATAGTTCCAGTTGTTTATGTGGGAATACTTTTCCCAGTAAGGGATTCACAATTGTGCAGTTGTGAGTTGTCTTGTCTATTGTTGATCATAATGTTTACCTCTTTGGAAATTCCTGGTTTTTTTTTTAGGGAAACAAGATTAAGCAAACCAACTCCATTACCAGTGCATCTAATTAGTGTAAAAATTACTCTTCCCCGCCCATGTGCTCGGTTCCAGGCAGGGATTCCCTTGCAGTTATTGCTTAGGAAATACCTTTGTTATTAGCTTTGCAAACCTTGATGCCTCTGGTGAGGTGAAAAATTGTTCATCTGACAAGGTAAAGAAGCAGGAAGCTCAAACTCGCTTCTCCTCCTCCACTTTTTCCTGTGGGAAGAAAAGTATTGTCTCAAGAATTTTCACCAGTGTTCTAGTAACTGCCTTCTCCCTTAGAGTAGTTGAAAGTAATCACCCAGTGACCAGTAACTTGGGGCAGTTTACCCAGCTTCATCATAGGCATAGGGTGTCTTATTACACCTTATGGCCAGACAAATGCATAAATGTCTGATTGTCCTGAAATTTCATTTTTAAATATTTAACTTAGCCGGTGAATATATAATAGCTGCAACTCTGCGGCTCGACAGACAACATACTCAAAAAACTCGCGAGCGATCGCTATGCAGGTTGCGGGTGTGCCCACCAGCGCCAACTGTCGGCCAGATACCACTCTTGTATGTAAACAAAACCTTCAATTCTTCTCTGTCGACGTTGACGACAAGACGTACTTATACTCGCTGTAGAACCTGGAGTTTTCTCATCATATTTGGTGAAGTACTTTATTTTGGTTTGAGCTTTCGCAGTACAGGTGTTTTTCCTCAACATAAACTCTTGAACTCTTTATTGAATCGGATTATTTGTTGATGACTTGGATTGTTTTTGGAATTTTCTTTGACTAATTCAAAATGGCTGACCCTTCTCAAGTACCTAGATTTCGAAAGTGTAATGCTAGGGACTGTAATAGGCGTCTTCCAAAGGCTTCTCTCGACCCTCATACTGTTTGTTCCAATTGTCGGGGTAAAACCTGTCAATTGGGAGATCGGTGTGAGGAATGCGTGGGCCTTTCGGAATTCGATTGGATCGAATATGATAAGTATACACGCAGACTAGAGAGAGATAGGGTAAGGAGAAGTTCATCTAGGTCCGTAGATTTTTCCTCTCCACATGCCCCTGAACCTAAGTGACCGTAATCAACTCATGGCTGACGTGAAGGAACTTAAGTGCCATAGTGCCACGGCGGAAAGTGGGAAAGTGATTAGTGCGCAAAGTGTTGTGAACAGTGTTGCGACCGAGGGTTCGTCTGTTCGTGCCTGTCGTTCACCTAGTCCGGGACCTCTTGCAAGCTCCCAAGCCCAGGGGAGAAGCAATGTCGTACGACTTATGGGTTCGAGAGGCCTTGATCAGCGAACAGACGTTCCCTCTATGGTATCAGGCGTATCTCGTCAAGATCGCCCCTACCATAAGACGAGAGAGCCCATTTTTACCTCGTCTTCCGAAGGCGTTTCACGCAAGAAACCATGGAGCAAGGTTTCTAGGCCTTTGAAACGCAAGTCGGTCCCTTCAGGACAGGTCCAACGTCCCGGATGTAGTCATTGGGACAGTTCGGACCCGTTGCTGTCATCGGATGACTGCTCGCCGCCTAAGCAAGGCAAAGTTGTGCCGTCTCAGACGCTAACCCAGTCTGTTACCGCACCCGTTACCGTAGACCCTAAATGGGTTATACTGCAGGGACATGCAGTCTAAGCTTGCGTCCCTTATGGAAGACTACAACGCAGAGAAGGTTTCCGTTGAACCTAGCCGTTTATCTCATGGAGATACTGGCCGTCAGCCACCCAAGCGTTCTGTTGTGCGTCCTGTTGACGTTGGTGTAGCCATCTCACGTCAACCAGTTGGGGTTGTACCACACCCGATGCGGTCTCGTGTGGATTTTCAGCCGCATGTGGACGTTAAACAACTCGCTGATGCGCCTGGTGACGTTCAGGACGTTCGCCAACCATCAGAGTTGACTTGTTTTGACGCGGTGCGTCAACCTCCCCAACCCAGAGTTGTGTTGACTGCAAAACCCAGGCGGTCTAAGCAGTCTCGGGTAGACGCTGTGCGTCCTCACGCACCTGTTGTTGTTGACAGTTCCCAGACTGTTCAGCAGTTTCAGGACGCTGCGTCCTGCTCCGCCACTTATGCACCAGTGCGGGCGGACGCTGCGTGTCAAGCATTGCCTACCCCTTTGCTTGTTTCTCATCAGTTATCAGATGAGGAACTTTCGGATGAGGACGTTGCTGACCCTCAGCCTGAGGATCATCCTTCAGATATTGATGAGCCTAGAGCAGTTCCGCCATCTATGGACTTTAAAAAAGTCATGCTCATTTTTAAAGAGTTGTTCCCTGAACACTTTGTCTCTGTGGCTCCTCGTTCGCCGCCGTCTGAGTTTGCTTTAGGCGTACCTGCTGCCATGCCAGCCTTTACAAAACTCGTTCTCTCTCGCTCATCCAAGAGAGCTTTACGGCTGTTAGGCGATTGGTTGGAAACCAAGAGGAGTTTAGGGAAGACGGCCTTTGCCTTCCCCCCATCTAAACTCTCGTCTAGATCGAGCGTCTGGTATGCCACGGGAGAAGTTCTCGGCTTGGGAGTTCCTGCCTCTGCCCAGGGCGACTTCTCAAGTCTTGTAGACTCTCCCCGCCGCCTAGCCATGAGACGCTCGAAGATTAGTTGGTCATCCTCAGACCTGGACCATCTACTTAAAGGCATCTTTAGGGCTTTTGAAGTTTTTAACTTCCTTGACTGGTGTTTGGGAGCCTTGAGTAGGAAAATCTCATCAGCCGATAGAGATGTCTCCTTACTCATTATGTCCTGCATGGATAAGGCCATCCGCGATGGATCCAACGAGCTCTCCGCCTCGTTTACGTCAGGAGTCCTAAAGAAACGAGAGTCTCTGTGCTCTTTTCTGTCAGCAGGAGTGACGCCCTGTCAACGATCTGAGCTACTCTTTGCCCCTTTGTCTAAGTTCTTGTTTCCTGAACTTTTAGTTAAGGAAATAGCATTGTCTCTAGTGCAGAAGGACACCCATGACTTGGTTGCGTCCTCGGCTCGCAAAGGGACCCCTTCGTCTGCCTTGTCAGCTAGACCTAGGATAGACACTCCAGCGTCCAGGTTTATTCCGCCCTTTCGTGGCAGAGCCCCCAGCAGGGGAAGTACTCGTGCCGAAGGGAAGAGAGGAAAGAGGAAAGGATCCAAGTCCTCGCGGGGCAGAGTCTGACTGCCCGCAGCTTCAGACAGCAGTAGGTGCCAGACTCAAGAACTTCTGGCAAGCCTGGGAGAAGAGAGGCGCAGATCAACAGTCTGTGAGGTTGCTCAGAGAGGGGTACAAAATCCCATTTGTACGCAAACCTCCTCTAGCGACGTCCCCCATCGATCTCTCTCCTAGGTACCGAGAGGAAGCAAAGAGACAAGCCCTGAAACTAGAAGTGTCTCTTTTGCTAGAGAAGGGAGCGGTGGTCAAAGTCTCGGACCTTCAATCACCGGGGTTTTACAACCGTCTCTTCCTAGTACCGAAGAAGACAGGAGGTTGGAGACCGGTGCTAGACGTCAGTGCTCTGAATGTCTTTGTCACAAAGACAAAGTTCACCATGGAGACCACGAAGTCAGTCTTAGCAGCGGTCAGAAAGGGGGACTGGATGGTCGCTCTCGACCTAAGAGACGCTTACTTCCACATCCCCATTCACTCAGATTCCCAACCTTTTCTGAGATTTGTCTTCGACAATGTGGTGTACCAGTTTCGGGCCCTGTGCTTTGGCCTAAGTCCTGCTCCTCTCGTGTTTACGAGGCTTATGAGGAATGTGGCAAAATTCCTCCATTTATCGGGTATCCGAGCCTCCCTTTATTTGGACGACTGGCTTCTCAGAGCCTCGTCCAGTCATCGCTGTCTGAAGGATCTCAATTGGACTTTAGATCTGACCAAGGAATTGGGACTTCTGGTCAACTTGGAAAAGTCCCAGCTGATCCCATCCCAAACTATTCTGTATTTAGGGATGGAGATTCGCAGTCCAGTTTTTCGGGCTTTTCCGTCGGCCCCCAGAATAGATCAAGCCCTGCTCGTAATCCAAAAGATGTTGAAGAGAGAACGTTGCTCAGTCAGGAATTGGATGAGTCTAGTAGGAACTCTATCATCCCTGGAGCAGTTTGTCTCGCTAGGAAGGCTACACCTCCGACCTCTACAATTCCATCTAGCTTTTCACTGGAAAAAGGACAAGACGCTAGAGGCGGTCTCGATCCCGATTTCCGAAACAGTAAAGACTTGCCTGAATTGGTAGAAAGACAATATCAGTCTACGAGAGGGACTTCCCCTAGCAGTTCAGAAACCAAACCACGTTCTCTTCTCAGACGCATCGGATTTGGGTTGGGGTGCGACACTGGACGGTCGGGAATGCTCAGGTCTGTGGAACTCAAGTCAGAGGAGCATGCATATCAACGGCAAGGAGCTTTTGGCAGTTCACCTGGCCTTGATAAGCTTCGAGAGTCTCCTTCGAGACAAAGTGGTGGAGGTCAACTCGGACAACACCACAGCCTTGGCGTACATTTCCAAACAAGGAGGTACCCACTCCCTGACACTGTACGAGATCGCAAGGGACCTACTCATCTGGTCAAGAGATCGAGGCATCTCCCTAGTAACGAGGTTTATCCAGGGCGACTTGAACGTTCTAGCAGATTGTCTCAGTCGGAAAGGTCAGGTAATTCCGACCGAATGGACCCTCCACAAGGATGTGTGCAAGAGGCTTTGGGCGACTTGGAGTCAACCCACCATAGACCTCTTTGCAACCTCGATGACCAAGAGGCTTCCAATCTATTGCTCTCCAGTCCCAGACCCAGCAGCAATACATATAGATGCCTTTCTCCTAGATTGGTCTCACCTAGACCTATACGCATTCCCACCATTCAAGATTGTCAACAAGGTACTGCAGAAATTCGCCTCTCACGAAGGGACAAGGTTGACGTTAGTTGCTCCCCTCTGGCCCGCGAGAGAATGGTTCACCGAGGTACTTCGATGGCTGGTAGACTTTCCAAGAAGTCTTCCTCTAAGAGTAGACCTATTACGTCAGCCACACGTAAAGAAGGTACACCAAAGCCTCCACGCTCTTCGTCTGACTGCCTTCAGACTATCGAAAGAGAGCTTCTACCATTAGAGTTTACCAATCGAAGTGGGAAATCTTCCGAGACTGGTGCAAATCAGTATCTGTATCCTCGTCCAGTACCTCTGTAGCCCAAATCGCTGATTTTCTCTTATACCTGAGAAGAGTTCTCTCGCTTTCAGCTCCCACGATCAAGGGCTACAGAAGCATGTTGGCTTCGGTCTTCCGGCATAGAGGCTTAGATCTTTCCAACATTAAAGATCTACAAGATCTCCTTAAGTCTTTTGAGACCTCTAAGGAACGTCGTTTGGCTACACCTGGATGGAATTTAGACGTGGTCCTAAGATTCCTCATGTCAGACAGGTTTGAGCCTTTACATTCAGCCTCCCTGAAGGATCTCACTCTTAAGACTCTCTTCCTGGTGTGCTTGGCCTCAGCTAAAAGAGTCAGTGAGCTTCATGCCTTCAGCAAGAACATCGGTTTTTCGACAGAAAAAGCCACTTGTTCTCTTCAACTTGGTTTCCTAGCCAAGAATGAACTGCCTTCTCGTCCTTGGCCTAAATCTTTTGATATTCCTAGCTTATCAAAGATCGTAGGCAACGAGTTAGAGAGAGTATTATGCCCCGTTAGAGCTCTTAAGTTCTATTTAGCTCGTACTAAGCCTTTAAGAGGTAAATCTGAAGCGTTATGGTGTTCGGTTAAGAAACCATCCTTATCTATGTCAAAGAATGCTTTGTCATATTTTATCAGATTGTTAATACGAGAAGCTCATTCACACTTGAGTGAGGAAGACCGATCTTTGCTTAAGGTTAAGACGCACGAGATTAGAGCTATAGCAACTTCCGTGGCCTTCAAGCAAAATAGATCTCTGCAAAGTATCATGGACGCGACCTTTTGGAGAAGCAAGTCAGTGTTCGCGTCATTTTACTTGAAAGATGTCCAGACTCTTTACGAGGACTGCTACACACTGGGTCCATTCGTAGCAGCGAGTGCAGTAGTGGGTGAGGGCTCAACCACTACACTTCCCTAATTCCATATCCTTTTAATCTGTCTCTTGAAATGTTTTTAATATTGTTTTTATGGGTTGTTCGGAAGGCTAAGAAGCCTTTCGCATCCTGGTTGATTTGGCGGGTGGTCAAAGTCATTTCTTGAGAGCGCCCAGATTAGGGGTTTGATGAGGTCCTGTTGTATGGGTTGCAGCCCTTGATACTTCAGCTCCTGGGAGTCTGTCAGCATCCTAAGAGGATCGCTGGGCTCCGTGAGGAAGACAGACTTATAAGGCAGAGTAATCGTCTAAGTCAACTTCCTTACCAGGTACCTATTTATTTTGGTTTTGTTATATTGATAACTGTCAAAATGAAAAAACTCTTAGCTTATACGCTGTAAACATATTAACTCTGGTCTCTACCCACCTCCTTGGGTGTGAATCAGCTATTATATATTCACCGGCTAAGTTAAATATTTAAAAATGATATTTTAATTATAAAATAAATTTTTGAATATACTTACCCGGTGAATATATAAATTAAATGACCCTCCCTTCCTCCCCAATAGAGACGCAGCGGGACGAGAAGAATTGAAGGTTTTGTTTACATACAAGAGTGGTATCTGGCCGACAGTTGGCGCTGGTGGGCACACCCGCAACCTGCATAGCGATCGCTCGCGAGTTTTTTTGAGTGTTGTCTGTCGAGCCGCAGAGTTGCAGCTATTATATATTCACCGGGTAAGTATATTCAAAAATTTATTTTATAATTAAAATATCATATTGACAAAAAAAGAAGATCGAGTAAGCAATTTTTCTACCCATGGAAATTTTTATAGATGGAGAGGGGTATCAGCATATTTGATTAGGAAGCTCATTAGAATGTAAATGGTCACTATAGAAAGGGACTTGTTGGGCTGGCTATTTTGAAACTGACTACCTTCTGAAGAAAGAAATCTCTGCAACTATATTTGTAGGATAGGCACCAGACAGAAGCTACTATTTCCAAGTTGTAAGTTTGTGATAAAGGGATCTTGCTTCTTTGGAGGCTTTTCGTTTTAGACAAAAATATTGGTCTTAGAGACAAAATGAGGAGATGGCCAGTAGTGATGGAGAAACTTGTGTTCTTTATGTAATACTTCAGTTGTAAAGATAGGTCACTGTAAGAAGAAAGAAGTACCATAAGTTCTCCCAGATTTTGATGTTGTATACTGTACATTCACTTAATGTACAACATGTATTTAAATTTTTTGGGGTTAAAGAGCTTTGTTGTCTCCAAGGACTTAACTGTGAAGAGCTTTGTTGTCTCCAAGGACTTAACTGTGAAAGGCTAGTATAGGGAATCCAAAATAATATGCTTACCAAAGAAATATTGTCTTCCCTGCTCTGGGGCCTGTCTCGGTGTGTATAGTGGAGATCCTGCAAGTTCAGTCTCACTTGAACTTGCCTCAGCACTTCTGTAGCTAAAAGTGACGTCATGCACGGTATCGTAGAAAGGAACCATCCTCCCATTCATTTCTGCTGGTACAGCAACAACAAAAGCTAAACCACTATTCATGCTTCGTTGTCGAAGCTATAAAGATAGCAGATCCTTGTGGGATCAAAATCACTTCAAGAACATTATTATGTAAAGTAATGTACCCATATTTAGGTTTATTTTCTTCCTTTCTTGGCTTAATTATCAAATATAAACATGTTTAGTTCTGGCATACTGGTAATTGTTTCTTATCCTCCAAACTTTAGTTTATTAGGAGGCTATGTTTTTGCAGCTGTTTGTTCGTGTGTGTGTTTGTTTGTGAACAATTTCCTGGCCACAATTTTACTCATAGAATAGTGAAACTTTCAGGGATTAATCATTATGTTGAGACGTGTACATGATTCAAATTTGAAAGTACTAGGTGAAAGTTCAAGGTTGACCAAATTAACCCAAACCTTAACCCTAAGTTTACACGTGGTTGTTGCACAGACTTCAAATATGCCTCCGGTCTAAATTGAGTCTGAGAAAGGCAAGCTGATTTCGAGAAATAAGCTGCACTCTCGGAGTGCTTTTTAAGTTTCCTATAATTTCATAATGTAAGTGCATTTAATGTCTTAGGCTTTTTGTCTCTTGGTAACACTAAAATGGTGTGTAGATTGCATATGCTGCAATTTTGGTAACTTCGTTTATTATAAAGTTCCAATTACTGTCTTACATTCAGTCTTGAAATACAAAGGAAGGTTAACTTCAGGCATCTACACCTCAGGTAGGCTAGCATAACTTCTTTGGAGGCTGTCTAATTGAGTTAAAGATGAATTCTACTGCAGTCAGTTTCTGGATTAATGTTAACTGAATCCTGACCCAAGTGTTCATTAGCCTATCAGTCATAACCTTGGTAAGGTTATTATTGAAGCAGGATTAGTCCACTCATCCAGCCATATCACAGCTGTTCTTTAAAACCTATTTGTTCCGACAAATACAAACTTTTGTCCTTTATATAAGAGAGAACAGAGAAGCTGGAGTATATGGCAGTCAAAATTTTATAATGAAGTGCAAACAAGTGGCTGGCAGTTACAAGCCAGGAGTGGGGAAGTCGTGCCCTCTGCTTGGTCACTCAGTAGTCACTTTGATAGCCGTCAGTGAGAACGGATGTTTCCGCAGGCAAGAGTTTTGGCAGACAAACCAATTCTGTTATTTTCTTTTATCTTTTCAGTGGGTTAGCTATTGTGAGTGTCTAAAGGGGGGATACCACCATAGATCTGGACGTGCCCTTGTGTGTCGTATCTTAGATGCGACACCATGAATGCAAAGGAGAGGCATCCTTACCTTTGGTGCCACATGTGCAGAATACACTTCTGCAGTCAAGCTTCTCCTATTGACGAGTGTTGGGAATGGTCTCACTCTCAGTGGGTGGTATATGGCAGGAGGAGCAAGAAGTCTAAAAGGGATTCTTCACCTTCGGGGTTATCCTCCAAGTTGAAGAGTTCCTGACTTCTCCCTCAGATTAGGGCAAACTTCTGTGCTGGAGGACTTTCTTGTTTCCCCTAAAGTCATACCAAGGAATGGTTAGTGGAGGTGCCTGATTCAAAGCCACCGCAGGAGAGAATTTCTGTTTATGCTACAAATTTTATTGTCTTGTCTCCTTTGAGGGCTCTGGCTCATAGCTCCGAAGGAGACCACCTCCACCTCATACCTCCGAAGCAGACCACCTCCACCTCATACCTCCGAAGCAGACCACCTCCACCTCATACCTCCGAAGCAGACCACCTCCACCTCATACCTCCGAAGCAGACCACCTCCACCTCATACCTCCGAAGCAGACCACCTCCACCTCAGTCTCTAGAGAACCGAAGTAGATGTCTTAATACTAGTACGTCTCCTACCCACATAACTTTGGGATGCACACTCCTACAACAGACAATGGTGTTGGCGAGCAACATGTTGCCCAGCACGCAAGCAGGGCCTGCTCGTCCTTACCCGATTGCGCTAGGTCTTCGGAGCTTGTGCTTGGTCCCCAGAATGCATGCATGTCAGGTACCTCGAGCTCCCTCTAACATAACAACATAAGTGATGATGCATGCTTTCTCCTGAGTGCCCCAGCTCTTTAAAGCTTTCTCAAGATCTGAGACATGCACACACTATCACCTGAGTTACCATCGCGCTCACAAAAGTAAGTGTTCATAAATGCGAGTGTGCACGCATATTTGCTCAGCAGCCTCTGCCTGACCCTTCCTTGCCTGAGCCTAAGGAGTTAGCACATGTTGCATACCACCACAAGTGCTCAGCCACTTAGGAATCTTAAGTATATGAGCTACCTTGCACGTGCCTCACCCAGGCGTGACCTAGGCACTCCAACAAATCGTTCGGACTTAAGAAATGCTTCACTGGTGCACATTATTCCTTTGGAAGTGCCATGTGATCCTTGACTCGCCTCTAGGATGCGCACTTTTAGTAGGGATCATCAGGTAGATCCCTTGAGGTAGGGTATCTTTCCCAAGAGAGAGCTAGAGCACACCCTCTTTCAATTTGTGGACTTGGGCATCGTCCTAATCAAGTTGAATGAGTATCAAAGGCGTCAAGTGACATCGTCATGGAGTAATCATCGCCCTTGAACCCATCGTGATTCTATGTCAGCCAGGCGGTGGCCTTTGTCAACAACTATAGGTCGTCACCAGTCGAATTTGACCACCTCTTGCTTTACCTCTTCTCTGAGTCGGAGAGGGGCGAGACAGACTTCTTACAGCCCACTCCAGAATGGAAAAGGTTAGAGATAACAGGTTATTGCTTGGAGCCCATGCAGCTCAGGCATTGATCACTTCAAGGGAAGAAATTGAACCATCTAGATTTGCATAACAAAAATTGCTACTGTTCCAGTAAGGTAGTGAAAAGGGAGGTTTTAAATCATGCTGCTCAACATCTTGAGAAATATTTGTTTACATATGGTTCCAAATCGGCTGCAGGAGTTGAAATTGCAGTTGTGGAAGGCGATATTGTTATTAGAAATAAACTTCCATCCTCTTGTTCAGTATTTACTGCTGAGCTGTATGCAATAATTCTTCCAGTTCGTCATATTTTTAGAAATGGTAATCAAAATATTGTTTATATTTTCATGGATTCCAATAGGGTTTTACTCGCAGTTAAACACATTATGCGAGGCCATCATCTAGTACAAGAGGTGCAATACTGGTTGGTACTTCCGGAGCCTAGGAAGAATGTCAGTGTTCACTTCAGCTGGGTCCCTGCCCACGTTGGGGTGGATGGAAATGAACGAGTAGATAAGGTAGCTAAGGAAGCTTGAGGGCTACTTAATCTATCCCCCATAAGTATTCTTACAAAGCCCTTAAAAGCAAGATACATTTTTACTTTGAGAATATGTGACAGGCTTGATGGTCTGCATGGACAACCAATACAAAATTGAAACAAATCCACACTTCAGTGGATAATTGGTCATCTTGTAATTCTCCAAGTTGGAGGGATGATATTTTAACCAGACAGCGTATTGGGCACACACATGCAACCCACAATTGTTTAATGAGTTGTAGTGAAGGGAGACAGGCCCTTCTTTGTAATACCTGTCAAGTGACAGTAGATATTAAATATATTTTAGTCGATTGTCCTGTTTTTAATCTTCAGGGGATGACATTTTATTCAGGACAAACCTTTAAGAGATACATTGGGGGGAAATTGTAATACCCTGAACTTGAAAAAATTTATACAGAGTATTCGTTTATATCATGAGTTCTAAATAATTTTAACTTAATTTTTAATCCTTTTAATCCCTCTTTATTTTGCATTTAGATATTATTGTATGAAGGTTGTTTGATTGGTTTTAGAAGTTAAAATGATACCAAATGTGAGAGTTTGGTTATGGTTGATTAATTTGCATCATATACTGCTGATTGTCCTTTGATATTCCAGTGCTTGGCTTAAGGCTTATATTTTATATTCAATTCAATTTGTCAGAGGAAACATGAATTGAGAACCATCTTTTCCAGTCCAGGATCAAGGCATCTCTTGCCCCTGCCTGAGAAGCTATATTCTGAGATACATATATAGGAGGTTTGTGGTGCCTTTTCGTTACAAACGTGCCCACTAGGAGATGAGAGATAATCCCACCAGTAACTACCGGCACATCGTTATAGATTTTAACAACAGAGTTTGTTACTCTGAAAATATGCTCATGTTAGACTCAGGTTTTTGGTGTTATGAAAAATACAAATTGGATATAAAAGATGTGGATGCGTTGATAGATAAACTTCTCTTGGTAATTGCATATAAAAGATGTGGATGCATTGATAGATAAACTTTCTCTTGGTTATGATTTATGATACTTAGCCCACATAGCTTAGGCTACATATGTAGTGCTAGACTTTCTTGTAGTCTTGAATTAATTACACTGTAGAAGGTTAGATACATTTCATGACTGGGTTTTATTTGGTGTGAGAATTATTTAATAGCCTAGCTTCATAGAAGTGAATTTGTACTGAAAAACCAAACTGCAGTTTCTTAAGACATGTTTTTTTTATTGTAACATAACCTATACCTGGCATATATACAATCTTCTCATATCAGAGTCAGTTAGTTCCCAGTTAGTCTGGGTTAATAAGATTTTGCTGTATGTACATTATAAAAGGGATAGATCAAAACTTGATTTGTAAAAGCAATACATGCAGAATTTGCATGGGGCATAAGAGGTGAAGAGATCTTGTTACTAATATGGGAGAATCTGACTATGAAACATTGATTTTGTTTGGCCCTGAATGTTATTAAAGAAATCATTTTTAATTTTAACTCATTTCCCAGATCTTCAGACAGTGAACATTACATTACGTATTTTATTCCGGCCAAAAAGTGAGGAATTACCCAAAATCTACACAACTTTAGGTATGGACTATGAAGACCGTGTATTGCCATCTATCACCACTGAAGTACTAAAAGCAGTTGTTGTAAGTATTTTAAGTTTACATAAATTACTGTATCTTTTACTGTGCTGAGAATTTATTTTACCATTGCCAATACAGGTACACCATTAGTTTTACAAGAAATAGAATGATTTGGCACCATCGTTTATCCTTACATTAATTGTGGGATCAAATTGAAATTACCTAATTGCAGGAAAGGTTTTGACATTTTAACTGTGAAACTTTTACCGCCCCTTAACAATAACTTTATTCTTTTAATTCACTAGAATACATTTAAAAACTCTAAAGTGTCCCCTTACAACAATAACACGCAATTTAAAATAAAAATAAACTAAATAGAATTAATTAAACTAGAGTAAGTGCACAACTCTGCCCAATGTTTTTGGCATGTGTTATTGTAGTCCTGATACAATACATTGCAGACAAAACTATAGTGCACAATACTGATAAAAAAGCAGTAGGCTAAATGACATGAAAACAAAAAGAAAAAAATAACAGAATTTTCAATATTTAACTTAGCCGGTGATTATATAAGCTGCAGCTCTGCTGCTCGACAGAAAACTCTACGTAAAAAATCCGCCAGCGATCGCTATGCAGGTAGGGGGTGTACTTCAACAGCGCCATCTGTCGTGCAGGTACTCAGTACTCATTGTAAACAAAGAACTCAATTTTCTCTCTGTCGTGCTACCGGCAAGACCTACTAATTCGCTGTTGCTAACTGGATTTGTTTTCACAACTATTTGGTGAAGTACACGTTTCTAGTTTTGAGCTTTCGCTGTGCAGGCTTTCTCTTCAATAAATCCTTGCATTCTTTTTTTGATATCGGATTATTTGTTGATGACTTTGGATAGTTTTTGAATTCCCCTTTGACCAATTCAAAATGGTTGACCCTTCTCAAGTCCCAAAATTCAGGAAGTGTAATGCTAGGGACTGTTCAAGGCGTCTTCCGAAGGCCTCTATCGATCCTCACACCGTTTGCTCCAATTGTCGGGATAAAACCTGTCAATTGGAAGATCGATGTGAGGAATGCGTTGGGCTTTCGGAATTCGATTTTATCGAATTCCAGAAATATACACGTAGGCTAGAGAGAGATAGAGTCAGGAGAAGTTCATCTCGTTCAGTTGATTTTTCCTCTCCTCATGCCCCACAACCTATTCCTTCCCCTGTAGTGGTTGCTCCTAATCCCCCTTCTGGCACTCAGGAACCTTCGATGGCTGATATGATGCGTGCCATCCAAGCTCTGGGTGAGAGAGTTGAGTCCTTGGCTAGTGACCGTAACCAGCTCATGGCGGACGTCAAGGAGCTGAAGTGTAAGAGTGCAGTGGGAAGTGATAAAGTGAGTGATAGTGTTGTGGATAGTGTTGCGCTTGAGGGTTCGTCTGTTCGTGCCTGTCGTCCTCCTAGTCCGGGACCTCTTGCAAGCTCCCAAGTCCAGGGGAGAAGCAATGTCGTACGACCAATGGGTTCGAGAGGCTTTAATCAGCGAACAGACGTTCCCTCCGTGGTTTCGGGCGTATCTACCCAAGATCGCCCCACCCACACAGAGACGAGAGAGCCCATTTATTCCTCGTCTGCGGAAGAGGTTTCTCGTAAGAAACCATGGACCAAGGTCTCACGACCTCTTAAGCGCAAGTCGGTCCCTTCCGCGCAAGTCCAACGGCCCAGTTGTAGCCACTGGGTCAGTTCGGACTCGCTGCAGTCTTCCGATGACTGCTCACCTCCTAAGAGAGGCAAAGCGGTACCGCCTCAGGCAGTTACACCGTCTGTCGCCGCACCTGCTCCTGCAGACCCTAAGTGGTCTTTGCTGCAGACCATGCAGTACCAATTAACGTCTCTGATGCAGGACTTTCGTGCGGAGAAGGTTGCTGCTGCACCAACCTCTTGCCTACAACCAACCACGGTTGTGCGTCCTGTGGACGCTGAGGCGACCTTCTTGCGCACTCCAGCTGAGAGAGTCCCGCCACCCATGCGTTCCAGTGTGATCTGCCAGCCGCATGTTGACGTTCAGCGACGCACGGAACCTTTCGTTGACGTTCCCGAGGTACAACAACCGTCAGAGTTGTTTTGTTTTGACGCGGTGCGTCAACCTCCGCAACCCAGTGTGGTTGCCTCTGCTCGCCCACATCAGACTAGACAGTCTGGAGTAGACGCTGTGCGTCCCCGCGCTGCTATGGTTGTTGCCAGCTCACAGACTGGGCAACAGTTCCATGACGTTGCGTCCGGTTCAGTCACGCGTGCACCCGTGCGACCGGACTCAGCTGACCAGCCGATACCTACTCCATTGCCGCTTCCCCCTCAATTCTCGGATGATGGACTCTCTGATGACGATGCGGCACACGTTGATGAACCACATTCGGACCTTGACGAGCCCAAGTCCACGCAACCCTCTTTGGACTTTAGAAAAGTTCTTGCTCTGTTCAAAGAGATGTTTCCGGACCAGTTTGTGTCTGTGGCTCCACGCTCTCCTCCGTCAGAGTTTGCTTTAGGTACGCAGTCATCCTCGCCTGCCTTTACGAGACTCGTCCTCGCACGCTCGTCCAAGAGAGCTTTACGAGTTTTAGGAGATTGGATGCAGTCCAAAAAGAGTCTAGGGAAGACAGCCTTTACGTTTCCCCCTGCTAAACTCTCTTCCAGATCGAGCGTCTGGTATGCCACGGGAGAAGTTCTCGGCTTGGGAGTTCCTGCCTCTGCCCAGGGCGACTTCTCAAGTCTTGTAGACTCTCCCCGCAGGCTAGCCATGAGACGCTCTAAGATATGCTGGTCACCTTCGGACCTAGACCATCTGTTGAAAGGAGTATTTAGAGCCTTCGAGGTCTTCAACTTTTTGGACTGGTGTCTGGGAGCTTTGAGCAGGAAGATCTCCCCGACTGAGAAGGAATCTTCCTTGCTCATCATGTCCTGCATGGACAAGGCCATACGTGACGGATCTAGTGAGCTTGCTGCATCGTTCGTATCCGGAGTCCTCAAGAAGCGTGAGAACCTTTGCTCTTTCCTGTCAGCTGGAGTGACACCGTGTCAAAGATCAGAACTTCTGTTTGCTCCTCTCTCTAAGTGCCTTTTTCCAGAGGACTTGATTAAGGAGATTGCTGCTTTTTTGATTCAGAAGGACACCCATGACCTGGTTGCGTCCTCTGCCCGCAAAGCCACCCCTTTGCCTACCTTGTCAAGACCAAGGATGGACACTCCAGCGTCCAGATTTATTCCGCCCTTTCGTGGCAGAGCCTCCAGCAGAGGAGGTGCTCGTGCCGAAGGGAGACGTGGGAAGAAGAAAGGAACCAAGTCCTTTAAAGGCAGAGTCTGACTGCCACCTTCTTCAGACAGCAGTGGGAGCCAGACTCAAGAACTTCTGGCAGACCTGGGAGAAGAGAGGCGCAGATGCACAATCTGTGAAGTTGCTCAGAGAGGGGTACAAGATCCCGTTTGTACGAAAACCCCCTCTAGCAACGTCTCCCATTGATCTCTCTCCCAGGTACAGAGAGGAAGACAAGAGACGAGCATTGAAACAGGAGGTGTCTCTCTTGCTAGAAAAGGGAGCGGTAGTCAAAGTCCTGGACCATCAAACCCCGGGCTTCTACAACCGTCTCTTCTTAGTGGTAAAGAAGACAGGAGGGTGGAGGCCGGTGCTAGACGTCAGTGCGCTGAATGTCTTTGTCACAAAGCAGACGTTCGCCATGGAGACCACAAAGTCCGTTCTAGCAGCGGTCAGAAAGGAAGACTGGATGGTCTCTTTAGACCTAAGGGACGCATACTTTCACGTCCCCATCCACCCAGACTCCCAACCTTTTCTGAGATTCGTTTACGAAAAGGTTGTCTACCAGTTTCAAGCCCTGTGCTTTGGCCTAAGCACAGCTCCTCTTGTGTTTACGAGGCTGATGAGGAATATAGCCAAATTCCTTCATTTAGCGGACATCAGAGCCTCCCTCTATTTGGACGACTGGCTTCTAAGAGCTTCTTCCAGTCGTCGCTGTCTGAAGGATCTAAAGTGGACTCTAGATCTGACCAAGGAATTGGGTCTCCTGGTCAATATGGAAAAGTCTCAAGTGGTCCCATCCCAAACTATTGTGTATTTAGGGATGGAGATTCACAGTCTAGCTTTTCGGGCTTTTCCGTCGGCCCCCAGAACAAGTCAAGCCCAGTTATGCATCCAGAACATGCTGAAGAAGGAACGATGTTCAGTCAGGCAGTGGATGAGTCTGATAGGGACACTATCATCCCTGGAACAGTTCGTATCGTTAGGAAGACTACACCTCCGTCCTCTTCAATATCACCTAGCTGTTTACTGGAAAAAGGACAAGACGCTAGAAGCGGTCTCGATCCCCATTTCCGAGAAGATGAAGTCTTCCCTGACTTGGTGGAAGGACAGTATCAGCCTCAGAGAGGGTCTGCCCCTGGCTGTTCAGACTCCCAACCACGTTCTCTTCTCGGACGCATCGGACACGGGCTGGAGCGCGACATTAGACGGTCGGGAATGCTCGGGAACTTGGAACTCGAGTCAAAGGACAATGCATATCAACTGCAAGGAGCTACTGGCAGTTCATCTGGCCTTGAAAAGCTTCAAGTCTCTCCTTCAAGGCAAAGTGGTGGAGGTGAACTCGGACAACACCACGGCTTTGGCGTACATCTCCAAGCAAGGAGGGACCCACTCTATGACGTTGTACAAGATCGCAAGGGACCTCCTCACCTGGTCAAAAGATCTAAACATTTCTCTAGTAACGAGGTTCATCCAAGGCAACTTGAATGTCATGGCAGATTGCCTCAGTCGGAAGGGACAAATCATTCCAACAGAATGGACCCTACACAAGGATGTGTGCAAGAGACTGTGGGCCACATGGGGCCAGCCTACCATAGATCTCTTTGCAACCTCGATGACCAAGAGGCTCCCAATATTTTGCTCACCAATCCCGGACCCAGCAGCAGTTCATATAGATGCCTTTCTCCTAGATTGGTCACATCTAGACCTATATGCATTCCCCCCGTTCAAGGTTGTCAACAAGGTACTGCAGAAGTTCGCCTCTCACGAAGGGACAAGGTTGACGTTAGTTGCTCCCCTCTGGCCCGCGAGAGAATGGTTCACCGAGGTACTTCGATGGCTAGTGGACGTTCCCAGAACTCTTCCTCTAAGGGTGGACCTTCTATGTCAGCCACACGTAAAGAAGGTACACCAAGGCCTCCACGCTCTTTGTCTGACTGCCTTCAGACTATCGAAAGACTCTCGAGAGCTAGAGGCTTTTCGAAGGAGGCAGCCAGGGCGATTGCTAGAGCAAGGAGGACATCCACCCTTAGAGTCTACCAATCGAAGTGGGAAGTCTTCCGAAACTGGTGCAAGTCAGTATCAGTATCCTCGACCAGTACCTCTGTAACTCAAATAGCTGACTTCCTTTTATACCTGAGGAAAGAAAGATCTCTTTCAGCTCCCACTATCAAGGGTTACAGAAGCATGTTGGCATCAGTCTTCCGTCACAGAGGCTTAGATCTTTCCAACAACAAAGATCTACAGGACCTCCTTAAGTCTTTTGAGACCACGAAGGAGCGTCGTTTGGCTACACCTGGTTGAAATTTAGACGTGGTACTAAGATTCCTCATGTCAGAAAGGTTCGAGCCGCTATAATCAGCCTCCTTTAAAGATCTTACTTTAAAGACTCTTTTCCTGGTTTGCTTAGCCACAGCTAAAAGAGTCAGTGAGATTCACGCCTTCAGCAGGAACATCGGATTTTCATCTGAAACGGCTACATGTTCTTTACAACTTGGTTTTCTAGCCAAAAACGAGCTACCTTCTCGTCCTTGGCCGAAATCGTTCGATATTCCAAGCCTATCAAATATGGTTGGAAATGAACTAGAAAGAGTCTTATGCCCTGTTAGAGCTCTTAAGTTCTATTTAAGACGAACTAAACCTTTACGAGGACAGTCAGAAGCTTTATGGTGTTCTGTTAAGAAACCATCTTTGCCTATGTCAAAGAATGCTTTATCCTATTTTATCAGACTGTTAATACGAGAAGCTCATTCCCATCTGAGTGAGGAAGACCAAGCTTTGCTGAAGGTAAGGACACATGAAGTTAGAGCTGTCGCAACTTCAGTGGCCTTTAAACAAAATAGATCTCTGCGAAGTATTATAGACGCAACCTATTGGAGAAGCAAGTCAGTGTTCGCGTCTTTTTATCTTAAAGATGTCCAGTCTCTTTACGAGAACTGCTACACCCTGGGACCATTCGTAGCAGCGAGTGCAGTAGTGGGTGAGGGCTCAACCACTACATTCCCCTAATTCCATAACCTTTTTAATCTTTCTCTTGAAATGTTTTTATTGTTGTTTTTGGGTTGTCCGGAAGGCTAAGAAGCCTTTCGCATCCTGGTTGATTTGGCGGGTGGTCAAATTCTTTTCTTGAGAAGCGCCTAGATTAGAGGTTTTGATGAGGTCCTGTAGTATGGGTTGCAACCCTTCATACTTCAGATCCTAGGGGTCGCTCAGCATCCTAAGAGGATCGCGAGGCTCCGTAAGGAAGACGTACTTAAAAAGGCAGAGTAATTGTTCAAGTCGACTTCCTTACCAGGTACTTATTTATTTTATGTTTGTTATTTTGATAACTGCTAAAATGAAATAAAAAATCCTTAGCTCATAATAATGTAAACATTTATTGCTGGTCTCTACCCACCCCCCTGGTTGTGAATCAGCTTATATAATCACCGGCTAAGTTAAATATTGAAAAATGTTATTTTGATAATAAAATAAATTTTTGAATATACTTACCCGGTGATTATATATTAAAGGACCCTCCCTTCCTCCCCAATAGAGACGCAGTGGACCGAGGAGAAAATTGAGTTCTTTGTTTACAATGAGTACTGAGAACCTGCACGACAGATGGCGCTGTTGAAGTACACCCCCTACCTGCATAGCGATCGCTGGCGGATTTTTTACGTAGAGTTTTCTGTCGAGCAGCAGAGCTGTAGCTTATATAATCACCGGGTAAGTATATTCAAAAATTTATTTTATTATCAAAATAACATTACTAACACATTCGGAGCTACAGTAAAGCAAATTTGATAGATTACAGTTACTAAAACTAGATTTCAGAACAAAAGCTTGGAAGGTGTCATATCCCAATAACCTACTCATAACAATACAATGTTTCTCTCTTGCTCTCTATTTTGTGTGGGCTAGGATATTTTTAAATATTTTTTATATTTTCTTAAATTCTTTACTGAACATGTAAAGTTAAATTGATCCTAAACGCCTTTTTGTTTAGTCTGTTATTTTTACACTAGTTTACATTAGATGTCCTTTATTTTACAGTGATTCATGTGAACACTTTTGCTGGTAACATATGCCTTTCTACAACTGCATCACATACGTAGATTGCTACTCTGCCAGACAAAATGTCAAAAAAATTCTTTTTGTATAGAAGGTCAATTATTGATATTTTAAGATCTTTGTGTTTTAGAAATTAATTGTGAATGCATCACTACAAAACCATTAGGTATATCATGAATTTGTTTGTTATAAGATACTTATAGCTTATTATAAGGAAAAATCTAAGTTGTTCCTACACAAATACAATCTATCATCCTTTACATAGGATAGGAGAATGATAACAGCTGGAATGCAACTGTTGAAAAAATTTTCCAGCGAGTATGCGACTTTAAACGACAGCTTTTGTGTTTGAGGATGCCTGCAGAAATGTGTAGGTTCTCAGGGATGCCACCTAAGACATGCAGTACTTTCTTGAGTGTAGAGAAATGGATCCTCATCAGTTGTTCCCGACCAGCAGAGGACACTCGTTCATCCAGGCCTGCTGCGACGAGTGTCAAGGAAGTAGTAGTACCAAAGGAATTCTTTGCCTCTGGGGTCATCCTTGGAGGTGAAGAAGGGCAAACATTAATCTAACATTCCCAGTTCTCTGCCCTCTGACTCTTCTCCTTTGGCTTCCTTTGGGGGCCAATCGAGCTACTGTGGTGACCCTTTAAGGGGGACTGCCTTGCTTGGGGGAAGGGCAATTGAAAGTTTGTTTACATCCGTTTTGTTCTGCTACCTTTTTATAGGACACCTAATGGGAAATTGCAACAGTAAGTTTCATAAATTTTTGCAACAGGAAGTTTCATAAATTTTTGCAATAGGAAGTTTCATAAATTCTTAATAATGATTATTTTACTGATTTTTAGATGCTTTGCATTAAGATCCAAAGGCTCCTTCAGTTTTCAAAAGAATTTTGAGAACTAAACCAATATTTACTCGCAGAATGATGGTTTGTTAAAAACCATGGAGAGAATATTGATTAAAAAAATATCTTTATATTCAACATTTTATTTTACTATTAAAGTCTAAAATTAAAGAAAAATGTGAGAAATATGAAAACGTGACCACGCTTTTTGATGTGGGGCCCTTTCTCATGGAGAGTGCCCATCTTTCCAGAAATGTGAACCGTTATGTTTGCTGTGGGTCCTCTTGGTGTATCTAATGTTCCCCTTTTGAGAAGTTGCAGAAGGCTCTATTCTCTAGACTTCAGCAGGAGGCATCTGTTTTGGAGGAGCATGACCATTTACTGTCTCCAAGGAAGTCTGCGGTCATCCCCGAGCCACCTTTGGGAGTCTTCAGAGAGAGATGCATATCGCCTGCAAGCTACACTCCTGGATGTTCCTCATCCACACAGCATGCTTCTTCCAGACGCACATCCCATGAACGCAGTAGGCATTCTCCCCACGAATGCGCTAGGTGTGTCACCTCGGAACGCACTAGACGTGTCACCCCTATGTGATCTAGGCGTGTCTCGCCTGAGCAAGTTCGACGCAGTGATTCGGACTATTTTAAACATACGTACTTCTCCGGACATGTCTACGAGATTCCATTTGGCACGCGCTTACCTCACCCTGAAATGCTCTAGGCATGTCTTTCATGTACGTTCTTCAATTGAACCCTAGCCTTCTGAGAAAAAGACTTCTCGTAGAACCTCACCAATAAGACATGAGTAATCGAAGCATGTCGAATGTGTGTCCCCTATTGTGACTCCAGCCACTGACCTGAGTGTCCAGACCTGCGCTTCTCCCAGAACCTGACTCTTGGATATGTGGACCAGCGTATTGTTTCCATCAGGACACAATAGAGTAAGACTCAGGATACGACTCTTGGAGACACCCATGTGAGGACTCCCCAAGAGACAAAGAAAGGATGAAGGTGATGGACAACCTTTTAAGGTTAAGGACATCCTTAAGGAACTTGAGGGTTCCTCAAGCCACTTATCTCCCTTATAGGCAGCATTTTGTCGCAAAGAGAGTAAGGATTGGAATACAGTCTCCAAGATCCGATGATGCTAAAGTGAATCCATGTATCTTTGTCCTTAAAGGAACCCAACAAAAGCCTCTCTTCTTCCTTCCATATCTCGGACATCCGTCAGGGTGGTAGGGATAGACATAGTTCTAGACGACGACTTCTCTCAGGCCGCTGTCTGAGAGGGATGAACCTGATTACAGTCAGCAGGATCAAAACCTCCTGATACATTATAGAGGAGGAGGAGTCTGACTTGACCTTCCAAATTCTTTGTTGTATTCAAAGGGTTAACGGTCTAGGAGAGGCCTTATCTCCTCCAAAGGTCAGGAAGGCAGCTATCGACTGCCTTTACCAAGTACCTGGTAGTTTTAGACCTTGTCTGGAGCTTCCTTGGTCAATCTTGGCCAATGAAGCTATAGACAAGGTAGATGTCCAAGTTTCGGTGGAGAAAGACTTCTTGAGGACAAGGAGATCCCGCTTGATTTCTGCTGCCTCTACAAAGCAAAAGAGGTACAGCACTACAGTATGCGGGAGGGTCTCCATTCCCCTCCCCCTTCTAAATCCTGCTGTACCCACCTTAATGCTGGGTGTACTGACGGAGCGCCTAGCAGCATTGTCCATCTTCAACAGCAGAAGCATCAAGTATGGAAGCCACAGCCTGGCAACCATGCAATTGGTCTCTTGGATTGACCACTTGCCAGGAACAATACCGACATCGAGGACTCGTCCGACCCAAATGAGGTAAACCCTTTAGGACATTGGACCAATTGGGTGTTTAACCTTTGAGACTCCATAACTTCTAAATTCCTCAAGTGGATCAGTTGCCGAGAAGAGTTAGACCTTTGCAACTTCTCCCTTAAGGGCACTGCCCTATTCCCAGCATGGGTGGGTAGAAATACAACTGAGAAATGGAGAAAGGACAGTCAGAACTCTGCTGCATCAAGCCATGTCCTTTTGGCAACCACAGGACCCCTCCACCTCAGGCTAGATTGACATCACAGCCCTGTAACCAGCTCAAAGCGGCAATACTCGACCTCAGGCCTCAAAAAGGCACTGATTCAGCCCTTTTTGTCCTATCAAAAAAAGTTAGAGGACGATGACCCCATTTGGGGGAATTCCTTCCACTACACTACCAGTAGGGGGATGCCTGCAGACCAATTGGAGGACGTTTTGGTATCACAGGGGCTAAGATGAGCTGTGGAGGTCCTTCAATCCGGATACCTCCCCCTGTTCATCAACTCTCCCCCTCGTCTGGTTCTACCACCAGCAACATTATCTTATTGCCAGGTATTTCCAGAGGATGTAGGCCCCTCAAGCAGAAGTCCAGGCTATGTGGGAGAAAGGTGCTCTCCGAGAGGTTCATGATGACTCTCCTGGCTTCTTCAGTTGACTCTTTCTTGTAGAGAAGGCCTCTGGAGGCTGGAGACCAGTAATCAAGCTTTTGACCGTGAACAAGTTTGTTCAACAGATTTAGTTCAAGATGGTGACCGCAGCCACGGTTAAACAAGCGATCAGGCCTTTAGACTTATGATACCCATAGTTCTAAAATACACGTACTTCCAGATCGCGATCCATACATCCATCCTCTAGAAGTGACTACAAGTAGAATAGTCATCACTTTGGTTTCAGCATGGGCAGATGCTAATGGCATTTGTCTCCTTCGTTATTAGGACGACTGACTGATTCTATCAGACTTGGAGGGAGCCCTTCTTAGCCACCGAGGCTGGCTTCTTCCATTTTTTCATGATATATGGATTCTGGTGAATCGAAAGAATTCTGAACTAGTGCCCATGCAAAGATTCATATCTAGGAATTGACATACTGTACATGGTTCTAAGAAAGAATTATCCTTCTGGGGACAGGTAGGTAGCTCTCCCCTTCCTTCTACAAACCCATCTGCAGAAACTTCAAGGACACCTGCCATCCTTGGAGTGCCTAGTACCCAGTGGTCATCTTCAACTTTGGTCGTTTCAGTGGGAGTTACGAGGGCAACAGTCTTAACAACACGACCAAACACACACACTAGCATTGATAAGGGAAAAGTTAGTAAGGTACCTTCTAAGTTGAACCTCTGAAGCGGTTACCCACTCATGATCCCTTCTAGAGTTCCTGTTTTTTCAACGCACAGTCCAAAGAAGGGTGGGGATCTCATCAATGTCAACATATGGTGTCAAATCTCTGGTCCAACCAGGTGCACTGAGACCATATAAAATGTTCTAGCTCTTCAGTAGTTTTGCTCTCTTCTAGCAGGTCATTCAATGGTGTTGAGGAGCAAAATCACCACCGCAGTGAACTACTTAAGTAAACAAGGAGATATTGTGTCACTGGAAGTTTGCTGTCTTACAGTAGAGACTCGAAAGAGGTGGAAATCAACTTGATTTCTCTTGACAGCCCACTTCATTCCAGGAAGATGTAAGTGACTGGCTCCAAATGATCTATGTCCTTGGAAAGTAACAGATCTTGACTTTGTAGGTTTCTCCAACAGTGGACATGTCTGCAGTCTTCCTAAAACCATAGCTCCTCATTTCTCTAGTTCCAGATCCAGAAGCGGCATTTGAGGATTTATTCCAACACCTGTGGGATGGCCTAGAAGTTTATGCTTTTCAACCATTTTGCCTAAGGAGGAGTGTCTTAAATCGAGTTTGAGCAACACCTAATCTCAATATTACTCTTGTGTCCTCAGAGAATGGTACCTGGACCTTCTGGTTCTGCTGATAGAGACTCCTCTTCTTGATCTGTTGAGCCAACCACACACTCGGATCTTCACAGTGCCGTGGGATCCCTTCAGCTTGGCACATGGAATCCAGCATCTCTCGGAGAGAGGCTTTTCGAAAGAAGGTGCGCAAGAGATGTTCGGATACCTCTGCAGATTGTCAACAATGGTCTATCAAGTCAAATGGGCCATCTTCTCTCGGAGCCTCTCTCATATTTATCGCCAACTTTTTATTTTACTACCGTAGGGAGAAACTCCTTCATTTCAGCAGTAAGAGGCTATTACACAGTCTTAAGCCAGGTCTTCAGACTAAAGGGAGTAGATATTTGTTTTTTTGGAGATCTGTATGCTCCTACAAAGGTTTGAGCACACCTGCCTTCCCATTGTAGTGAAACCACCATCTTAGAATATCTTCAAAGTTTTACGTTCCCTGAAAGGGGCACCCTACGAACCGTTGAGGCCCGGCTAGGCTAAAGGGTCCAGTGAATTTTTTGGTCACTTTTTATACATCACACATTCAAGGGGATGGAGACAGTTCTCACTCTCCTTCATTCCTGACTTTGTAGCCAAGATCCAGAATCCTTCAATTCCTGATTCCAGGTTATTATCCTTTCAGATCATAAGCCTTAGGGAGGTAACCGATGATCTTGATCTGTTGTTACTGAGTACGGTTAAAGCATTGAGGAACTATCTCTAGCATACTTCTATTAGGCCTGACATGCAGCATCTTTTCATCAGCACTGGGAGGACAAATAAAAACCACAAATGTAATTTTCTTCTGATTGAGCAAGGTGGCACGTACGCTCTCACCATCACCTTCTTTCCTGGGTAGAAAGAGCTCATAATGTCAGAAGAGTGAGTGCTTCTTTGCCATTCAAGAAGAGTCTCTGTGACACAGGTACTTGAAGTAGGCTTTTAGAAATCTCGGATGACGTTCCCTGCTCATAACTGCGCGATGTTGACCCACAGGTCCCTAGATACTTTCTTCCTTGGCGTGATGTACCTTCACAGGTGGTATAGTTACCTTGGGTCCTCTCACAGGACCATTACCTTATCTGGATTAAGGACTAAGGTTACGTGTTACAGTAAGTCTGTGATTAAAGTAATGTATGACTGGCCTCTTTTCCTTTCAATCATTCCCTCTCTTGGGGCACAGCTTCAAAGAACCTGGACAACTGGACTCATCTAGTTAACAGTTAAGCCCCACTCAGTGAGTGGCTGTTCTGTACTTGGGTAAAGAGTCTTTTTCCCCCACACTCCTTGCAAGGGGGTGTGCGACATAACCAAGCAAACCTTTGTGTGTGCCTTAGGACATGATTCAAGCAAACCCATCATGTATATCTGCCAGGTTTGTGACATAGATGTTCAGCTCTAAACCAACCCTTGAAGCCAGGGCTTGAACCCACTTGTATTACTACTAAACCTGGTACATGAGATGGTATGATCATTAACTATCAGCATCACAGGTAAACGCGTATCGAGTAGCCTAGGTTCATTTTTCCAGCTTGTTGGACTGGGGACTTCCTCTGGGATATGGATGAGACTCCGATGTAAAGGACGATGGTTTGTACTTTGCGTAGGAACAAATAAAATTTTTTTCGTTGATAGTAGTTTGTATTTTTCCTAACTATACAAAGATGAATTCTTTACTTTCCCGCCAGCGCCAACTCTCTTGAAAGTCCCAGATGCTATCTTTGCTATCGACAGGTAAGCAACTGGCTGATTATTGGCCCCTCATCATAATTTTCAACTGCTGTACTGTATTCCAGTTTCATTGTCATCTCCTATTCTATGTAAAGGGATCAGGTTTGTATAGTTAGGAAAAGTACAAGTTACTGAGTAAAGGTTTGAGTTTTTTAAAACTGTTATGGTAATATAAAAAGATAATCAGATTTGAAAAATTCAATTGCATTATGGGCAACTTTGCTCCCAGTGGTTTTCATACAGTATGAAATTTATTGAAATATATTACTTTATATCTCATATTTATCTTTGAAAGGAAAAAGTCAAAGGAAACTCGAACATTAATTTATTTGCAAAACCAAGATTAAATAAGATACAGAACATAGAAAATATAGTTTACAGAAAATGTTGTATAGTTGCTCTTCTCTGTCATAGAGGCCATTGTAACTTTGTATCATTATTAACCAAGTGCCTTGTTAATTGAGAAGTACATTGGTATGGTTTAATCTAAGTTTTTAAAAGTAAATAATGAATTAGATATCTAATACAGTAACTGTATAGCTTAGAGTCATAGGTGTTACAGAATGCCTTCTCATGGTCCATCAAAATTACTTGTCCTTTAGCTCTGGGGACAAAGGTGCTGAACAATTGATGGTATACATGTTCTGTACCATATTTTAGTGTTGTACTCAAAATTATTCATGTCCCGTAGTCATTGTATAAAAGGTTTATATTATTCCAAAGGTAGCAGTGAGGGAATTATATATGTTTGTATTTTAGGTAATAGGTTGGCCAGGCCACCATCCACCCATTGATATTACCGCTAGAGGTCCTTTGGCTGTCCAGACAGTGACTATATTGGATCCCTCTCTCTGGTTACGGCTCGTTTTTTCCTTTGCCTACACACACACTGAATAGTCTTGCCTACTATATACACATCCTCCTCTGTCCTCATACACCTAACAACACTGAGATTATCAAACAATTCTTCTCTCAAAGGCTTAACTGCTGCACTGTAATTGTTCAGTGGCTATTTTCCTTTTGGTATAAGGGTAGAAGAGACTATTTAGCTGTTGGTAAGCAGCTCTTCTAGGAGAAAGACACTCCGAAAACAAAACATTGTTCTCTAGTCTTGGGTAAGTGCCATAGCCTGTGTACCATGTCTTCCACTGTCTTGGGGTAGAGTTCTCATGCTTGAGAGTACACTCGGGCACACTATTCTATCTTATTTCTCTACTTGTTATTTTGAAGTTTTTATAGTTTATATATGAAGGATTTATTTTATATTCTTAAACATTGCTTGTAGTTTATTTCCTCTCCTGACTGGGGTATTTTCCATGGTGGCGCCCTTGGGCTTATAAGCATCCTGCTTTTCCAACTAGGGTTGTAGCAAAGCAAGTAATAATAATAATATAATGGTATGGCAGATTTGGGTAAATTGCCGTGACAGCTTGCAACTTGCATTTGATTTATTTTCACATCTATGTTTTAACCATTTTTTAACATTTTTCTTTAGCTTCCATTCATCTCTTATATGGAAATAAATTCTTTGTAATGCATTTCAGAGAATGTTCTACAATAAATTCAAAGCGAGTTTGTAAAAGAGCTTATTTTATCTTTTCGGTCACTTTTCATAACAGCTTTGTGATTTACTTACGTACAAAGTAAATGTTCATTTCATATTGTTATTTATCAGCTGTATGATTTTTTTTTTTGGGACAGTTCCTAGCTAATGATTTTTTATAGTTTCTTTCTTGTTCAGGGAATTATTAGTTTAACCTTTATGTTGCTTTCAAACAGTATGCAGTATTTTGTTATAGTACTTTTAAAACTTCTTTTTTTAATTTAGAATTTGATCTTACAGGCGCGTTATGATGCAGGAGAATTGATTACTCAGAGAGAGAAGGTTTCTCGCAGTGTAAATGATCAATTAGCAGAGAGAGCTGCTCAGTTTGGGTTGATTCTAGATGACATTTCTATTGTGAGTATAAATTTATCCATTTTATTTGAGAGAGTTTTGTAGGTGGAATGCACCAATATACTATAAACACTAGTTTTTCTAAATCGCTACATGTGTTTTATATTTTACTTGTTTAAATCTATGAGGAAATGGAAACATTTTGGATTACTGAACTTCTTTATTTTTACCCTTCAGACACACTTAACATTTGGCAAGGAGTTCACCCAAGCTGTAGAATTAAAACAAGTAGCACAACAGGAAGCTGAGAGGGCAAAGTTTTTGGTTGAAAAGGCAAGTATTTTAAAAAGTTTTCATGTTAAATTTTTTGAGATCTTAGAAGTAGTTTGTTGTGAATTGGTGCTGACCTAGTAAAACTTAATTCATTTGAAGGGCCTTTGAGAAGAATAACTATTTAAATTTTTAATTTGTCACACCTTAGAATTACATAAAGTAAACTTAGCCCATTGAAAGATAGAATGAAGATGAACAGAAAATAAATTCAGTTTACTATTTGTAAATATTTATAAAAAGGTATGTGGATAGTCTAAAGCATTAAGGGGATTGCAGAAGAGAGTGAAAAAGCATGAATATGTTAAGTACAAGTTTAGTAAAAGGGAGAATATAGTGATTAAAGAAGTTATTTCATACAAACCCATTTTTTACTCCCATAATATGGCCCATCTAGTCACACCACCTTGCCCTAGTCATAAGGGAATAGGAGCCCAATGCATACTAACTACATGTATTCCCTTTGGCCTTCAAGAGGAGCATGCCTGTACCAAATCTGGAACTGTCTGTTAAGGTTTTTAACAGGGTACAATTTGGCTATGGGGTGGTGTGGTATTTCCATTAACCCACAAGGTAGCCATTTACATTCACTTTTGACTTCGGGTGCTGATGAGTATTGACAGCTTTCGACATCCACATCAGGCTGTTCTTTTGCTTTTTCTTTCAGTTTGAATAATTATCTTACAGTCATGTCCGAGGGATGTTAAAATTGGAATTGTAGTCTTCCCCCGATAACTGTAATTGTGTTATAGTTTCAGTTCTCTGATAACTGTGATTGTGTTATTTTCTGAGCTATCTGGCTTTTAAATAAGTCTCTGTACTTTATTCCTGTTCGGTAGCTCTGATGCTGTCATGTCCTTTGTGTTTTGACAACTTAAGTAAGTTTATGGTTCTTCTTTGAAATCGCTGGTAGATCACTGTCAACTGTAAGAGGAGGGAAGTTGCTGTTCTTCCCTTCAGTGTCTACCAATCCAGGAAGTTGTTATGAATGTATCCCCTGGGTATTGTGCAATCCCTTAGTGTCATTTCCCCACATAACTGAATATGAAATTCAAGTTCTCCCTTGAATTATTATTATTTTTTTTTTTTTTTCGTCTACATGCAACATCTGGGGAGTTCAAAGAGATGATAGTGAAGTCCAGAAAGTCTGATTATTAGGCGTTGAGTTTGCTTAACTTTATTTTGCTCCTTGCGAGACGGACGTTGCTGTACACACTGTTGATCAGGATGAACAAGTTGTCTCTATTGGGAGAGAGAAGTGGTGCGTGTCAATGATATTGGTACGCACTACTGCTGCTGTTTTATGTAAAGCTGTCATAGAGTTCCAGGGAGGCGAGGCCTATAGAGAAAAGAATCTCCAAAACACAAGACGACTGATCGTTCAACTCGGAGTTTGTCTAGTTCTTTTGCATGGTTTGGGAGTAGCAGCATTCAAAAGCATCCCATTGGAAGAGTTTTATGTATGTGGTTTAGGGGCTGTAACCCTTGCTCCCAGTGGCAGGTCTTGCAAGAGAATGTCACATGCTACTGGTTAGGACGATGAGCTATATTCTAGTCCTCCTGCCATGGATGCGAAGGTGATTACTCTTCACAAGCGGAACTCCCAGATGATCACAATCTGCCCTGTCGAATTCTGCAGAGATGATTATCTCTGGTTTGTTTACACGAGAACTTCCCCGCCTTGTATGCACGAGGGATGGTCGTCATTCCCAGTTTCCATAAGACGAAGGTCAACGAGTATAGTTACGATGACGACTTTGCCTCTTTTTCCATGAATACGATTGAGAACTTACTTGAGTTCACGAGTATGATTGTTAATGAATATCTCCGCAAGCATGAACATAAAAGTTCCCCCATGCGCAGGAGTATTGGCACAAACGTGGACTTCTCCATGTGAACGAGAGCTTGCACGACCACTGTCGTCTCCACAAACAGGAGTCTGCATGAACACAATCTTTTTCCACTTGCACAACTTCTTACGAGTAATGGCTTGAGTAATGATTAACTACGGGTACGATCGTCTATGCTCATTTCCATCCTTCGTGCCTTCTTCTAGGTGTAGGATGCTATGTTTCACTTTACCAATGGTCTTCAACTCCTCCCCAGTTAAGTGATGATTAAACTGCTGATCAATTCTCTCTCTCCTTGCTTAAAGGAGGGACAGGATACAACAGGAATGTATCTGTTGTGCACCCAAGTGATGAAAGCATTCTTGGTCTATTTATGCTCTCTGATTAAGCAGGGAATGATGGGCAGGTAGCTGTTATGTTTTTTTGTGAGAATGATCATTCTTGGCATGTATGTGAGGTGAGATGTTAATGTATTAGTAATGTTCTCTTCTCCAAGAATACATTTGGGTACATTGTTCACATTTTCTCCCGGGTTCTTTTGAGTCTCAGAAAGCTGGGTTTTTGCTCACTGCTTGCACCTTGGTGCATGATACCAGTGGAAGTAAATGCGTGCTTACATACTTGCTATGGGCAACAAGGTCCCCTCTTGCTTTTCCCACTGTATTTTGTCTTCACAGGAACGTTTCGTTAGCGTCTCTTGGCCAGACATGTCTCATTGCGGTTTTTCTTCTTAATCCTCGTTCTCATGAGATTACCATGATTGGTAACCATATGATCAGCAATGACGATCATGAAGAATGCAATCGATGGCCACAATTGGAAGCATGCTATCACTGGCTGTGATGGGAAAGCTTGCAAACTTGGGTCGTGATTGGAAAGCATGCAATATCTGGCTGCTATCAGAAAGCATCTAATAGCCAGCCATGATCAACAATTTTGCCATCACTTGCTCCAATCAGGAATCATGCTATTGTTGGCTGCGATTGTTAGCTATAATCAGGAATCTTTAAGCAGAGTTTACACTTTCTATGGTAATAGTCACTTTAAAATAAAAAGAGGATGCTGCTCTTCTTCCCCTGGTAAAGTAGCTTTGCTTTTCCATCCCAACACTTTCGCCCTATAGTGAAGGAAGATGATGTCTGCGAAACACAGGATAACATCTGGCAGTTTGTGAGACTGCTTAATTCATCATGTTTTATGGGAGGAAGTGGTGTACTACAGCCGACCCCTGGAGTGTTAGTACAAGATAACTGAGCCTACTGTTCTATCCAGTGATCAGTTCTAGGTAGGCCAACCCGACAACCACCTCTCTCTTACCCAGACAATATCTCTCAGCTGAGCAGTTTCTTGATTTTTGGTGGGGCGCAGTTAGATACTTCGGCCTACACCTGAAGCTTGACATTGCCATTCAGAGAAGGACCTTACTGACTTGACAGCTATTACCAACGAACCTTCAGACCTTGAACGAACGTGAGGGAAAAGAACTAATTCCAAGTCTTCCAATTGGTCCTCCGAGTTATTCTATCTATTCTTTCACGGAAGGTTGACTAAGTATTGGCTACCAGTCTCGTGGTTTGATGGGCTGTGTGGTCAGCTAGCAGGAAAGACTTCTCACTTCGTAAACCTGAAGGATAAGACGTACGGACACCTTGATAACAAGCCTTCGGTCCATTCTACTCGTTCTCTATGTTTTCAGTTTAAACAGAGTTCCCACGGTAGTAATTCCCAACGACATTCTTTCCTCTTTTCAGCAAGGTTTTAAACAAGTGGCTGATTGACTTTTCCTCTCCAAAGGAGTTCCACTTGAACCTCACCTCCAGAACAAAGGAATGTTGGCACACTTCATTATACAAACACCTAAGAGAAGTGGATCACAAAAGTAAAATACTTTGCAATCTACTGGAAGTCAAAGCGATGAGTTTTCTATTTTCCTTTAAATCCTGGTAATGTTGAATAACCACAAATCCAAATGTATTCATAAGGAAACAGGTTTTCATAGACCTGTTTTGGCTATTGGGCAAGCAGTTTTGGAATAGTAAGTTGGCAATCAGGGGAATAGTGACCTTGAGTGGAGCAATATTTCCCTTACAACACCAATCACAGAAGGTATTCCCACTTGACTAGATAGAGGATAAATTTTGGAGGTGTCTGAATCATTGTTTGTTCTAACACGGAGTACTTACCTCAAACTACTTTTTTAGGAGTTTCTGGGATCTCCCCCCAACCGACCAAGAATTTTGCGTAGTTCCCTTATCTCTGTTTTCTCTTGTCGGGTCCCTCCGTGGCGGATGGATATTGCCCTGAGGCGATCCGGGGTCAGTGCGCGAGAGCACGCTACTAGGCCTGTGTTGCCAGTAAGCATTTGGTCGCGGCGTAGATGACATCTCGCCGCTCTCTCTCACATCCCGTCCGACCCACCATTATGTTCCATGTGTTCCCTTTGTGCTTTCCCATTTACATCCTTTCCTGTGTTACTTGTGTTGCTTGTGTATTCCCGTATGGAATCCCAACGTCGTCATCCCGGGCCCAAGGCCAGTAAGTCATACGGGCTAGATGTCGATCAGCACATGTTGTGCTCCTCGTGTAGAGGCAGGGTGTGCTGGCCTGCCTCCACGTGTCCAGAGTGTGCGTCCTGGCTGGAGTTGCAGTGGACTTGTACGCAACAGAGAAGAAAAAGGCGTCTAAGCTGTCTTCTAGGAAGTCGGGTATCAGCTTGCCGTTGACGTCGCCTTCAGCTCCTTCGGAAAGAGGGGTTCTCCTTCCCCTTCCCCTACCCAGAATAGGGGACGAGATAAGTCTTTTGCGGGTAAACGGTCCATTGCCGTTCCCCATGAGTCTGATGTCATTGATGCTAATTGTATTGTACCTACGCAGATGAGTGGGGAGTCTGCTAGAGTGACGGAAGTGTGTTCCGTAGACGAGGTTCTGGTGCCCGTAGGACCTGTCTCGATTGAAGACCCGGTGTGGAGGAGGTCAGGAACAGCTCTTTCCCCCCCATCGTGGCAGTGCTTTTCAGGAACAGTGGTTCCCGGGGCGGGGTAGACAAAGAAAGGCAAGCCACGTGCTCTTCAGACCTTGGCTCCATTGTGTGGACGGCGCCAAGGACGCCATTCAGGTCACCCATGTGGCAAGAGGAGGAGTTTTCGGGCTGGTTTGCCTCACGCGGGGCACTACACACGCCCCCGGCGCCTTCGGCTTCTCTACCGCCGGACTTCATGCAACCTGTCACCCCGGTAGCACAATTACAAGCCCCTAGGATGGTGGCAGAAGACACAGATGACTCAGATAGCTTTTCTTCCTCTTCATCTCCAGCGGCCTTGAGACGAGAAAGAAGAGGAAGAAGTCAAGCTCAAACGCAGACCCTAAGAGGAAGAAGGTCAAGGTTACGAGGAGGAAGAAAAAGAAGAGGAATTCTTTCAGGAGGAAGTGGGTAAAAGGGCTCTTGCCGCTCCAGTGCCTGCCTCGGTGGCCGCTGGAGCTGCTTCCGTGCCCTTGCCCAGTGTCTCTCCGGCTCCGTCCACACGTCAGATGCAGCCGTTAGCACACACCAACTTTCCCGTGCCCGGCAAGTCACCGGCTCCTTCCGTCCAGCGGAGGCAGCCGCTGGCTCGGCCTGGCAGCATGGTGCCCATGCCCAAAGTCTCACTGGCTCCATCCAAGCATCAGATGCAGCCGCTGGCACAACAGGACAGTTTTCTCCACGGATTCCCCCAGGAGGGGGTAGACCCGTGATGGAGCCAGCCGCTCCGTCGAGTCAGCCGGAGGTAAGGGATATGTGCCAGACGGGCGTCATGTGGGACCTCGGACGTTGGAAGAAGCCGTCGCGACGTTAAACCAGGGCATTGCAGATGATAGGAGCCTTACTGCCCCAGTGGTCTTCTCTCAGGCGGAGGCTGCTATGATGGAGGACACATCACAGGATATAGTAAATGTGACCTCCTGGCTGGACTGGTGGGCACCTCCTGGCTGGACTGGTGGGCACGCACTCTGGCAGGGTTCCAGCTCTCCCACGATCTCTCAGTGCCGGAGAATCTGGCCCTACTACAGGATCTCATCCGTTCGGGAGGGAAGGCCATGAAGTTTCTTACATTCCAGTCCCTGACCCAGACGGCAAACTGGGTGTTAAGGAGTAGAGATACGATTCTTAACAGGCTCCCCCGTAGACCTCCCGAACTTGAGGCAAAGTTCCTGAGAAATGCTCCGGTGTGGGGTGAGACCTTGTTCCCCCTTCAGACAGTAGCAGAAACGATGGAGAGAGTTGGGAATCTTAAAGACTCTACAGAGCCCAGACAGTCTCAAGGATGCCTACCTTCAGATCTCCATACAACCCCTCCAGCAGGAAGTACCTCAGTGAAGTGGGGATCCCAGTCTCTGCAGTTCAGGATCCTCTGCTTCGGCCAGTTAACGGCCCCTCAGGTGTTCACGAGGATGTTCACCGTAGTATCAGCCTGGGCACACAAGCAGGGCATCAGGCTGATCAGGTATCTAGACAACTGGTTGCTGCTTTCAGCCTCAGAGGCAGCCTTAAAGGAGCAGGAGGTGAAGCTATTACAGTTCTGCAGAGAACTGGGGGTTACCATCAATTTAGCGAAGGTCCAATTAGTCCCCACCACCAGGATGACGTATCTAGGGATGGTCCTGGACTCCCAGTTAGCAAGGGCATTCCCCTCTCAAGAGAGACTGAACAACCTGGATCATGTTATACGACCATTCCTGACAAATGCACCAATGAGACCCAAGGATTGGCAGAGACTCGTGGGCCACCTGGTCTCGGAGAAGTTAGTTCCTCAGGGGAGGCTCAAGCTGAGGCCAGTCCAATGGAACCTGAAGGACCTCTGGTCACCAGGAGACCCTCCTCAGGACTAGTCAGGATGACTCCGACCTCCAGGAACATGCTCCTCTGGTGGTCCAACAGGGTGAACACCCTAAGGGGGTTACTATTTGCGTCCGCTCCTCCGGAGATGTTGCTCTTCACAAACGCGTCAAAGGAGGGGTGGGGAGCCCATCTGCTCGAAGAGACAGCTGAGGGAAAGTGGTCCCCGGAGGAGAAATCCCTCCTTAAACCTGCTCGAGCTCCTGGCAGTTGAAAAGGTCCTCGCAATATTTGCCCATCACTTTCAGGGAAACTCAGTAGCCCACATGCGCGACAATGCCACTGTGGTGGCATACATAAAGAAACAGGGAGGATTGAGGTCAAGGGAACTGTGCAACCTCACATCTTAAATCCTGGAATGAGCCGAGAGGAACCACATCATTTTCACAGCCGGGTTCATTCTGGGGAAGAGAAACGTTCTGGCCTCAGTAGGGCAGGGCAAGTAGTGGGGTCGGAGTGGTCCCTACACCCGAAAAGGCCCAGGAGGTCCTCCAGTTTTGGGGCTCGCCGGTGATAGACCTGTTCGCCATGAGGCTCAACGCTCAGCTCCCCGTGTTCTGTTCCCCTGTGCCAGACCCGGCAGCAGCGTTCAAGGATGCCTTCCAGCACTCGTGAGACAGACTCGACGCGTATGCCTTTCCCCCCTTTTGGATTCTCAGGCAGGTGCTCAACAGGCTCAGACAAT
The DNA here is from genome assembly GCF_036898095.1 of Palaemon carinicauda. Taxonomy (NCBI): domain Eukaryota; kingdom Metazoa; phylum Arthropoda; class Malacostraca; order Decapoda; family Palaemonidae; genus Palaemon; species Palaemon carinicauda. Next base: position 299,324,621 of record NC_090725.1, on the reverse strand, counting down.
CAAGGGCTACAAGGATGACTTTGGTAGCGCCCTGGTGGCCGGAGAGGGAATGGTTTACGGATCTACAGGACCTGGCCACCCTTCCTCCGTGGCCCCTGCCAGTAAGGGAAGATCTGCTGCACCAGCCTCACTTTCGAAAGTTTCACGAAAACCCTCAGTGCCTTCAGCTACACGCGTGGAGAGTGGTAATACAGGACTTTGGTGTTCAAGTGTGACCAATATGTCTAGTGGCAAAGTCTTTCGCCTTTGTGGAGTTCCCCATAACTAGAGGAAGCAAACATCATTTGGAACCAACTGTCGTACCTGGGCAACTCCTGATGGTCGGGGATAAACCTCACTGAGAGGGACAATGCATTATTCTGTGCCCAGTGATGCATCTCCAATGCTAGTTGCCATTGGATGGAGACTACCTTCATTTGGAGATGTAGGTTACATTTATTGTAGTTGTCACTCATCAGCACCATGGAGTGGCCTTTGAGAGCCTGAGAAGTGGGGTATAAGGTTAGCTATATAACATTCATTCACCTCCTTGGGCACCAACTGTAGGGTGGATGGATGTTTGAGATTACTGGCTCTTCAGAGCCCACTGTACTGAACAAAGATGCATTTTCCCGAAGGAAGCCAACTTCTCCAATGAGGGGACGTGTCCTAGGATATTTTGCAAAGAGCAGCAGAAAGTGATTTCCGTCCCAAGTAGGTTTCTGCCACTTTCCTGTATCTTACTACCCAAACAGCAGATGGAAACTCTGTTCTGGGTCGAGTTAGTATCCATGCCTACATATCTGATGAACTGGTAGGGGATGAGACTGAATCCACAACTCCTTGCAGAGGAGGAGATTCTGTTATAATGAGGGTTTAAGACTGCAAGGAGCAACCAGTCCCCCAGATATCTCGGAAGCATATGCTCATGGCATAAGCATCAGACAAAGGTAAGATCCTGGTAAAGACCATAGGTGCCTTTTATAGCCGTAAACGGATGATCCCGTCTCCGAGGGGGGACCTCGGGCAGGATGGATGAGGGATCTAAATGTATGTATCCTTTTGGTTTATGATCAGAAGAAATTTGGTTTTCTTGATGGCCTTAATAATAGTGGCCAAAGTCTCCATTTTGACCCTTTGTTTGTAAGACAAACAGATTCAAATGGGGCAAGTCCATGACGGGTCTCCAACATTTTCAGCTTTTCTACTAAGAATGGATTGCTGAGGAAGCTTGGAAAGCTGTCATAAAACTCCTTTGGCCAACATTTTGGACACTTCAAGTAAGAGGAAGGGCCTTCTGCTCGGCCTTTCAAATATAATGGTCAGGCTGTTTGAGTCCGAGCAGTGGACAGTCTTTAAATGGAACTCGAGATCCTCAACACAGTACTAAAACATTGTCCTGGGATCGGTCCCGAAGACCTGCCACGTGAGCCAATGGCTTTGCAGGCATCCTTACTGGTGGCGAGTTGGGGGGTGTGGATATACCCTCCCTAGCAGGAACTTCTATAGGTAGAGAAGTGTTCTCTATGGCAAAAGATGGGCTTAGGGTCTTGTGCATCGTAGACTGTTGAAAGTCTGAGGAAGTCATCATCTTTGCTGGTTAACCTACTTAAGAAGGCAAGTTTCTTTTGGGTAATTGGGAAATGGCCAACTTTGGTGCCACAGCTCTTCTCATGAGAGAAGTCCGGTAGACTTTTGCAATTCCATAGCAGTGGACACAGCTGATGGGAAAAAGAGAGGGGGATGGCCACATTTATCAGGCTGGAGTTTCTCAAACAAAAGTATCCTAAGGAGAAAATTGTTATAGGACGTCCTCAGCACGCAGATTTTGTCATTTTGAAGTGTGAAATTGTCCCTGATCAGTGGTCTAGCCAGGAAACAAGTTCTGTATGGCAGACAGCTGCTACCTCCATATTCTGTATCTTGAAACCCGAGAAAATGGAGGGGAGGTTGGGTAATTTGTTGCTAAGGACACTATGTGTCAAGGTTGGCAATGTCAGCATTAATATGGAGTGGGCTCTGAGGGGGTGCCAGAGTGGACATCAGATCTCATCTAACTTGAAATTGCCAAGGGACACGATTACATGCTTGCTTTAAGCAAGTTCTCCGAGGCCCAGACTTGTGTGTTGAATAGTCTAAAGCGTCTCGAATGTGATTAGAGAACGTCATGTCAAACTTGTGCATCAGGCTTTGAAATTGATTGAATTGTGTTTATAATGCATTGCATATTAGCGATTTGTGGAAGGAGGCTGATCTAGGTCATCCAAGCGATGGAATAGGTTCATGATCTTGATGAAATGAGATGTTTCCAAACCAGATCTCAGAAGATCATGGGAGCTTCATCAGCAGAGCTGGTGCCCGCTCGCACAGCAAGGTTTTCCACTGTCATCAATTGTGATAATATCCTGATCACGAGATGGTTTCCCTTCAGGGATAATAAACTGATGGTTTTCTGCCTTAATAGGTATGTTAAAGATGTGATTTTTCTTCAAAAATTGTTCCTCTCTAACAACATTCAGTGAAGGGAGAGAAGTCGTGCTCACTCCCAGTATACAAGTTTCTTCATCTAGCAGTTTGCGAGGGAATAATAGGGAGCTCTTTTTCCTGAACTAAACCTGTCGGAGAAAGATTTTTCCGAGGCAGGCCACTTAGGGCTCCTCTTACGAGGATTGTGTATACAGCATCTAATTACTGTGACGTCATCTGTTGCAGAGGAAGGCATTACTTGAAGATAAAGGGAAATTATCCTGGAGTCCTTTTTTATCCTAAAAATATGTTCCGAAAAATGTGTAAAATTACATTACGAACATTAGGCAAGGTATTTGTGTGAGTACATTTTGGTGAAGGAACAGGTTTGTCATTCATAAAACCAATGATTATTGGGTTATGATAACGAGGTAGTTGGAGATTGTAAGCTGAAGCTGATGATGGAACACAACCACGAGGGGATTCCATTCGTATAGAAGCTTGTGTCATGGCAGTGGCAGCATGATCAGAACAGATTATTGTGTTATATGGTATCGTAGCCATCACAGTCAGTGATGTTACCAAGTGTGCGTACAGTGGTGCATACAGACTTGTTTGCCAAAGAACATGTTCTGGCTGAGTCGTGTACAGTATGGTCAACATCTGCAAAATTAGTGAATGTGTTATAGTTACGAGGGGCAAGTAAAAAATAAGGTTCCCAAAATTTTTGCAGGTATAAGACATTTTTTATTGACATAAATAAGTATACAATGTGAAAGCTTATACTTTAAACTATTTTTCTACATAGTCGCCAGATTTTTCTACGCATTTTTCCTGACGAGTTATCCACTTCTGAAAATCCTCTTCGAAGAACTCCGCCGCTCGGCTGTCGATGAACTTGCTGACCGCTTCCTTCACCTCTTCATCTGTATTGAAGCGTTGTCCACCCAAGTGTTGCTTCAATTTCGGAAACAAGTGGAAGTCGCTGGGAGCAAGATCAGGGCTGTAGGGGGCATGATCAAGCAATTTCCAGCCGAATTTGTCCAGTAGGGCGGTGGTCTGTCGAGAGACATGCGGGCGCGCGTTGTCGTGGTGCAGCCTAATGCCCTTGGTCAGTCTTCCTCTCCGGCGATTTTGGATGGCTCTTTTGAGTTTCGTCAACGTCTCGCAATACCTCTCCGAATTTATTGTGGTCCCTTTAGGCATAAACTCGGTAAGCAAGACGCCTTTTCGGTCCCAAAACACCGTTGCCATCACTTTTCCTGCGGACAGGGTCTGCTTAAACTTCTTCGGCACAGGTGATCCGGTATGGCGCCATTGTTTCGACTGTTCTTTTGTTTCTGGAGTGACGTAGTGACACCCGTAATAATGGAGTCCAAGAATTCTTCGGTATTCTCGGCGCATTCTCGAAGAAACCCCTCGGCACACTTGACGCGATTGTCTTTGTGGGTTTCTGAAAGCATGTGCGGGACCCACCGCGCACACACCTTGTGATAACCAAGTTTTCCAGTCAAAATGTTGTCGATGGTTTTTTCACAAACCTCAGGAACCTGGTCAGCCAGCTCCCGAAGCGTTACTCTCCGATCCTCGAGGAGAATGCGCTCAATCTTCGCCACGACTTCGTCGGACACCGATGGCCTCCCGCTCCTTTGCTCGTCGTGGACGTCTGTGCGTCCTTCGGAGAACTCCCTGCACCACTTGCGGACGTGTTGGACGCTGATGCAAGCTTTGCCATAAACTTCTTCCAACTGTCTATGAATTTCAATAGGTTTAAGCTTCTGCGCGTTTAAAAATCGAATCACTGAACGGATTTCACACCTGGCGGTGACAGCGATTGCAGGCTCCATCGCGGATGGCTGTTAGGACGGCACTGAGCGTCGCAGCGATCGCTCCCGGTAGTGGGAATGGAGTGGGCGGAGCAACAATCAAGGCGGTGTTGCCAGATTTCACCTAGCATCTCGCATGGCGAGTGTACAGCGTTGGGAACCTTATTTTTTACTTGCCCCTCGTACAATGGGCTAACAAGCAGTAAAACTGTTTGGAAGGAGAAGACATTATGTTCAGAGCAACTTGGTAAATGAAAAGCACATTTAAGTGACAATGATAAAGATACTAAGTACTGTAAGGTGTCTTATGCAAGTTCAGATTGTAGAGAGAAAAGTGGGACTTCTCTCATCGTAACAGTGATCAGGATAGAAGGGAAGCCTACCGGCAAAATCACACAACACAGTTGCTAGGTAACCAATTATGATGCAACCGTAACATTTCTTTTACTATTGTCTGATCATAGAAAATGTAACTATGCAACCCATTAAAATGACTCAAAAGTTTGCATCCATATAGGAATGAATAAAAGCCTTTTATCTGCATGGGAATAAATTACATTTTAAAATAATTAGTATTTTTCCCTATTATACAAGCCTGAGGTAACTCGACAGGATTATAAATACAGTACAGCAAAAGCTGGAACATGGCTGTTAAAATGATATTCGAGGTGTAAACATATTTATTTAGGACATTAGGACAAGTCCGGCTGCTGGGGGATCCTGGTGCTCGATACCATGAGGGAAAGATTGAAAATGAAAAAGGCCAGCCATTCATCACTTTCAACATAGACTGACTTGTAACCTCTGCCCTCAACTGGAAGCCCTATAATGGAGCTTAGGTAGATAAACCACTTGCTGAGCAGCCACAACAGGTCCGAAAGGAAAGGTTTTCATGGACTTGAAGGTCACATCTGGCTGTGAATGTCTTCCATTTGCAGACTATTGTCGGGAGATTCTGCATCACAGGTTAATCGCTGGTGAAGGCTAAAGGAGTACTGACACCTGTGATAATGTGAGCCTTTATTTGTATTCCGGTTTCAGCTGAAGATGAAAGAATGCGAAATTACTTCTCTCAACAAAAGGGTAATGGTTTCTTTAGTTTCTTCCTGTACAGTACTAACAAAATGATTCAGGCGAGTTCTAGTAGGTCTGGTGCGTTTAAAAGTCCCTCAATGCCCTTACAGGACAGTAGTAACAACTGCAGATCTTCAAATACTTAGTATCTCTAAGAAGATGGGTTTTGGATAACTAGTATTGCAAAGAACTGGTTTTGGAGATGAACTAAGAGACAAAGCCGAGAGACTCTACCCTCCACCCCCTTCAACAAGCTATGTTGAAAATGAGCCTGCATAGTTGGCTAACTTGTTTGGCTAAGGCCCAAGCTAGAAGAATCTAATTTTAGCATCAAATCCCTCCCTGATGCCCGTTTCAACGGCTCGTAAGGTGTCATCTTGAGAGAACATTATACCTCTACTAGGTTTCAACATTGTGGGCTAGACGGCTCAAGCTCTATACGAGTAGCGAGAGGTACACTCAGAAAAAAAAACATACAACCTGTACCTAAAATCAGATACCTACATAAATTAAGATTGTTTCAATACGAAGTACTTACCTCGAACTACTTTCTTAGGAGTATCTGGGATCTCCTCCCATCCGACCAGAGTTTTGTGTAGTTTACCCTAAACCCATTTTCTATGAGGAGTAACCTCAGGCGGAGTGATACATGCCCTGAGGCTACCCCCGGGTCAGAGAGCATGCTTGCTCAGGTCTCGACCTCCAGTAAGTTCTCTGGTCGCGTCGCGATATCATCTCGCCGCTCTCCTTATCCCAGTGTGACTTGTGTGTCCCCGACCCTTTGTGTCCCACGCGCTTCCTTTGTGCTTTCTCTGCGGGCGCTTGTGTCTCGTAGTGCTTCTCCTTCATCGTGGAGCATCCTCGCCGTTGTCCTGGGCCAATGGCTGGCAAATCGTGTGGAGGCCGACGTTTAGAAGATCCTCCGTCGACACGCCTCGCCCTCCTCAGCCCGCTCCTAACCACCCTAGGAGAGACATCTCGGCGACAGCATGGTCCCAGTCGTCTCAGCCCTCCCGTAGGGGATCAGCCCCGAACCAAACTGCCTATAGACCATCCTTCTCCGCATCCAGAAGAGGTCGTTCAGGCCGCTCATCGAGGAGGAGATAGGGAGGGAGGCCCCCTACTCCTGTCGGAGCCTCTGGTGGGGGGGATGCCTCAAACTTTTTTGGCAAGCATGGGAAAAACACGAAACAGACCCGTGGACAGTGACAGTTCTGAAAGAAGGCGACAGGTTGTCCTTCCTAGTGGACCCTCCTCCTCTGATACCAGATCAGCAGGCGGAGTGGCTAGCCCCCAAGGATCTCTTGAAACGGACAGCTCTGCAGGGAGAGGTCTCAGCGATGTTGGCGAAAGGGGCAATGGAACCTGTTCGGGACCCAGGTCTGGGGTTCTACAACAGGCTGTCCCTGGTGGAGAAAGCAACAGGAGGATGGAGACCGGTCATAGACCTCTCAGCCCTCAACAAGTTCGTCTGCAAGACGGACTTCAAAATGGACACTCCAAAATCAGTCTTGGCATCCTTGAGAGAAGGGGACTTCATGATGTCAGTAGATCTCAAGGATGCCTACTTCCAGATCCCAGTTCACCCCTCCAGCAGGAAGTACCTACGGGTGAAATGGGAGAACCAGACGTTGCAGTTCAAGACCCTCTGCTTCGGGTTGTCCACTGCCCTCCAAGTCTTCACAAGGGTCTTCACAACGGTCTCAGTCTGGGCACACGAACAGGGCATCCGCCTGATTAGTTACCTGGACAATTGGCTGCTACTTTCAGCCTCAGAGGAAGTACTGAAGGAGCAAGGTGCGAGGTTACTGCAGTTCTGCAACGATCTGGGGATCACCATCAACCTAAAGAAGTCTCAACTGATACCCTCCACCAGGACGACCTACCTCGCGATGGTTCTGGACTCCCGGTTAGTGAAAGACTTCCCCTCTGCGGACAGGCTGGATAATTTAGACCAGGTCCTCCGCCCCTTCCTGACGGATCAACTCAGGAGGGCAAAGGACTGGCAGAGACTAATAGGTCACCTTGTGTGTCTGGAGAAACTGTTCCCCAGGGCAGGCTAAAGCTCAGGGAGGTCCAATGGAACCTGAAGGAGAACTGGATCCAAACGGATTCCCCCCACAGAGTGGTCCCGGTGTTTCCGAACACGAAACGGGTCCTAGAATGGTGGAACTGCAGGACGAACACCCTCAAAGGGATGCCCTTTGCAGCCGACCCTCTGGAGATGCTCCTGTTCACGGACGCGTCGAAGGAGGGGTGGGGTGCTCATCTCTTAGGGAAATCAGCAAGAGGAAATTGGACAGCCCTAGAGAAGACCCAGCACATCAACGTTCTAGAACTGAGGGCAGTACAAAGAGCGTGCCTGGAGTTTGTATACCTACTCCGGGGAAACACCGTAGCGTTGGTGTGCGACAACGCCACGGTAGTAGCTTACATAAAGCAGCAGGGAGGCCTAAGGTTGAAGGAGCTGTGCGTCCTCACTTTACAACTTCTGGAATGGGCCGAAGTGGAACAGATAAGAATATCAGCGAGGTTCATCCCAGGGAAAAGGAACGTCCTCGCCGACGGCCTCAGCAGGATAGGCCAAGTGGTAGGATCCGAATGGTCTCCACACCCGGAAGTAGCCAGGTCCGTCATCCAGAAATGGGGTTCGCCGGTGATGGACCTCTTCGCAACAAAACTGAACATGCAGCTCCCCGTGTTCTGTTCTGTTCCAGACCCAAAAGCGGCGCTCGAAGACACCTTCCAACATCCGTGGGACAATCTCGACGTGTATGCTTTTCCCCCCTTCGGGATGCTCAGGCAGGTCCTCAATAGGGTGAGAAAGACGAGCAACCTACATATGACTTTGGTAGCGGCCTGGTGGCTGGAGAGCGAGTGGTTCGTGGACCTAAGGGAACTAACACAACAGCCGCCCTGGCCCCTTCCGGACAGGCCAGATCTTCTCCGACAATCACACTTCCAAAGGTTCCACGAAAATCCATGGTCCCTCCACCTTCACGCGTGGAGGTTATTGAGCGTCTCCTGAGGAGGGAAGGCTATTCGTCGAGTACAGCAACGAGGATGTCGGGCTACCTGAGACGGTCGTCGACAGCTGTATATCAGGCTAAGTGGGCCACCTTTACCAAATGGTGCGCCACTAGGGACATCAAGCCCCTGAAGGTCTCCATTCCGCAGGGAGCGGACTTCCTAGTTTACCTCAGGGACGTGGTCAACATGTCCAATCCAGCCATCAAGGGAGTCCGCGTGGCTTTGGGCCAAGTTTTTCTCCTGAAGGGCATAGACCTGGGTAACTCCAGATATATCTCAATGCTCATTAAGAGCTTTGGGCAATCATGCCCCCTGCAAGCTGTTTAGGTGCCACAATGGGACTTGGCAAGGGTCCTGAAGATATTATCCGAGCCTTCGTTTGACCCCTTGAAAGACATCGTGGACAAGGATCTCACTCTCAAGACAGTTTTCTTGCTGGCGTTAGCTTCAGCTAAACGGGTAAACGAGATTCATGGTCTGTCCTACGAAGTTGCTCACTCGAAAGGTTGGCGAGAAGTCACATTCAAGTTCATTCCTTCCTTCGTAGCTAAGACCCAGAACCCTGCCGTATGGGACCCCAGGTTTGAGGGTTTCTCTATTCCGGCAATCCCCCCGGTCAGACGACGTGAAGGATCTGCATCTATGCCCCATCAGGGCAGTGAGAAAATACTTGGAAAGAACAGCAAGACTCCAGCCCGGGATCAAGAGTCTTTTTGTTTCCACTGGCCTCGTGAAGAAACCAGTCTCGAAGAATACCATCTCCTTCTGGTTGCGGCAGGTCATCATCAGGGCCTACAGTAAGGCGGGAATCCCCCTGCCGGGGAAACCCAAGCCCCATGACATTAGAGGCTTGAGTACTACGTTGGTCTTCGAGAAAAATATGGCAGTGGGTCAGATCCGAAGGGCAGGCACCTGGGCCAACCAGTCTACCTTCACGGCTCACTATTTAAAGGACTATTCAAGAAGATCCCTGGACGGGTTCTCGATAGGTACCGTCGTTTCAGCGCTCCAAACGGTTTAGAGGCATAGCCTCAGCGATAACCGCGGGTAACAAGCACAAGAGACACAGGTTCGTTCCTTAAACCCTCTTGTACTTCCTTCCCCATTTTCCGCTTCAAGTGGGTTCTGTGAGGGCCCTGAGCCAGAGACGAGTACCTCATCAAGAGGAAGACATGTCCCCTAGGATTTCTTGCACAGGTGAGTTTCTTAAGACACTAAGATGGGTTTTTGTGTAGTTTCCTCTCAATCGTTTTCTATGGGGTCAACACGACCTAGCCACTTTCTAGGTCTCTGGATATTCCTCAGCACGGTCTTAAGAACTTTTTAGGGCCACGCCCACCTCCTAAAGTATAAGTCTCCTAAGAAAGTAGTTCGAGGTAAGTACTTCGTGTTGGAACAAATCACAAATTTTAAGTTATTTGTATTTTTCCTAACAGTACTTACCTCGAACTACTTTCGGGTAATGGCCCACCCTGCCTTCCCCGAGTGTCCCCTGGTTTTCTTAAGAGACCTTAGCAACCAAGAACTTACTGGAGGTCGAGACCTGAGCAAGCATGCTCTCTGACCCGGGGTTAGTCTCAGGGCGTGTATCACTCCGCCTGAGGTTACCCTTCATAGAAAATGGGTTTAGGGTAAATTACACAAAACTCTGGTCGGATGGGAGGAGATCCCAGATACTCCTAAGAAAGTAGTTCGAGGGAAGTACTGTTAGGAAAAATACAAATTACTTAAAATTTGTGATTTTCATATGAATTCTACATCGTACAAAATTAGAATAATTTTTATACAATATGGTCAGGTAAATACAAAAGTAGAGGGGATTTTGTGCGTAATATTTTTCTAGAGTCCCCTTTAAGAGTCTCAAAACATAGTCAATTGCCCATTTAACTTGCTGAAATTCCATGTTGGGCCCTAAATATTCTCATGTCCATAATTTAACTTTCCTTCAATTATAGGCAGAGCAAGAGAAATTGGCTGCCATCATAAGTGCAGATGGTGATGCCACAGCTGCTACACTTTTAGCCAAAGCTTTTGCTGAAGCTGGTGAAGGCCTAGTGGAATTGAGGAGGATAGAGGCTTCTGAAGATATTGCTTATAGGTAAGTTATGGATACTTCTATGTAGAAGTTTTTGCTTCATACTAAAATGATCCTTTTGGGGTAATTTTCACTTCATAAGGGTGATGTTGGTTGGAGTAGGACTGCTATTTCTGTTAGATATAAATGAAATCTGCATTTACATTCACATTAAATTCTAGTGGCATATATATTGGATATTCTTCCTTCAAATTCATTGGTATTCAAAGGTTTGACAATAATTTAGTTGATTAATAAACAATTGTCTAATACATACTCATTTTACAGGTTATCCAAGAATCGTGGAGTGATGTATCTACCTAATAACCAGAATACTCTATTAAACCTCCCACAACAATAATACTTTTAGGACAGTGCAGATTTTGTAAAGCATAGTTTGAATTACAGAATTGTAGACTGACAAATGTGCTCATGAATGAGATTATTTCATTTTCTGCACAATGTGGTAAAGATCCAAGTAACAGTGCATTATTATTGTTTAACATTGGTAAATTCTGACCATACAAGTAATATTGGCCTTAAATTGAATACAATTACTACAGATGGTGGTTGTACTTCCTCTGGAGGTGTTGAAGGTTCACTGTACTAAGCATAAACAATAATGTCAATAGTCTTGGTGATGTGTAAATAGTTTCCATTAATGCTATCCATAACCTTTGATGATTGGTAATTCCAAAATAATCAAGTTTAGATTAATAAAAAGGTATTGGGCAACGAAACTATGTGGATTTGTTGGGAAATAGCATTGTACATTCTATACAATATATAAAAGTTATGTTATATTGCAGGCTTGTTTTGTAAAAAATAAAATTTTTTTTGGCTTATTTGTTTTTATTCTTTCAGCTTTAAATAGGACATTTTGGTTTGTAGCGAATGTAAATAGTTTGTTCTATCATGAATACAATCCCTTTTTGCACGTTACAATGGATATTAATTCGGTGAATTCTGAAAACTAGCCCAAAGAATTTCTATTGAGCCATAACTACCCACCATTAGTTAGCAAAGCCCTCCTTGCTCTAGCGATAGCCCTAGCTGCCTCCTTCGAAAATCCTCTAGCTCTTGTGAGGTTTTCGATAGTCTGAAGGCAGTTAGACATAGAGCTCGAAGGTTTTGATGGTGTCTTGCCAAGTGAGGTTGTTTGAGAAGATCTACTCTCAATGGGAGGCTTCTCGGAATGTCCACCATCCATTCCAATACCTCTGTGAACCAATCTCTTGATGGCCAAAAGGGAGCCACTAGAGTCAACCTGGTTCCCTCATGTGACACAAACTTTTTCTAACACCTTGTACAGAACTTTGAATGGTGGGAACGCGTACATGTCCAGGTGAGACCAATCCAGCAGGAAAGCGTTTGCGTGTATCGCTTAGAGGTCCGGAACTGGGGAGCAGTATGTCTCCAGCCTTTTCGTTTTCGTTTCCGAGGTTGCGAACAGGTCTATGGACGGACGACCCCAAATCCGCCATAGCTTCTCGCATACCTCTTGATGCAATGAGTGGACAGAACTTGATCCCTCCTGCTGAGGCTGTCTGCCTTCACTTTCTTCTCTCCTTGGATGAATCTTGTAAGCAGGGTTACATATCTTTCCTTTGCCCAAACGAGAAGAATCTTTGCAGTCTCGTAAAGTGACCTTGAGTGAGTCCCGCCTTGTTGGCTATGTAGGCCAATGCTGTGGTGTTGTCAGCGTTGACCTGCATCACTTTGTTCAACACCGACCCTTCCAAACCCAACAGGACTGCCAACAGCTTCTAATTGATGTGGAGGCTCTCCTGATCCCTTGTCAGCAGACCTGAGATCTCCAACTTGCCCAGTGTTGCTCCCCACCCCGAGTCCGAGGTGTCAGAACATAACACAAGGTCTGGGCTCCTTTGTTCCAATGAGAGACCTTCCTGAAGCTTGCCCAGGTCGTTCCACCACTGGAGGCAACTTCTTACTGGTTCCGTAAGGGGAATGCTTTCCGTCTTGAAGCTCTCCTCTTTGTTCCAATGAAGATTGAGGTGAAATTGAATTGTTCCAGTGAGGAGAGGGGTTCCCAGCAGACTCATCCACTCTCTTACCGAACAAACTCTTTTCTCTAGAAAAGCACAAAGTTTCAGGAGGGCTTGTTGTATCCTTGAGGGTGACGGAAAAGCCTGAAAAGCTAGACTCCGAATCTCCATACCCAAATAGAGGATCTTCTGGGATGGAATCAATTGAGACTTCTTTGCGTTTACAAGAAGACCCAGTTCCTCTGACAATCTCAATGTCAGACGCAGATCCTCCAGACAGCGATTGAAGGAATGAGCTCCGAAAAGCCAGTCTTCCAGATACAAGGAGGCTCTGATGCCTCTTGAGTGCAGCATACTCGCTACATTTAACATAAGCTTCGTGAAAATTAGAGGAGCGGTGCTGAGGCCGAAACATGGCCCGAAACGAAGACTTCCTTCCTGTAAACGAATCTCAGGTAACGCTTGAAACTTGGATGAATGGGGATATGAAAGTAAGCGTCCTGGAGGTCTAAAGAGACCATCCAGTCGCCCTTTCTTACTGCTGCTAGCACAGTCTTTGGCGTCTCCATAGAGGACTTCGTCTTCTGATCGTAGTCGTTGAGGATACTTACGTCCAGGACTGGTCTCCATCCCCCCCCCAGGTTCTTGGGAACCAGGAATAAGCGGTTGTAGAACCCTGGTGACTTCAAGTCTCGCACCCTCTCTACTGCTTTCTTTTCCAACAAGAGAGACATTTGGAGGTGCATAGCCTGTCTCTTCGACTCCTATTCTGGGAGAGAGATCTATCGGATCTAAAACTAACGGAGGTTTCATAATGAAAGGAATCTTGTATCCATCCTTTAAAACACGAACAGACCAAGGGTCTGCCCCCCTTCTCTACCAGGCTCGCCAGAAGTTGTTCAGTCTGGCCCCTACTGCTGTCTGAAGGCGAAAGCAGTCAGACTCTGCTTCGCTCAGGTCTGCAACCTCTCCTTCTAGCTCTCCTCCCGTCGGATTTAGAACTACCCCTACTGATGGTCTTCCCTCGAAAAGGCTGTGAAAATCGAGGAAAAGGAGTTTCTTCTTTCGGTTTACGGCTAGTAAAGGAAGTCGGTAGGACCTTCCTTGCAGTCTTTGAGACTAAGTCTTGAGTGGCCTTCTGAGTCAAAGCGGAAGCAACCTCTCTCACTTAAACTCCAGAGGAAACAGAGAGGGAGAAAGAGGTGCAAACAGCAACTCCAACTTCTGGAAGGGTGTGACCCCCATAGAAAAAAAAAAAGAACACATTGTTGCTTTTTTCTTAAGAACCCCAGCTGAGAATAGGGCTGCCAACTCATTAGAACCGTCTCTAACGGCTTTATCCATACACAACATAATGTGTATAAAACTATCAGTGTCAGGATCTTTTAGGGTTGAAACTTTCTTCCCCAAGGCTCCCCGAGTCCAATCCAGAAAGTTGAAAACCTCGAAGGCTCTTTAGACGCCTTTAAAATGATCGAACTCAGAAGTCGACCATAGAATCTTAGTCCTTCTCATGGTCAAGCGACGAGGAGAGTCTACTAGGCTTGAAAAGTCGCCCTGGGCAGAGGCAGGAACTCCCAAGCTGAGAACTTCTGTCTCGTACCACACACTTGACCTGGACGCTAATCTAGCTGGAGGAAAAGCGAAGGCTGTCTTGCCTTGGTCTTTTTTTGGATGGCATCCAATCTCCCAACATCCTTAAGGAATGCTCTCTTCGAAGACCGAGAGAGAACCATCTTAGTGAACAGTGATTCCCTCCCTGCCTTCCCTAAGGTAAACTCCAAAGGAGGTGAACGCGGAGCAACAGGAACAAACTGGTCTGGAAATTCTTCCGTAAAGACTTTCATAATCTTCTTAAGATCGACTGAATGATGAAGGGTCTTAGGCTCGTCTCCCTCAGAGAAATCATCCAAAAGTTCAGCCAAGGGAAAGTGATCATCAGGCTCTTCCTCCGATAAAACTAACTGTTGTAGAGGCATCTTCCAGAATAAGAGGAGACTCCTTACGGGCCCGACCACTGTCCAACACAGGTGTGAGGTCATCACGTACAGTGTCACGATGATCCATCGCTCGACTCTCAGAAAGAAGTCGCTCGCGATCATGAGGATCGGCACTACAGCGCCCACGATCTTGACGCTCGGTATGAATGACGTCCGCTGCTCTTACGCTCGCCGTCACATCCGACTGCATGTCGTTCAACATATGATTGACGTTGGGCGTCACGTTTCACTTGACGTTCGACATCACGCGCTTGTCGTTCGACGTCACGTCTAACTTGACGCTCGGCGTCACGTTTAGCTGCATGGCAGTCGTCGTCGCGCTTAGTTGGTTGACGCTCGGCGCCACGCCTGATAGCTTGACGTTTGGTGTCAAGAGGATCAGGATCACGACGTTTCACAGAAACCTTATCACGTCTTATCACATCGTTCAGCGCAGTGTTTAACCGCTTGACGCTTGGGAAGCTGTCCGTCGTCAAGCGCTTCTAGACTAGCCACCTTACGACGCTTAGCGTCAAGTTGCGAAGTTTCCCGGCGGTCGGGATCTTGGCGAACCACTTCCTTGTTGACAGCAGGATGATACGTCTGCATAAAAGACAAGAGCTGCTGCTGCATGTCTTGCAACATACTTCAATTCGGGTAAACTTGCGGTGACGCAGGTGAAGTTACTTCAACCGCAAACTCGTCTTCTTCATCGCTCTAGTAACGCGCCGAGCGTCCGGAAGACGACAACCAGTCTGACGGTGGCGGCGGAGCATGAACCGTGATACCAGACTCAGGAACTAGATCTGCAACAGGCTGGACTAGACATTTGTCAGATTCTGACATCCTATCAGGACGTTTAGCAAGAGAACCTTCTACAGAGGAAGGGAAACACTCTGGACTGGTCCAATGGCTACAGCCAGGCGCTTGCGGCAACAAGTCGCGACATTGAGCTACGGCATCCATTTTCCTCTTAAGAGGTCTGGAGGCTAGACGCCAGCCCCTGCTGTGCGCTGCGTCATTCGAAGATGAGGAAAACACCTTAACCTCACCTTTCCCATGGTGAGGGTGAGCGTTCCGTGAAGCGACAACAGGTACGCTCGAGGGGACGTCTGCTCGAGCGATAACGCCTCTCGTTCCCTTTTGCCGATCGACATTCCTTCTCCCAGGGGTTGGGGAGCTTGGAAGAAGTCTAAAGCTAGGTGAACGACAGGTTCGAGCAGACGCACCCTCTACAGCACTAAACACATTAACTGCACTCTTCGCACTAACACTTTTTAATTGATTCACATCGGACCTAAGTTGGTTCCTGTCCGTGGCGAGCGATTCAACTCTTACTCCCAGGGCCTGAATAGCGACCATCATGTCTTCAAGCGTAGGCTCAGCGGTAAAAGTAGTGGGATTGGAAACTACCACTACAGGGGAAGGATTAGGTTCAATGACACGGGAAGTGGATAATTCTCTAGAACAAGAACTACGTCTAACTCTGTCTCTGAAGTTTACGAGTGTAGCGGTCAAAAGCCAGCCACTCACTCTCAGATAACGAAACACATTCGTCACACCGATCCCCCAACTCACATACTTTACCCCTACATTCAACACAAATTGAGTGGGAATCTCCAGGTCTTACACCCTTTCACACACTTTCTATAAGTGGGAGAAGGGTCGGCCATTATGAATAGTTATTAAGAGATCAAAACAAGCAAGGGTCAAAATAATCCAAATCAATAAAGTTTCAAGCGAATTCGAAAGCAAAATCCAACAAGCGAAAGCCAATAACCAAATTGGTAGTACATCACCAAAGATTGCCAAAATCCAGGTTAATTAACGAGTGAATATCCAACGATGTCGCCGTCAATGGCGGCAGAGAAGATCTGAGGAATCATGGGATGGTTCTAGGTACCTCGCGTGAGAGGGCGCTGGTGTACACCTGGCTACTCTATCTGCGATTGCCGCGAGTTTTGAATTTCTGCCGGACGTCAGAGACTAAAGCTATTTTTATACAGTATAACCAACGGGCAAGTTTGATGTTTAAAAATTACCGTATAAAAGTAATCAGTGGCATAAGTCTAAATCAGACAGAAAAGATACATACCGAATCACCAATCAAATCAGAGACCAGGGCATAGCAAATCTCACACCCACCTGGATGCCAGACTAACAGATCGCACACCCGGTATGCGAACGGCAAACTTCATGCCCACAAGGTTGCTACAAAACTGCAGTGCAAGCCGTCTCCTGACAAAGTACCACCTGTAAAATGATTGGGTACATGAGAATAAAATTAACTCGTGCCAGGGATTCCCTGGCGGAAAACGTAAGACTATAATCCGCTAGCGGCAGAAAACATGCAAACGTAAGAGTTAAATAAAGTAGAAAATAGCATTAAAATCAACAAACCCCTCTGTTATGTCCCTTAAAATTATCAAAATATCCGGAGCCCAGAACAATGAGTGGGAACGAATAACTAGTCTCATAGAACATAAATATAAAGAAATTCTCACAATACGGGATACCCACCGGAGGGAGAAGCGTAAGCGAGAAAGGACTAGAAGACTAAAAACAATCCTCAAAATCCGTAGGCTTCGGAAAACAAAAAACACGACAAAAACAGATAGGAGTATAAACAAGGCGCTGGAAGACATGCGAAAGTCTGGTGCATAAACTAAAATTATATAATAATAATGCCGGAATACATGCGTAAGACCGGCGCAAAAAACGTATTTTGAGCGAAGCGAAAAGAATATATTTTTGGGTGAGGTAGCCATGTTGTCCTGATGCAAGTTCCTTTAAAGTAGCTTCCTAGGTTATATTTAACTACAGTGATATATCCCAAAGAATCTTACTTAAGGTATCCAGAATTCTAACTCCTGGCGCGAATATCCCTGGCTTTCGCCTTTAGGGATATCGCATAATATCAGAGGACGTATTCTTGACACGCCACATAGCTATCTACACCCGGAATAGCGTTTTTGCTTCGAGAGGGGAAAGTAGCAAGAATCGGAGGAGAGCCGTTATTAAGGCACGCTCTACTCCTACTGTTGAGTACCTGTATGACGTCACGACCGGGTGCCATCTTGTTAGTCCTTCTTTTGTAGCGGCCTTACACGACATTTTCCCAGTGCTCTCACGCTATTTTTGGAATATTTTCTCGCTATGATGCTTTCTCCAGCCTCATCTGCCTCTGGAAAGTTGAGTATTATCTTTACCTTTAATGTAAGCTCTTGCCAGTTTTTTCCTCGATTCAAGGTTCAATTAACGTATAAGAGCTGTTGCCTAATCGGAGGCGTCATGGACGCTGTCGTTCGATATGCACGATTCCTTTAGTCAGCCAGAACGACCTTCCCAGTATATTTCGCTTTAATAAATTTAGCTATTTAGCCTTCATTGCTAGGAAATTTTATATAATGCCGATAGTATTTGGGGTTCGGCGATTTAGGTAACCGATCCTCACTTATGCTAGGCTTCCTAGCCTAGACGTCTGCCTTTTACTTTCATGCATGATATATAATTTTTCCTAGTGTGGTAATTTATTGAAGCTTTAGGCAATATTTTATACATGTAAGATATTTACTGCATAAATTTTCCTCTCCCAAAGATAGTATACGAGAGTTTCAGTGATTTAGGTAACTGATTCTCACCGCCTATAGGCTACTAGCCTAGGGGCTTTAGTATACTTTCATACTTGTCCCCGATTGCTCTTGTATCGCGTTAAGTGGAGACTGATATCTCCTAGTCCTTTATAGGGCGTATGTAATCCCAAAATACACTATAAGCTCCACTGCCATCGCCCTCCCCAACAACACAAAACATTAACAAATATAGGATAAAGAACGGTATCAGAACAGAGTGGGGTATCTGAATCCGATTGAAGAAACAACTACCATACATAGAAATGAATCTAAATTATCCCGACTCTCTGGGATGGGAGGATAACAAGGATTAATAACATGGGGGGGGGGCAAGGCACATACCCAGTCTCGAACGCCTGGCAGCCAACCGAGGCGAAACGAGAAGATAGCGTTACCCGCACCGATGTAGGGGGCGTATGGGCCAGCCCCCCCCCCCCTCCCTCTCGAGGAACTTCCCGTTTTCTACCAGAGAGCACGTGTCCAAAGCCAACCTCCTAAGAAGAGGGAGGCGAAGGCGTAAGGGGGAAGGACCCCAAGAAGGGGGGGAGACCAGTACAAAAATCAGGTGACCATTGTGATCGAAGGGAGGGGGAGGCCACCCACCGAAACACAAAGGAAAGACCCATAAAGGAAAGACCCATAAAGGCGGCAAGCATATAGCTCCCGCATCGTATGTAATAACACAATATATAATGGCAGACATAAAAAATGACTAGAATAAATGCTAACACGCAAAATGAGGATATTAGGGGGAAAAGAACACGGTGTAATTAAAATAAAAACTAAACCTTTCATAATAGGGAAAATGCTGAAACGGAAAGGGCACAAAGCAAATAAACACCAATAAGGCTTCCAAAATCGGGAAAAAAAACGATCCAGAACAACCAAATAAGAACGTGTTCGTCTCCCCGAAAGGAACTCAAAAACATAAAAGCTGGCAGGAAAGGCTACCCACCAAAACCGCTTATGGTTCGGCCAAGTAGGCTAACAAGCACAGCACAACATAAAAATAAAATACACTCATGCCAAGACATTAAATTAGATGTCCATAACATAAACAAGGGCTTACAAATAGTATGAGGAACTAAATGAAAGCCCGATAAACAGAGGAAGCGACACCAACATGGCCCCAGGCGAACCCCCCCGAAAGGGAACAACAAGCGGCTATAAGAAAAAACCAAACAGGGTAAAAGATTAAACGAGTGTCGCTACCTAGAAATCCCAAACAGACAAATATAATACTCAACTTGGGAGCAGGGATCTCTAAAACGTCGGACATCTTCAAAACCACAAAACAACACAGAGCAAAACAAAACACGTCTGACCAACGCTGGTGCTGTCGAGGAATGAAGTAAGGGGGTGGGGAGGGATAGTCGTAGTAGGAGGCAGCAGACGGGTGTAGGACGGCACCTCATTGTTCCGGGGGATGTTGATGAGGGAGACGTCTAATTGGTGAGGGACCTATGATCGTGGTTCAATCACGCCCCAATTTTCTGTACCGACACTCCGAGAGTGAGCGAGCTAGGTTTATTCCTGGCATTCCATGCATCCTTTTTTCTCTGGTATATTCAGCAATAACTATGCCTTAGAATAGTGCTAGAGGAGCATTCCACGGAGCGAAACAAGTCGAGCCCAGAAAAGGAATTATGCGAGCTATTTTGGCCGAGCCAGGAAGGTAGAAACCAGGGATTGTACAATTCTCGTTAGATGGAACCCTCGGGTTATTGCCGCCAATGTGGATGGCTGTTGATTAATTGCAGCAGTCGCATGCCACCATTGTACCCCCCCAGGGCACAAAAGTTATTATATGTAATCCTTCGAAGTCACCGCCACAGATAGGAATGTTTAGAAGACGAGTCTTGGGAAACAATCCTTTGGGATTATCTAGACTTCTTCCTATGGATTAGAGAGCTCATCAGAACATATCTGTATACGATACCATGTGCTCTCGGCCTCACTCCATCATGCCTTCAAGGCACAATGGTCTTGCGAGACAACTCTTCGAGGTTATTCCTTCAAGCCCTGGGATGGAATCGGCTCTTGTATGAATTTATGAATGATAGCAAATGTCCAATATTCACTTACAAGTACACTTGTCCCAACCACTGGGGCAGACAAGTGCCTACTACTGATAATAGTCAGTTCGCTTAGCTAGCTACATGTGCTCCCCGTAGGTGCACATACACTCATGAAAATCATGTTCATAATGCTATAGCTAGACCATTTCCTTTTGAGCAATGACGTTGTGCTTCATCGCACATACATTATTTCCCAAAACGATTTCATGAGGTATCATGTTAGTTTTCACACCAACATGTTTATGAGCTCTACTTAGTCAGGGAAATTGCGTTTTGACACCAGCATGCAGGCAAGCGAGCTGCTACTGCTGAAGAAAGCCGTTACTTCGTCAGTTTTATGTGCCATCTTCGCTGGAAGATAAGCCATAAGTAACGAACAATGGTTGTATCCCTTGGGGCAAAGTTGGGTTATTCATAACATTCCTACCGTTATGTAAATAGAAACTGGACAGCAGTTTACTCGCAAGTGGGCAACCTGCTTCATCCCATCAGGTCCTCCCTGACATCTCCGGATTGTATGTCTTGGTATCAAAAGTACTTAGGCTCCGAAACTTTGCATAAGCAAGTCTGTTCCCTTGAGAGGGGATACTCGACACTTATGCCAGTGTTGCCTATTGGGAACAGATAAGAAACTTATTCTCCTTATATAAAGGATGCCTGTCATCAGGGAGAAGGTCTCGTTTGCTAATATTAACTGAAGTTTTTCAATGGAGTTTCGGGTGCAACGAACCATTCGGTCCTCACCCGGATTTCCATTCTTCCCCAGGGTACCAGTCACAGGGAATTCCTGCCATAGATCGGAGGAAATTTACCTTCTAGAGTAGTTCATATCTGAACTTATGCACACGGCTACATGTCTGACAAATGTGATTAAAGATACGTCTCAATTTTGTCCTTTGGAAGTACCGTAGTCACTTGTGACCAATCGATTGCTTGACAGCTATCTACTAGGGAGAAATTTGCTGTAATGCTATTACCTGGCTAGAGATTACTGGCTACTGTAGCGTTTACCAATCTGCAGTAAACAGACATGACCAACTCTAATTGTAGCAAAGGCAGTTTTTGGACAGGGTTCACCTTCCCTTTACAGAGACAGTTTCTTGCAATGCATCTCATCGCAGGTCTCAACAGCGATCGACATGAATGTTTACTTGTTTAAGCAACCTCTCTGTGCCCTCAGGCACTCAATGGAGTTGATCATTTTGCTTGAGAGTCAAATAATCCTTGTTCCTCAGAACTGTCTGATGGAATCAGAAGAATGAACAGTTTTCCCTGAAAGGGTTACTGGTACAAACTGTCTCTCCTTTTCTCAAATTACAATATCAGCTATAGCATGCAGAATCACGCTTTAGGGAGGGAAGTCAATGGCACCTCGAACTTGATGGCAATTGGAGGTCGTGATTGCTCTTGCTATTAAGGCATCACTTGCACTTAAGTCTTTCTGGGGGATAATGCCACAGAATGAGGAGATAAGTTGTGTTCAATCCCTGGGCAGCCAGCGCTGAACCTCTGGGTTAAGTGTCATGACCCACTTCTTTTCTCCTTCCATTGTCTAGACATTTAGTGACTTTGACCACTGGTTGGTTATCACTGATGTTTTTGGGCTCAAGCCATGTCGTCCTGATGGAAGGTTCCTATTGGTAGCTTTCTAAGGGATATTTGGCTACAGTGATATTCCCAGAGAATTGACCTTTAGGTCTCCAGAATTCTAACTCCTGGCGCGAATATCCTTAAAATTTCTCTTAAGGATATCGCATAACATCAGGGGACGTATATCTTGATACGACGCATAGTAATCTCCACCCCGAATAGCGTTTTCGTTTCGAGGGGGAAGAGTGGTGAAAACAGAGGGGGAGCCATTATCAAGGTTACCCTTCCTCCCGTACTATTACAAGTATCCAAGATGGGGCTCATTCCTAATATTGTAGCGAATTCGCACGGTGGTTTTCCCTGTTGATCTAATGTTTTTGATCGCTTTTGTGAGGATTAATCCTGCAATCTCCAGTTTCTTCTGCCTCTGGAAAGTTGAGTATTTATTCTTTACAGTGTATAATTTTTAGCTCCTGCTTCACAATGAAATTAGTTTAGTGTGTTTTGGAGCTTGGCCGGTCACCGGAGGCGCCATTGGCGCTGTCGTTCGTTATGCATGCTTTATTTAGTTAGCAGAACGACACTCCCGGTTGTAATAGCATTAATAAATTATGAAAGCTATTTAGGCACAATTATACTAGTAAAGATATTTATTTTATACATATAATTTCCTCTTCCTTATGTCGATCGTATACGTTAGAGTTTCGGCGATTTAGGTAACCGAGATCTCGCCCCGCGCTAGGATACCTAGCCTATGCGCTTTAGTATACTTTCATACATTATCCCCGTTTACCCTCGTGTATCATTTTATCAATTCAACGGGAGATAGTATATCTCATAGAATTATTTATATAACTCGATACTCGTCTCCTGTGGAGATTTAAAGGGTAATCCCTCCTTCCTTCTGAGTGCCGCCATAGGCGACAACCCTGTCTGGTCTTGCCATAGAGTAGTTCACTCCGGCTTGACTAGGCTAGGTTTTTTCTGTCTCCCACCCTTGCCGGCGAGTATCCAGGCTTTGGTTTTCAACAGAACCTCAGAGTATTCAGTCTTTCTGCCGGCAGCCGAGCAGTAGGGTGAGTAGTCACTCCCCTGCCGGCTTACAGCTGCCGGCATAGGAGGCTAAGCCTCCCTAGCCCGCACCTGAAGTGGTAGTTTGATGGTGCCACCTTCTCCCCTGCGGTCTAGAAGACTAGTCGTGTTTCGGCAGACCCTAGGCTTTAGAACAGATATTCTTCTGCAGTCCATAAGTCTTTTCCTTATGGACGCAAGGCTCTGGGAAAGATTGTGCCGGCTGCCGGTGGGAGACCCCTCTACTGTCAAGTATTCTTAAGTCCTCCCTTGGATTGCCATCCACATCCCTGAAGACGGCAGTGACTGGCAACGGATTTTGTGGCTGGATGGAAGCTTGAATGACGCATTCTCCCCTTCCATTTGAACCCTCATTCTGGAGGAAGGCAGTAAGGTTAAGTACTTACACCCTTATTTATTGTTAACAAATATTTTAATAAGGCAGCCCTTCACTCAATGCTTTCTCTCTCTCTGTCAGCTAATGCCACCAGGTACTAACCCAGCCAGCAACATGCCGACTGGAACGGTGCCGCCAGGTGCTAGCCTAGCTGGCAACATGCCGGCTGAACTACAGTATATGATTATACAGTAGCCAGTGTATTTGCAGTATAGTATATACTGCAGACAGAAAACTATAGTATATATTATACAGTAGTTATTTTCCAACATACCTTGTGTTTCCTTGCACAGTCTATTGTTGAGACCAATCATATATTGAAGGAAAAGATTTCCTTCAATACACTTTTCCTTCAATACACTTTTCCTTCAATACACTGATAGTTAATCAGTTAACAACTTACCCCTCAATATTAAAGAACTTAAGAAGGGTCAATGTTAATATATACTTATCTATCCCTAGGGGTTAGAACCCTTCTCTTTGAGTTTGCCTAGGTATGGAAACTCTATGGCTTTAATTTTTGGGGAGGTCACAGCAATTGGCTGGACAGGAAACGCAAGTATGTCTCTTTCCTATTTCCTTTCTAGCGTAACTATCCTAAGCTATAATGGTTAAAATATTAATATTAATATTTTGCATAATTTGCTTATCATATGAGATAAACAACTGCATACTCATTTAATTTTCCTCGCTTTACAGAACCACCAAATGAAGTGCGACGTCATCTTTTGCAACCACAGGAGTAAGGACTTCTGTGGTCACAAAGCGTGCAGGTCTCATGCCCCCTGCACCGAAACTACCGAAACCCGGCGGTACTGGGACCCCCCAAGACTGCAACATATGCCGGACCTTGGTGACCGAAGGTTTCGATGACCCCAAGTCAGCGGAGTCGAGGGATGCAGCATGAGCAAAGCTGCGCAGATGGGTACGAGGGTTCCAAAAGACCTCTATGGGACCGTACCTTCCTAATGAAAGGATGCGCGACTTACTGTTCCCGAAAGCGGGTATCGAAGCTGTCGTGCCCCAAGCACGACCTGAACCCCCTGCGTCCAGATTGCCATCGAGACTGATGTCAGTGAGGCGTTACAAGGCATGGACATCACCAGGAGGAAAGGATGTCTGAATTGTCCACGGACACTGAAAAGGATCTACTGAAGGATGATCCCGAGGAGGAGTCTACTCTACCCCCAGATGAAGATGATGATGTAGAGTCGGAGTCCCTTGCGTCTGTGCCAGCACCGGAGCCGTTACCTTCAACATCTTCTGCCCTCCATCAGACGACATGAGACGGGCACTGGCCAATCTTACGGCTCTAATGGAGAGCATTCGCAAGCAAGGCGAAGCTAGGGAAGCGAATCTTGAGAAAAAGCTCCGTGAAGCTCGACTCTCCACCTCCCAAGGGTCATACAAGAGACTCAGAGTCCAAGACCTCCCACCCTGCTCTGAAACTAATCCCTAGAGGGCAAAGTCCATCAAATTCCAGGGAAGGCTGTTTTGTGTTCCCAAGAAGGACTCAGACAAATTCAAAAGAGTCATTCTGGATTTGTCGCCACTCAAGTTCATCAAGAACAGCAAGTTCAGGATGTTAACCCTTCAGCACATCAGGACCCTGTTACCAAAGGGGTGTACACAGTCACAATAGACCTGGCAGATGCTTACTGGCATATTCCAGTCAACCGCCCCCTCTCCTCCTACCTAGGATTCAAGCTACAGAAGAAAAAGTACGTCTTCAGAGCCATGCCCTTTGGACTAAACATAGCCCCAAGGATCTTCACGAAACTTGCAGACACAGTCGTTCAACAACTACGCCTAGAAGGCATTCAGGTGGCAGCGTACCTGGACGACTGGCTGGTGTGGGCAGCATCCAGGACGGCTTGTCTGCAAGCATCCAAGAAAGTGATCCAGTTCCTGGAACATCTGGGATTCAAGATCAACTTCAATAAGTCTCGACTCTCTCCAGCTCAGGAGTTTCAATGGCTGGTAATCCATTGGAACTTGAAGTCACACCGCCTCTCCATTCCCCCAGGGAAGAGGAGAGAGATTGTAGGATCTGTCAAGAGACTACTGAAATCCGACCGGATCTCAAAACGCCAACAGGAAAGAGTACTGGGCTCTCTCCAGTTCGCAGCAGTGACAGGCCCAGTGCTAAGAGCACAGCTGAAAGATGCGTCAGGAGTCTGGAGAAGATACGCATCAAACGCTCGAAGAGGCGTCAGGATTTCTGGAGAAGATAAGCATCAAACGCTCGAAGAGATAAAAAAAGACCGATACCGACCTTACTACGATCACTTCTCAAGCCTTGGTCGAAGGCCAAGAACCAACGGATGCCTCGACGGAAAGATGGGGGGGTCACTCCCATCAAAGGAAAGTCCAAGGGACTTGGTCTTCCCTATTCAAGACCTTTCACATCAACATTTTGGAGGCCATGGCAGTCCTTTTGACGTTGAAAAAACTCTCCCCTCGCAGATCAGCCCACATCAGGCTGATCCTGGACAGCGAAGTGATAATGAGATGTCTGAACAGACAAGGCTCGAGATCGCCCCATATCAACCACGTGATATTAGCCATCTTCCATCCGGCGGAGAAAAAGAGATGGCATTTATCAGCAGTTTACCTTCAAGGGTTCCGCAATGTGACGGCGGACGCTCTATCCAGGCTCAAGCCGATAAGAGTCAGAATGGTCCCTAGACGCAGACTCATTCTCCTTCATCTTACAACAAGTCCCGGAACTGTAGATCGACCTCTTCGCGACGAGCGACAACAAGAAACTACCTCGATATGTAGCCCCATACGAGAACCCTCTAGCGGAGGCGACGGACGCCATGTCCCTCGATTGGAACATATGGAACCGGATTTACCTGCTTCCTCCAACCAATCTCCTACTGAAGGTCCTAAACAGGCTGAGATCCTTCCGAGGAACGGCAGCTCTAGTAGCTCCCAAGTGACCCAAGAGCAGCTGGTTCCCTCTGATAGTGGAACTGAAGCTGAGGCTGGTCCCTCTACCGAACCCAGCACTATGTGGTGGCGGCAGGTAGTGTATTAAAACCTGTCGTCTAGTACTGCGATGAACAGTGAATTGATTGGGACTCTCAATTAGGGTGAAAAAGTGTCGACACCTTCCAGTGCAATACTTTTTAAGTGAGTGTCACCGGGTGACACTAAAGACTTGTGCCGTGTGTAAATTTACAGTGTTGATAATATCCAACATTTACAGAAAACTATATTATAAAATTTCATTAAATTTTCAAAATTCATAGTGGCACTAATCATTTCTTCCCTTTCAGGTAGAAAATTTTTTGTTTTAAGTTTAAGTTTATATGTATAATATGTATCAATATATATTACACGTGTTATTCTATCTTTATTCATTTATCGTGAATAAATGTCTATTAAAAGAGTAATTGCGTCTTATTTCGCCCCACAATTAACACAAATAAAGAATAGCCAGACTTCTCTTACTTATTTACCTAAGTAACCCTATTATTGTATGCTTACAGACAAATATAGTTGATACTTTTTGTTCCAACAGTATATACAAACCGTGAGAGACATGTATATCTAGTTGATACTATCCTTGTTCATACAATATATGCAAACCTTGAGACCCCTTTTCTACTGTCTAGTATGACTCTTCCCTGCAGGGGGCAGGAAGCCCTAACATTGTCCATGATTAGTGGTAATGACGTATATTGGTAACGTCATGTCTCGATGGTCCGGATGCCCATAGAAAAAATTGTCTCAAGGTTAAGGCACCTATGAAAATCCACAGATACAGTACTTTCTGGTAATTCTCTGGTTAACTTCCATCAGGATGACATGGCTTGAACCCAAAAAACGGACTTTGAAGCGAAGCGAAAAATCTATTTTTGGGTGAGATGGCCATGTTGTCCTGATGGACCCACCCTCCTTTTCCATAGAAAAGGCCTAGGCAAAATCCCTACCGAAACTACTATATCTGTAGCACCATGCTCAATGCTACAAGGAATGAGCGCCATCTTGGATACTCATTTTAGTACGGGAGGAAGGGTAACCTTGATAACGGCTCCCCTTCTGTTTTCGCCACTCTTCCCCCTCGAAACTAAAACGCTATTCGGGGTGAAGATTGCTATGTGTCGAATCAAGATATATGTCCCGATATTATGCGATATCCTTAAGAGAAATTTTAAGGATATTCGCGCCAGGAGTGAGACCTCTGGACACCTAAAGGTCAATTCTCTGGGAATATCACTGTAGCCAAATTTCCCTTAGAAAGCTACCAATAGGAACCTTCCATCAGGACGACATGGCTAACTCACCCAAAAATAGATTTTTCGCTTCGCTTCAAAATCAGTTTATCCTCCAAGGATGTAGTACCTAGAGTCTTCCTTTCAGAATTGATTTGCCAGTACAGATTGCAAAGCTCTGGCCTACGCGCTCTCATACCCTAACATCTACATTACACAAAAACACTTCTGTCAAATATATAGTGCAGAACAATTTACTGTATATGCTAGGTATGCTAGGTAAAGTAAACAATAAAATACCCTACTGAAATAAGTTTTTAACCATTTCTGATATGATGGTGTACAATTAAAAAGATTTGCAGAAAACACTTGACATGGATACTAAGCACATAATAAATTGTGGCTATGTAAATATATACAATCTGTAGGTAATAAAACTATTTAAATTTGAGAATTGATAAATAGGAAATATTTGGACATACAGTACTAGTATTATCTGAAACATAGTTTAACTTTGACTAGGCTAAGGTCACTGAAATGACACCTGCCACACACACCTTTCACATTCAGAGAGGTTAAGTCTGGTGGGGGTGTTGTTCTCTTCCTTCATATAAGTTACTCAAATCTCAAAATGTTAAAAAGCAAGTTTTGAATATATAGAAATAAAATTTACGCAAAAAAACAAATATATCCATTGTAACAGTTAAACCTTCGAGAGAAAATGCCAGTAGCTTCTTTGAAGAATTCAGTAAACTCAGGGAGATGATTATCATGGAGAAAAATTAATTAGTTTGTGGAGACTTCAATCTAAGGATGGATGATTCAACAAATACTGATGCTTTAGCATTTAGCGAGTTACTGGAATCGTATCAATTGGTGAATGTCGACTGTGCAATCACTTTAACTGGGCATATGTTGGGCCTATTTTTGAGTGATGGAATGAATAACATTGTATCTGATATAAATGTAGAGAAATGCACGATCTCCCCAGTACACAAACTTGATACAATTAGACTACCTCTACAAAAACATGCAGTAACTTCAAACAAATCAAATGATGCTATCGAAAGAGGCGTGTGTGATTGCCTTACAAGCACTTAATAGAGAGAGTAAAGGTGAATACGATACCATGTGTCCACTGATGGAAGAGACCATAACTGCTAAAAACCAATGTCCTTGGTTTGATGGTAGAGAGAAAGAGGGAAACAAGACGTAAAGAAAGAGAGTAGAATGGGTTAAACTAAGTACATGGGTAGAATACAAAACTGCAATATGCAAATACAACTACCTACTAAGAAAAAAAAAAAAAAGTATACTACTGTATAAGAGAAAGATCTGCGAAGCAGCAACAAACACAAGTTATACCGTCTCCTAAATGCTATAATGGGAAAAGTAAATGAAAAAAAGGCTACCTTAAGGATACAGCGACCATGAGCTAGCAAATAATTTTCTAGTATTCTTTAAAAATAGCGTAGAGAATATAACTAGGTCATTGTAAATACTGAACTCATTAGATTAACGCTACACCAGATACAGAGATAAAATTGACGAGAATTAACAACATAACAAGACATCATCACCAGGATTATCAAGAGCGAAGAAAACAAACTGAGATTGACTCAATGCCAATATCCGAATTAAATTTTAGTCAAGCCGAAATAATGAGAATAGCAAATACAAGCATCGAGTGAAAGTTCCTCCAATCTAAAAGAAAAAAAAAATGGCTATAGTCACACTGGTTCCAAAAAGTGCTCTGGATTGGATTATCAGGAATTAATCTAGTATAGACCTGTTTTGAATCTATCCTTTGACTCAAAAGTGCTGGCATATGTAATTCTTGAACACCTAGTCAGCCACTTAAAAGAAATAGAAGCTTTGCCAGACAACCAGTCTTCTTACAGAAAAACGGATTTTGAGCGAAGCGAAAAATCTATTTTTGGGTGAGATAGCCATGTCATCCTGATGGAAGTTCCTAAAGGGTAGCTTCCTTGGGTATATATAACTACGGCGATATTCCCAGAGAATTTACCTTAAGGTACCCAGAATTCTAACTCCTGGAGCGAGTATCCCTAATAAAAGAACCAGGGATATCGCGAAATATCAGAGGACATATTCTTGACACGCCACATAGCAATCTGCACCCCGAACAGAGTTAACACTTCGAAGGGGTCAATTGGCAAGAAAACGAAAAACGAGAAAGAAAGGAGAGCCGCTCGCAAGGTATCTCTCCTCTCCCGTTTCGTAAGCGTGCATTGCGCCGCTCACGGCGCCATCTGTATTCCTTGTAGCGATACACGAGGTGCTACAGATACTGTATGTAGGGAGGGGACCTACAGCCCTTTTTAGAAGAAAAGGGAAGGGCGGGTCCATCAGGACAACATGGCTATCTCACCCAAAAATAGATTTTTCTCTTCGCTCAAAATCCGTTTTTTGTGCTCAAGCCATGTCGTCCTGATGGAAGTATACCAGAGCATTACTGTATCTGTGGATTCTCAAAACGTGCCGTACACCCCGAAGGTATTTCTCGGCCAACTAGACCTAGAGACCCAAGATGTTACCGTCATACATCTTATCAACTAACCATAGACCATGTTAGTGCTTCCTGCCCCCTACAGGGAAGAGTCATACTAGACTCTGGTAAAGTCTCGAAGAGTACATATACCTATGTATGAATAACAGACAAGCCAATATAGTGGTCTCACCCTATATCATGTAAAGCATGGTTTGTAAAGAACCACTGAGTCAATATGAAATATCGACCAGTTCCCCG
This sequence comes from Palaemon carinicauda, assembly GCF_036898095.1. Taxonomy (NCBI): domain Eukaryota; kingdom Metazoa; phylum Arthropoda; class Malacostraca; order Decapoda; family Palaemonidae; genus Palaemon; species Palaemon carinicauda. The sequence goes on along the minus strand of NC_090725.1, from coordinate 299,294,426 downwards.
TTCATTACTGGATTGGACAAAGGTTTATATCCGGGTAGGAGGAAAACTTGCATATCCGCCACTGTCCCCTTAGGGCATGGAGTCCTCCCGCTAGGGGAAAGCATAAACCAATGCAAAAATGCTTGCATAAAGGAACAATCTATTAGAATTATCCCAGATAAATATACATAGTAAACGTAATACTAAATCATTTAAAGTAAAATGACACAGGCGAAGGAGACGCAAGGCTCACAAGAACTAGTTTATTGACAAACAATAAAATAAAACAGGTTAAACAACAATTATACATATATAAGAGGAGGATAACCAATAAATAAGCATAAGCATGATAGTAAACAGAAAACTTGTTTATCTGAAAGAAAAACATTAGCGCCACTTTTAACATACCGAGGTATCAAAATCATGAAAGTCTGTACTGTATTACTAATCAGTTACATTAGCGTTGGAAAAGCTTGGCACACATGTCTGCACTTATGCTAGGTTCACCTTTGAATATGGAACAGTCAATGTGGGCACCCCAGTGCCCTAACACTTAGTTTGTAGAACAGTTCGTAACTACACACTCATCCCGGAATTAATCGTCCCAATTAAATCCACTGTTCCTCGCAGAGTTAAACAGCAGGGTTAACGACACTACCCACTGCTACCACAGACCTCTTCAGTTGCTCCACTTGCTTCGCATAGTGAGCGAAAGAAAACTCTGGAAGACTTCCAGCCAGTGTATGAGCGAAGATGTTCGAAATCCATACTATTCAAGAAATTTAAGGATGAGGCAACTTTCCTCGGATCGTGACCTGCGGGCGTACTGTCTAGATCCACTCCGCGAATAAAATAGGTGATTTTCGCCCTAAGTTGTTTCAGTGATAAAATTGAGCCTGATGTTTCTCCCCTGAATAGTTGACCACCCCTGAAGTCTGAAGTTCTACGAAGATAGACCTTTAGGCATTCCACTGGACATAGAGATGCATCTTCTTTCAGAGGGCAGATTCTCCAGGGACCCCACCTGTTGGTGGGTAACTCGTTCTTGGCGAGAAATGTAGGATCCGGAAACAGGTTCAGTTCTCCCCCATCCAAGAACTGAACACGACCTTCGTCTCTCGAGAGGGCTACAATTTCACTAACCCTGGCCCCCGACGTGAGTGCAAACAGGAAAATAACTTTTTGGGTCAAATCCTTTAGAGCACACTCCTCTTTGTTCAACAGCGAAGCGAAATGAAGAACTTTATCCTAAGACCATGAAATGGGCTTTGGAGGTGCTGATGGTCTGAGCCTAGCACAGGCTTTTGGAATTCTATTAAAAATATTGTTAGAGAGGTCGACCTGGAAGGCATATAAAATGGGTCTTGCTAAAGCAGATTTACACGTTGATATTGTGTTGGCTGCTAACCCTTGACCATGGAGGTGGATGAAGAAAGATAAGCAGAAGTCCGTCGAGATCTTTTGCGGATTCTTCGCCTTGACAAAGGCCACCCATTTTCTCCATGATGACTCATATTGCCTTCTAGTAGATTTGCACTTATATTCCTCTAGGAAGTCTATACTGTCTTTCGAAATCCCGAAACGTTTTCTCACCGCTAGGGAGAGAAAATCATGAGCTGCAGGTTCCGGGTTTTCTGTGATGAAGCGCAGACAGTCGACTTCTGAACACGCTGGGTCAGAACTGGATCTGGTAACGGTAGACACTTCAGCCGTAGTTCCAATGCCAGAGGTAACCACACGCTGTTCGGCCACTTGTGAGCCACTATTGCCGCTACTCCCTTGAAAGATCTCAGTTTGTTGAGAACCCTCAATAAAAGGTTGTGAGGAGGGAACAGGTAAATCCTGGACCATCTGTTCCAGTCGAGGGACATCACGTCCACTGCTTCCGCCAAGGGATCCTCGTACGGGGACACGTAAAGGGGTGTCTTCTTGTTGTCTTTCGTCGCAGAGAGGTCTATCTGCAGTTCTGGGACTTAACTCAAGATGAAGGAGAATGATCCTGCGTCTAGGGACCATTCCGACTCTATCGGTGTGAACCTGGATAGAGCGTCCGCTGTCACATTGCGGACTCCTTAAGGTGAACTGCCGACAGGTACCACTTCTTCTTTTCTGCCAGTCGAAAGATGGCCAACATCACCTGGTTGAGTGGTGTTGACCTCGATCCTTATCGATTCAAGCATCTCACAATCACTTCGCTGTCCAGTACCAACCTTATGTGGATCGAGCAACGAGGGGAGACTTTCTTTAAGGTAAGGAGTACTGCCATAGCTTCCAGAAAGTTTATGTGAAATGTCTTGAATAGATTGGACCAAGTTCCTTGGGCCTTCTTCCGATGAGAATGACCTACCCACCCCTCCTTCGAGGCGTCTGTGTGAATAGTCAATGAGGGGGGAGGTGGCTGAAGAAGCACCGACTTCTTTAGTTGCCTGACTTGGGACCAAGGCCTGAGAAGCGTACGTAGACGAAGCGGTACTGGTCTTATCAGATATCTTCGTGCGTTTGATGCATAACTTCTCCAAACTCCGGTTGCATCCTTTAGCTGTGCTCTTAGCACCGGGTCTGTTACTGAGGCAAACTGGAGAGAACCCAGCACTCTCTCCTGTTCGCGTCTTGATATCCTTTCGGAACCCAGAAGTCTCTTGACAGAACCAGCTATCTCCTTCCTCTTCTTCGCCGGGATGGAGAGTTGGTGTGACACTAGGTCCCAGTGGATTCCCAACCACTGGAACTTTTGAGATGGAGAAAGTCGAGACTTTTTTCTGTTGATCTTGAAGCCTAGATGCTCTAGGAACTGGATCACCTGTAGGGAAGCTTGCAAACACTCTGTCTTGGATGCTACCCACACCAGCCAGTCGTCCAGGTAGGCTACCACCTGGATTCCCTTTAGGCGTAATTGTTTGAGAGCTACGCTCGCAAGCTTCGTGAAGATCCTTGGGGCTATGTTTAGCCCGAATGGCATGGCTCTGAAGGCGTAGAGTCTTCGATGTAGCTTGAACCCTAGGTAGGGGGAGTGTTGACGATTGATTGGAACGTGCCAATAGGCGTCTGACAAATCTATGGAGACGGTATATGCCCTCTTGGGCAGTAAGGTCCTTATGTGTTGCAGTGTTAGCATCTTGAACTTGCAGTTCACTATGAACTTGTTGAGTGGCGACAAGTCCAGAATGACTCTGAGTTTTTCTGAGTCCTTCTTGGGAACACAAAACAGCCTCCCTTGGAATTTGATGGACTTTACCCTTCGGATTACTTTTTTCTCCAACAGTTCTTGAACGTACTCCTCCAGAACGGGGGTGGAGTGTTGGAAAAATCGAGGGCACGGGGTGGAGTGTTGGAAAAATCGAGGGCACGGGGGTGGAGTGCTGTACCAGCTCCAACCCAGTCCATTCTTGAGTAGGCTGTGGGCCCAGGGATCGAAGGTCCACCAATCCCGAAAATTCTTTAGTCTCCCTCCTACCGGTATCATCTCACTTTGGCTGCTGTTGCCCTGAGGTCTTGCCTCCTTGACCGCGACCACCCCTGAATCCCCTCCCCCTTGAGGGGCGTCTAGACGAACCTCTGGCTGCTTCTCTAGGCTTCGCTTGAAAGGTAGTTGACTGCCCTTCGAACGCTGGGTTAAATGCCGGAGACTGCGTCGACACGGCTTGTTGTACCCACTGGTACGTGGTCGGGGTTTGTGCCACCATCTGGGGCACTGTAGGCATAGGAAGTTGTTGCTGCTGCTGCTGTCTGAATGGCTTGGCTGGCCGAGATTGTAGCCTAATCTTCTTAGTCTTCCTCTTTGGTTGGGGACCCTCATCCGGGGAAGACTTTCTCTTGAGAGATAGGCCCCACTTCTGGAGAAGGTTTCTATTCTCCGTGGCGGCCTTATCTACAACCTCTTTGACCGCTTCACTAGGGAAGAGGTCTTTGCCCCAAATGCTGGAGGAGATTAGCTTCCTTGGCTCGTGCCTCACCGCAGCCGAGGCGAACACGAACTCCCTACAAGCCCTCCTAGCTTTGACGAAGCTATAAAGGTCCTTCGTCACTGTGTCTTAGCCACTACCATAAACATTTCATGGACCTTGGGGTCACTTGCCATTGTCTCTAGAGTCATTTGATGAGACATTGAGGCAGCAAGTCTTTGTTTTGTCTCAAGCTCCCTGCGCAAAAGAAAGTCAGACAGCTTGGGGAGGTTCTCACCGAACTAACTTCCGGCAATATCAGCCTCCAACTTCCCGACTGAGAAGGTAAGATGGACGTCCTTCCAGTCCTTGTGGTCCATGGGTAGGGCCAAAGACAGAGGTTTACACTCCTCCAAGGAGGGGCATGGCTTACCTGCCTCGATTGCTTTCAGCACAGCCGTAAACCCTTTCTGCATAAAGGGGAAGGCTCTAGAAGGAGAGGACACAAAGGAAGGGTGCTTCTTACTCAAAGCAGGTACCTTTGAGTTTGTGAAGCCCCTCTCTTTCATCGAGCTTGACAGTAAAGCTTGAGCCTTAGCGTGGTCCAAAACTATGACCTCCTTCAGCTCCGTTTCTTCCTTTGAGGCTGGTTCCTTCCTTAGACGGACATAACAGTCCGGATACGACTCCTTGCTGGGCCAGAATTCCACCTCCTCAAGGGGGACTGAGCCCAACTTCTCCGAAATGACGATTTTTCCCGTCGTCATAGGCATGTGCTCGGCATACCTCCAAGGGTTGGCATCTGAGCACAAGGGAAGGTCTTTCACGCTGAGCTTCTTCTGGGGCCCACGTGATGCTGCAAGTCTCCGCATCTCCAGCTTCATTGCAGCAGCCTTCTCATTATTTTCCCTCTGCATTTGTTGGATCATTCCAACGATGGAGGAAAGGGTCTTTCCCAGCTCATCTGGGAGAGAGGACGATGTTGAGGGAATAGGTTCAGGGGCCTGAACCGGAGTAGCCGACACCTCGTCGAACTCCTCCTCTTCATTGTCTGGAGCCTGCTCTTCTTCCTGGTCTTCTTCCAAACGCTCGGACACCTCCGACATCCTATCATCCAATTGGATGTCCTGCAGGGCGTCCGCGACTTCAGAATCCACCGGGATCTGAACCAACGGTATCTCCGCTTGAGGCTGGGGAATCACTGCCTCAGCTGACGCCTTGGGGAAAAGGTAAGCCCTCATCTTCTCACTTGGAAGATAGGGCCCAGAAGTGTTCTTCTGAAAGCCCCTTACCCAGGTACGAAGCTTCTCCCTTGCTGCGTCCCTTGACTCCGCCGTCTTAGGGGAATCAAAAGCCTCAGTAATCAGGTTTGTGCACACGATACATACCTGCGGGTCCCAATACCGGAGATCACCTTTGGAGACTGCGCATGCTGCGTGCCTCCTACACAAGTCATGTCCGCAGAAGTTCTTGCTGCGGACGTTGCAGAAAACGCTTCCACACTTCGGATGGTCCTCCTGTAAAGAGAAGAAAATTCCATGAGTATCAAGTGAACTACGTATCACTGGATATACATAGCTTAGCATAACTAAACTAGAAAGGAAAGAGACACACTTGTATTTCCCGCACAGTCAATTGCTGCATCCTTACAGATAATAAAATCGTATGGTTGATCTATTCTAGAGCAACCAATAAATAATTTCCAGAGGAAACAGGTGTAGCTCACACCCAAATAAGTGATTTTAAAATGCTGGATAGTAGACAAGAAAGAACTCACTTTCTTTATCTGTAAGGCTACACCAAAGGGCTGTGCAAGACAACACAAAAGTGTTAGAAAAACTTAGTGTTGTAACAAATACTATACTATAGTTTTCTCCCTACAGTATATACTATACTGAAAAATACTGGCTACAGTATAGAAGGTAATGTGCCCGCCGGCACACACCTTAACTAGTTCCAAAGTATACTACTTATAAACTATAAGGTAGAAGAACGCTGGCTCAAATGCGTGTGCCTGCCGGCAGTGACTGCCGGCCGGCAACTACACAAGATAGTACCCGGCTGCCGGCCGCCAAACGTAGCGGCTGGCAGAACCTCGGTGTGTTTCTATTGCCGGCCGGCAGCTAAACAACAACGGCACCCGGCTGCCGGCCACTAATCGTAGCGGCCGGCAGAACAATGGTGTGATATATAGCCGGCCGGCAAAGGTATACAACCAATGCCGGCCGGCAGCAAAAGAACCAGAGAACTCCGACTGCCCGGTTGCCGGCTACTTAGGCCGGCAGCCGGGCTAGGGTACAAACGCTAGAAGAAAAACAGAATGGATGCCGGGATAAGAGACTGTACTGCCTCATAGCCCGGCAACCCGAAAGAGTGCACATAAGGAAGGGGAGAATATAACTTCAGGCTTCCTGACCAATGCCATCTGGCTCTACAGACAAACATGGATGAGAGACCAAGGGAGGTCCGGGCAGCACTCAAAGCAGAAGACCCTTGCCGGCCGGCACGCACTGCTGGCCGGCAAGGGACTGAGTCAACCCCACATCCTAACCTATGCTAGGTTAAGATGTAGTATGACGGACAGGGATGCAATGGCTAGGCCATCACTAAGGAAAGAGGGGGAAAAGGGGAAGAGGGTCCTGCCAACCTGGCTCTAATAATGAATCACCCGCAGTCAAGAAAACTCATCTTAGCCTAGGGGAGATCCGAGGAGGGAGGCCAGCAATACTTGCCAACTCCCTCGGAACCAAAGCAAGGAAGGCGTTGTTATTCACAGAAAAGAGGATCTCATCCTCCACACCGAGAACAACAACACTGGACTAGTCTGCTAGATCACAAAAAGAAGGAATCATCTCGTACAGAAACCTTCGAAAGTGAACTAAGGAGGCTAAGCCTATGTCTGCTGTCAGCCTAGCAAGGGAATCTCAACCACAAGCTAGACAGAAACAGACTCAGACTAAGAACTCTGATGTCCTGCCCCCTTCCTGAAGCCAGACTTACTGGAAACAGGAAAGAACAGAAACACCCTAATATAGTTGTATCTAAAGTCAATTCAGATAAACCATTAGGGTTAAGCCCAAGGCTTAAGCAGAGGGAAAGGGATTGCACACATTCTCCGAAGAGAAGAGAGCAACCGGGGAGTGTGAGAAAGTATACTATGGCCCCATAGACAACTAGCCTAGGCGCGAAGAGAATCAATTACCTAAATCACCGAAACTCACTCGTATACTATCTTGGAAGAAAATCAACATAATCTTAAATGTATAAAACTGCCTTAAGCTTCAATAAAATTTTAAAACACTCGGAAATCTGAATATCATGCAGGAAAGTACTAGGGCCAAACGACTAGGCAACAAGGTCTAGCGTAGGTCCGAATCGGCAAATCCTTCGCCAAAACGGAAATACTAAAAGCATCTTATTAAGAAAACCTATGTAATGCTGAATAGCTAAAATTATTAAAGCGAAACAGCCGGGAACGTCGCTCTGGCTAACTGATTAACTCATACATAGTGAGCGACAGCGTCCAGGATGCCTCCGGTAGGCAACAGATCTTGTAACAACGATATCACTATCAAATCATTTTAAAATTACCAAGAGCTTACATTTATACATAAAAGAAATAATACTCAACTTATCAGAAGCAGAAGTAGTTGGAGAAAGCATTATCAAGTTGAAATAATCCAAGAATTGCGAGAAACACAGGGAAAAAACACCGAGTTGTTGAGCTACGCAAAAATGAATACAGATGGCGCCGTGAGCGGCGCAATGCACGCTTACGAAACGGGAGAGGAGAGATACCTAGCGAGCGGCTCTCCTTTCTTTCTCGTTTTTCGTTTTCTTGCCAATTGACCCCTTCGATGTGTTAACTCTGTTCGGGGTGCAGATTGCTATGTGGCGTGTCAAGAATACGTCCTCTGATATTTCGCGATATCCCTGGTTCTTTTATTAGGGATATTCGCTCCAGGAGTTAGAATTCTGGGTACCTTAAGGTAAATTCTCTGGGAATATTGTCGTAGTTATATATACCCAAGGAAGCTACCCTTTAGGAACTTCCATCAGGACGATATGGCTTGAGCCCAAAAATTATACTGTACAGAGACAGCAATCTGTTCTGTTGTGAGTGATATACTGGAAATGATGGAAGAAAAATAGATGTGGTTTATTACTCGATCTTAGTGCTGATTTCGATAGAGTTGTGCATGATCTGCTACTAAATGATCTACAATCCATCAGTGTTAAAGATCAAGCTTTCACGGACCTAAAAAACTACCTGATTGGCAGAAATTACTGTGTGAAAATTGGAAACTCATATGAACCTTTAAACAGAGTGGTACATCAGATGATGTACTTGCCCAATCTTATTCTGCATCTATACCATTAGTCAATAAAAAATACTAGAAAAGCATGGTGTGAAGTTCAAACTATTTGCTGATGATACACAATTTTACTTCTCCATATATGATACAGACGACACTACTGAACAGAATCTTTGATAATGTTAAGGGTGTGGGTGACAATCAAAAAAACTAAAATTAAATGAGAACAGAACAGTTTATTGTGGTGGGAAAGAAAAACAGCTTAGGCAACTTGGGTGATATTCAAATGAACATGAATAACAACTCAGTCCAGATATCTAGTATAATTCGTGACCTGGGCGTATTTCATGACTAACTTTTCTCTCGATGACCAAATAAACAATGTAGTAAAAACTGCTAGTTATCTCTCGGAAACATGACATTCGAGGGACGCTACGAGGGAAAAGCTTCGGAAATGGGTACGAGGTTTCCAGAAGAACTCTCCCCGGACCGTACCTTCCCAACGACATGATGAGAAGCATGCTGTTCCCGAGGGCAACAGCTGATGCCGTCGTACCCCGGGCCTCCTTGCATCCAGATCGCAGTTGAGGCCGATGTCAGTGAAGCTTTGCAAGGCCTGGACATCCATCAGGAGGAGAGGATGTCTGAAGTGTTCACGGACACAGAAAATGATCTTTAAGAGGATCCTGAGGAAGAGGTGGCCCTACCACCCGAAGGAGACAAGGATCTTGACTCGACAGAAGTGGAGGACCCCACTCTGCCTGTGTTGGCATTCCAGCCGACACCATCTACATCTCCTACCCCTCCATTAGACTTGCTGAGTCAAGCAATTATGGCCCACTTTACTATGCTAATGGACTCTCAACGTAAAGAAAACGTAGACATGAAAGAGAAGATGACGGAGTTCCGTGAAGCAACTCGGATCGTCACCTCCCGAGGGTCTTACAAGCGACCCAGAGTGAAGGACCTGCCACCCTGCTCAGAGACCAATCCCTGGAGGTATACAGAGTTTATGCAGATTACCAACGGCAAACTCTACATTCCAGAGAAGATGGGAGCCATCCACCTGGACGACATCGAATTTTGGTCAAACTTTGTGGCTTACCCGGAGTGTTTCATCCGGCTGAAGAGTGAGCCAGCGTCTAAAGAAGGGACGGAACCAAAGGAGGTCATGGTCTTCGACAACGACAAGGCACAGGCTCTCTTGATGAGTAGCCTGAAGAAGGCAGGGTATACTAGAGTGTTTCTGCACTGAGCAAGAAACACCTTACTTTTCTTGCTCCTTCTTCAAGAGCCTTCCCCTTCTCGTCGAAGGCTCTTCAAAGTATGCTAAAGGCTATCGATGCAGGCAAACCATGCCCTACACTAGAGGAGTGTAGGCCTTTGTCTCTGGTCTTGCCCACAGATGAGAAGGAATGGAAGGATGTCCACCTAACCTTCTCAGATTCGAAATTAGATGCAGACATCGCAGGACAGCAGTTCAGCGAGAACCTACCGAAGCTATCGGAGTTTCTCCTGCGTAGAGAACAGGAGACAAAAGAGAGGCTAGCCGCTTATCTTTCCCTCCAGAACTGCATGGAGATGTGTGCAGGCGTTGCCAGCACCCCAGATATGTACACGGTCTTGGCCAAGATGCACATGGCCACCCTCATCAAGGACCTATACGCTTTTGTGAAGGCCAGGAGGGCCTGTAGGGAGTTTATGTTAGCCAATGCAACGGTCAAACACGAACCCAGGAAGCTGATTACTTCCTGTATCTGGGGCAAGGACCTCTTCCCAAAGGAAGTGGTCCAAGAAGTAGTCGAGAAAGCTGCCCCGGAGAATAGGAACCTTCTCCAAAAGTGGGGCATTTCTTTAAAGAGAAAACCTTCCCCTGATGCTGGTCCCCAACCTAAGAGGAAGACAAAGAAGCCAAGGCTACCTTTTCGGCCTGTAGAGCAGGGGTGCCATTCGTACGATAATTATCGTACATGAACGATTATTTTAGGTCCAGTACGATGTACGATACATATCTTAGGTATATACATATGTGTGTGTTTAATTAACCAGTTATACTAAAATATTTTGAAATAAGTCAATCATGTAACTCTTTGATAATTATATTGAAACTGTGCACGAAAACTTTGGTTGAAAAACGACAATTTTAAGGCTCATGTACGATAATCCAGACGAAATAATCTGGCAACCCTGCTGTAGAGCAACATCCCACGGTCACCATGAACACGATGCCCCGAGTGGTCGCTCAACCACAGACCACCTTCCAAGTGGTGCCTCAACAGCTGGTAACCCAGTCACCAGCCTTCAACCCAGGTTTTGAGAGGCACACCACTACCTTTCGCCCGAAAGGAAGAGGATCTCGACAGGGCTCCTCAAGAAACCCTTCACGAGGCAGGGGAGGACGTGGTCAGGGAGGCAAAACCCTCAGGACCATCTAAGCAATGAGATGCTCCAGGTAGGAGGGAGACTCCACCACTTTCAGGATCATTGAACCTTCGACCCCTGGGCCCACAGCCTAATCAAGAATGGACTAGGATGGAAATGGAAGAGATCTCCACCTTCATTTCCTCAGTTCTTTCAACACTCCACCCCCTTACTGGAAGAATATGCCTTAGAACTCTTGAACAAAAAGGTTATAAGGAAAGCAAAGTCCATCAAATTCCAGGGAAGGCTGTTCTGTGTTCCCAAGAAGGACTCGGATAAACTCGGTCATTCTAGACTTTTCACCACTCAACAAATTCATTGAGAAAAACAAGTTCAGGATACTAATCCTTCCACACATAAGGACCCTGTTACCGAAAGGAGTGTACACAGTCTCAATAGACCTGGCAGATGCTTACTGGCACCTTCCAGTCAGTCGCCCCCTCTCCTCCTACTTAGGATTCAAGTTACAGAAGACAAAGTATGTCTTCAGAGCCATGCCCTTCGGACTAAACATACCCCCAAGGACCTTCACAAAACTTGCGGATGCGGTCATACAACAACTACGCCTAGAAGGCGTTCAGGTAGCCGCATACCTGGACGATTGGCTGGTGTGGGCAGCATCAAAGACTGCTTGTCTGCAGGCATTTAAGAAAGTGATCCAGTTCCTGGAACATCTGGGATTCAAGATCAACCACAAGAAGTCTCGCCTCTCTCCAGCTCAGAAGTTTCAATGGCTGGGAATCCATTGGAACTTGCAGTCACACCGTCTCTCCATTCCACCAAAGAAGAGGAAAGAGATTGCGGGTTCTGTCAAGAGACTACTGAAATCCGACAGGATCTCGAGACGCCAACAGTTAAGAGTACTGGGCTCTCTCCAGTTTGCAGCAGTAACAGACCCAGTGCTAAGATCACAGCTGAAAGATGCGTCAGGAGTCTGGAGAAGATACGCATCAAACGCTCGAAGAGATCTACAGAGACCAGTACCGACCTTACTAAGATCGCTTCTCAAGCCGTGGTCGAAGGTCAAAGCCTAGCAAGGACTGTTCCCTTACAACCACCTCCCCCATCGGTGGCCATCCACATGGATGCCTCGACGGAAGGATGGGGAGGTCACTCCCATCAAAGGAAAGCTCAAGGGACCTAGTCATCCCTGTTCAAGACCTTTCACATCAATATTCTGGAGGCTATGGCAGTCTTCCTGACGTTGAAGAAGCTATCCCCTCACAGATCAGCCCACATCAGGCTGGTCTTGGACAGCAAAGTGATAGTGAGATGTCTGAACCAACAAGGCTCGAGATCGCCCTACATCAATCATGTGATGCTGGCCATCTTTCGTTTAGCAAGAAAGAAGAGATGGTACTTATCGGCAGTTCACCTACAAGGGTTCCGCAATGTGACGGCGGACGCTCTATCCAGGCTAAAGCCGATGGAGTCAGAATGGTCCCTAGACGCAGACTCATTCTCCTTCATCTTGGAAAAAGTCCCACAACTGCAGATCGACCTCTTCGCAACGAGCGACAACAAGAAACTACCTCGATACGTAGCCCCATACGAGGACCCTCTGGCAGAGGCGACTGATGCCATGTCCCTCGGTGGGAACAGGTGGACGCACATCTACCTGTTCCCTCCAACAAATCTCCTGCTGAAGGTCCTCAACAAGCTGAGATCCTTCAAGGGAACTGCAGCATTAGTGGCCCCCAAGTGGCCCAAGAGCAATTGGTTCCCTCTGGTGATAGAACTGAAGTTGAGGCTGTTCCCTCTACCGAACCCAGCTCTATCCCAATTGGTTCAGAAGTCGACTGTCCTTGCTTCATCACAGAGAACCCAAAACCTTCATCTCATGATTTTCTCGCCTTAGCAGTCAAGAAAAGATTTGGGATCTCGAAAGGCAGTACAGACTTTCTAGAAGAATACAAGTCAAAGTCAACCAGAAGACAATATGAATCGTCTTGGAAGAAGTGGGTTGCTTTTGTAAAAGCAAAAAAGCCAACGGAAATCTCAATAGACTTCTGCCTGTCCTTCTTCATCCGCCTTCACGAGCAAGGCTTGGCTGCCACCACGATAACTACGTGCAAGTCAGCTTTGACTAGACCTCTTCTATACACTTTTCAGGTGGACCTGGTGAAGGAAATCTTCAACAAGATTCCAAAGGCATGCGCTAGACTTAAACCAGCAGCCACTCCGAAGCCCATTTCATGGTCTTTGGACAAAGTCTTACACTATGCTTCGACCTTGAACAATGAAGATTGCTCTCTAAAGGATCTAACACAAAAAGTGATATTTTTTTTCGCTATAGCCTCAGGGGCTAGAGTTAGTGAAATAGTAGCCCTATCAAGAGACGAATGAATGAATGATTTAAAGTTTTCAGGCATCCTGACTTCTAAGGTCATTGACGCCGGTAACATTTAATTTATGTATACAAAAATAAAACAAAATAAAAAATTAAAAGAGTATTCAATTAAAATCATAAAAATTGAATGTCATACAAGTTAAATATTTTTCAGAAGACCTGCTTCTGAAAGAAATCTAAAAATGCCACTTGCATGGTAGGACACATCATTTCCAAGAATCTTGGCAAGGATGAACCTGCCACCCTCACCTCGAGCCTCAAACAAATATCTATTTCGCAAGTTGTTATAATTGGGGCATTCGGTCAACAAATGCCTTACTGTTAGAGGTACCAAACAGTTGTCACAATACGGTTGGTGTTGGCCCTTCAGCAGAAACTCGTGTGTCAACCGAGTGTGACCAATACGGAGACGACAAAGAGACGTCTCCCATTTTCGGGGCATCATATTACACCTCCAAGGAGATATGTCATTTGTTACTTCCCTCATTTTATTGCCATCTTGACTATCCCATTGCTGTTGCCATTTATTGCAAACCAATTTCTTGATGTCAGGTAAGAAATCATTACAGGGAATGGGATACCTTCTTGGCAGCAACTCGGATGCAGCCTCCTTAGCCAGTGAATCTGCCTTCTCATTCCCAGACACACCTACATGTGCTGGAACCCAACAAAATTGAACTGTTATACCTCTCCGTCCAATAAGGAAAAGCCATTCTAAAATCTTTAAAACTAGAGGGTTATTAGAATTAAAAACTTCCATAGCTTGAAGGACACTCCTTGCATCACTAAAAATTGTAAAATTACCCTCCTTCTCCAACGCTATTTTCTCAATAGCGGTTAATATGCCATACAGTTCGGCAGTAAATATGGAAGCGGTCAGAGGAAGTGCACCTCTACAATTAAAACCATTACTATGTACTCCAAATCAAACGCCAGCATCAGATTTGGAGCCATCAGTATAGATAAAAGTTGATCCTCTATGTTCTCTAACATGTTCATTAAAAAGAGACCTGGCTTCTAGGTCTGACATATTCTTCTTATCTCCAATAAAATATTTACAAAAAGATATCTCTGGTAACTTCCATGGAGGCGTTGATGATACCTTGAATGGAAGTACCTTATTTCTAATTATATCCAGACTATTTAAAAATCGTTTCACCCGAAAGCCATAAGGTTGAGGAGATTTTGGGTGCAACTCAAAGTATGATGCGTGTCTTACAAGGCTTGCAGTCTGAAAGGCTAGAGAGCTAGGGAGTCTTTGCAATCTAAACCAATACCGAAGAATGGAAGACATTCGGTAAAGGTCTAGAGGTAACTCTCCAGCATCAACAAGGAGACTTGGGATAGGCGAGGTTTTAAAAGCTCCAGTAGATAATCTAATACCTGCATGATGTATCGAGTCTAATATTTTTAACCGGCTTGGGGTGGCTGAAGAATATACCTCACAACCATAACTAATTTTGGAAAAAATCAAGGCCTTGTATAATTTTAAAATAGTATTGCGGTCTGCCCCCCATGATGTATGGGACAATACTTTTAAGATATTCAGAGCTTCAACACATTTAGCTTTTAGCGCTTTTAGGTGAGAAACCCATGTAAGTCTACAGTCAAATATCAAACCTAAAAATTTGGTTTCCGATACACATGGTATCCGTTGACCTTTAATGTATATATCCGGGTCTGGATGTACTCCCCGGATACGACAAAAATGGACAATGGTAGTTTTACTTGTCGAGAACTTAAATCCATTCATGTCAGCCCACTGGATAATTTTATCAATAGAGAGTTGGATTTTTCTCTCAACCATTGCCATTCTAGTGCCAGCAAATGATATTGAGAGATCATCCACAAATAGTGTTGAGAGAACATCCTGGGGAATGGCTGAGGATATCCCATTAATTGCTAGTGCAAAAAGGGTTACACTCAGCACACTACCCTGAGGAACTCCTTCTTCCTGGCACTTACTCTCTGATAGAGTTTCCCCCACTCTCACTTGAAAAACTCTACGTGAAAGAAATGCCTGAATAAATAGTGGCAGCTCTCCTCTCAATCCCAATTCATGAATGGTTTTAAGAATACCATATCTCCATGTGGTATCATATGCCTTTTCAAGGTCAAAAAATACTGTAACATGGTGCTGTTTGGAAGCAAAGGCTTCACAAATAGAAGACTCAAGTCGTATCAACACATCAGTCGTTGAGTGCATTTTTCGGAATCCACATTGAATCGGTGATAAAATACCTTTCTTTTCAAGGTACCATATCAGCCTTGCATTGACCATCTTCTCCATGATTTTACATAAACAAGATGTCAATGCAATAGGACGATAGTTTGCTGCTAAAAACTTGTCTTTACCGGGTTTTAAAAAGGCTAAAATAATGGCTAGTTCCCAAACACTTGGGTAGCTATGATCATGCCATATTCTATTAATAATGCTTAAAATAAATAGCTTTGTATTAAAATGTACATGTTTAATCATTGCATATGGAATTCCATCGGGTCCAGGGGCTGTATCGTTGCAATGAGCAAGTGCAGAATCAAATTCTCTTTCAGTGAAAGGAGAATTATACGACTCTTCCCTTCTTGTTGCAAAATTTAAAATTTTCTTTTCTTCAGTGCTCCTATACTGGTGACCAGGGGCTCCTTCACACTTGCTGGATACATTTGAAAAATGATTAGCCAGGGCATTGCTAACTTCATTTGCTTCAGTTACATACTGGCCATTCACCTTCAACACTGGTGGTGGGTTGGGGGTGAATTTGCCAGCTATCTTTTTTACTTTCCTCCACACAGAAGATGGTGGTGTTCTACTGTTAATAGAGGAAACAAAAGACATCCATGACTGGCGCCTTGCTTCTTTCATGGCACGACGGAACTGTGCTCTACATTTCTTGTACATTATTAAATTCTCATCAGTTCTGCGTCTACGCTATCGTGTTAGAGATCTTCTTGTGGCTCTGTGGAGTGCAGTTAGTTCTGAAGACCACCACGGGACTGGTCGTCGTTTGAATAACCCTGTTGTTTTGGGAATTGAATTGACTCCTGCTGTATGAAGAGTTCCATTCAGTAGGTCTATGGCATCATCAACACTTTCAAACTGTTCTGCTCTCCCTTCGATTTCACTTAGCTCGGAAAATTTAACCCAGTCTGCCTTGTCTAGATTCCAACGTGGCGATCTTTGCAAAGGCGGACCCTTGTTGGTGTTTATAATGATTGGTGCATGATCACTAGTATGCCAATCATCTAATGTCCTCCAATCAAAATCAAGAAGGCAGTTAGAGCTTGCAATTGAAAGGTCAATGCATGACAAAGTACCTGTCAGCACATGGAAGTGTGTGGGCTCTCCTGTATTAAGGAGTCCCACATCCTCATTCTCCACAATTGATGAGATAATATTGCCCCTTGTGTTGGCCAAAACATCACCCCATAAAGGATGTCTACCATTCATATCTCCCAGTAAGAGAAAAGGTTGAGGGAGTTGTTGAATGACCTCTGCTAAATCATCATATAAAATATTATCATTTGGAGGTAAGTACAGAGAGCATATTGTATATTTTCTCCCTATATCAATTTGTACAACAACTGCTTGCAGGGTTGTACGTATAGACATGGGTATTTGGGGAACATCTCGACGAATGTACATGAGACTTCCGCCATGGCTCCCTGCTTGTTGATTATATGGTGTTCTATAGCTAACATACTCTCGAGGACTAGGAGTGTTAGAATCAAGCATACTTTCCTGTAGACATACAATTATGGGGGAATGCTCATGAGTTAGGAGCTTAAGTTCTTCATATTTCGCCCTCAAACCCTGACAGTTCCATTGCAAAATGGAGGAGAAAACTATGGATTATTTCTGGAAGACATCTTGGATGAGGTCTTCCCATTAGAAGTTTTTAATGTAACATTATTACCAGTAGGTTTCTTCAGAGGTGGTCTTGTTATGTTGGGTTTAACGTTGGTGATTTTCTTTGTATTCTTTTTATCTATTTGTTGAGGTGGATGGTGGACCTCAACTTGAATTTCTGATTTATTCAGTCCATCTTCTGGTTCATTAGAAACATCAACAGACAAAACATCAAATTTATTTGATGTCATAACCTTAACGTTTCTAATGGAGGGTGGAGAGAGAGATGGAGGTCTCTCTCTTTTGCGATTAATAGATGGTGGGATTCGAGGTTTTTGCACCTTTCCCACAACAGGTGCATCAGGTAAGTTAGTCTTAAGTGGAACCTCCATCAGATCAGGCAAGGACATGGCCTGAGAGAGGTTTGTATTACTTTTTGTAATGGCGGCTGAAGGCTGTACAGCAACGGGCAATGACCTAGTGTTAATACACCGTGGCAAAGCCTCAGGAGGTGATAAGGTTACCTCGTTATTTGACATTTTGTCAGATAGTATACTTTTTTTTGAGCTATTGGCAGTGCTAGGTTGGTTTGATTTTAATGCCTTAGCATATGTATTTGATTTATTTAATAGTCTTTTGGCATGGGTCACACTTATGTGTTCTAAGTTTGATTTGTTGAGTGCAGCTTCCTCCAACTTATATAGCTCGCAGATCTTGTCTGTGGATTTGTGATTCGAGCTGCAATTTAAACACCTGGCTCCAAGTGCACACTCTCCATGGTAAGATTTGGAGCAAATACCACACATCTTCTCATTTTTGCAAACTTTGGACGGGTGCCCAAATTTAAAACAATTAAAGCATTGCAATGGCTTCTGCTTGAAGGGTCTTACTTTAATCCTTTCGTTCTCGATAATAATATGAAAAGGTACATCAGCATCCTGGAACGTAAGGATTATCATTGATGTACCTGGGACTTTATGAACTTTCCAAACATTTAATGGACACATGGCCAGTATCTCCTCCTCTGTAAAATCATATAGGTCTCTGTTAAAAACTACGCCCCTTCCGTAGCTAAAATTTAGGTGGGGTTTGACATCTAACTTAATGTCATCATTATTTATTTTCATATTGGACAATATTACTGACTGTGTACTGGATTTGGCATGGATAAGGAAACTATTTTTTCCGAAACGAGATATATCGCCTGGTGCAATAGTTCCTACTTTTTTCTGAATCAATTTGCATATTTTAAAATAATTCCCTGTAACCCCCTTTGATTCAGCTATAAGCCACATCAGTGGTTTTGGATTTCTCTGGGAGGGCATGACTAAATCTGCGCCTTTTTCCAACCAATCGGCAGGCCTGTACACATCTAAATCTTTTGGTACCTTATCACAGAGAGCAGCCGCGACATTCAAGTTATTAATTTTAATATTATTCAAATTACTTATTGCACTAAATGCTTCGTCATAACTACTATAAGATATCCATGAATCCCAAGTTTCAGCTTCAAGTTTCATCCTTATTTCTTTTATGCATCCATAGCATTCAAATGCTTTACATAGATCATCATAATTTGTTTCTATTGAAATTTGTGTAACATGGAGGATTCGAAGTTTCCTCGTGTTACCCAAATTACTCGATTTAGAAATATCAGTAGAATGGTCCTTTCCCGTTCCGAGGTCATCAATAGAGCTATCCCTTATCACATTAGCAGAGGTCGTCAACAGTGCCGGGGGAGAGTCAGCGTATCCAGGGGATGGGGGTTCGTTCCTTAAAGAATCCATTATACTAAAGAGAGGGAAAAGAGTTAGTTTGATGTACCTGCTCGAGAATGTTAGGCCATCGCGCGTCGGAAAGGAAATTTGCACTCTCCACTATCGGCACAATGAGAGTATACTTCCCAGATGGTCCACTCCATACCCTACCCGAAGGATAGCATCAAAACAGATATAGAGGCACAGGTGTAAGCTGAACCCGCCTGTTAGGACTGAGACCAAGAAATTATGGAATCATCCTCCCCATATCTATAATGACGGGCTTCCGGCCAAAAGCCGAGAGTCCTACCCCAAGCATTGGATCCCCCTGGATTCAAAAGACCCAACACTTGAGAATAGTTCCGCCAAAAAGGTCCAAACCATCTTCGGGATGGCTGAAATCATCCAATACTCTCATATATAGCTTTGAATGCAAACACCTCCCAACCGTGATACCTCCTCCCAATCATCAAAGCAGGCAGCAATAAAGGATGTATGAACATCCCCGCCGGGGCTACAATGGATGTAAAAACATCCAAGCCATAGGAGAAAAGAAAAAAAAAAAAAATAAATATATATGTACATAATATATACACACATATAATGAGGGAAATTTTTCTCATAGAGTTTGGAAAGCAAGACTAAAGAAAGTTTGTGAAATTAGGATAAGGTCGAAGTAGTATTGAAAAAAAGAAAAAGGTGAAAGAGAGAAATTTAGATTCGAACTGGGGGAGCAATTTCCCTAAGTTCGAGAGCCCTCTTGCCCGTCACCAAGTTTCAGCACGGGAATAAAATGCCGTGCTGAAGTTTAATGACTTCATCAAGGCATTCTCTCATTAAGAGGGTATCAAGAGACGAGGACCATATTCAGTTCACAGAAGTGGGAGAACTGAATCTCTTTCCTGATCCTACCTTTCTCGCCAAAAATGAGCTACCCACCAAAAGGTGGGGTCCCTGGAGAATCTGCCCACTGAAGGTCTATCTTCAAAGAACTTCAGACTTCAAGGGAAGACAGCTCTTCAAAGGCGAAACCTCAGGATCAAACTTATCCCTGAAACAATTGAGGGCGAAGCTCACCTACGTCATTCGCAGAGCAGATCCTGATTGTACACCCGCATGATCCGAGAAAGATTGCTTCTTAGCTGAACTTTTTTCAGTATATGGACTTTGAGACTCCGCTCATACACTGGTTGGAAATCCTCAAATGTCTTATATAAACATTATGCAAAGCAAGAGCAAGACTTGAAACATTTTGTGGTGGCGGCAGGTAGTGATGTGAAACCTGTCGTTTAGTGCTGCGATGAACAGTGAACTGTTTAAGTTTGGGTGAAAAGGTGTTAACACCTTGCAGTGTGATACCTTTTATTAAGTGTCACCCTGGTGACACTAAGACTGGTCTTTATAAGTGCAGAACCATACCAATGACACCAGTGCCATGTGTACACGTGTACGCAGTGTTGTTACTTATCCAACATTTACAATGAAATTATCTTAATTTTTCAACTAATTTTGAGTGGCTAATGATATTTCTTCCCTTTCAGGTGATAAATATACAGTGATACCTCTGGATACAAAAGTTTCTGCTTACGAAAAATTCAGGGTACGAAAAGCGATACGAAGATTTTTATGCCCCCGTATACGAAAAAATTTTCAGGATACGAAAAGCTTACGAGATCCCAATTCGTCGCCAAGAGTAATTTTAAAATTCGCGCGCCGCCAGACTTTGAACTTGGGTAAACTCGCTTACAGCCTCCCGCTCACCCATTGGTTATCTCCCTACTCAGATGCTAGCTGCCGCCATAAGATCCTGCTTTCCTATTGGTCGGCAACTATCCCACCTTGCTTACGCACGGGCGTTCATCTCTCTCTCTCTTTTCGTTCCGACTGCAGTATCGTTAACATTGAATTCGTGTGCTTTCGCTTGTTTTACGTAGTGTTGAATACATTCGTATGCCACGTGTTATCGTTATTAAACATTCTTTACTGTCTACTGTACTATATTAGTGTTTACTACATAGTATATAACGTACATAGTGTATTATTGAGCTTGTAAGGACACCGATCCCTTCGTCGTCCAGAAAATCGACAAACTACTTATTTATTTAAATTCTCTCTTCGACACACTGTGGTTTCCTATGTATATATATTCCGCTCTACCAGAGCTACATTTTGATATATGTATCATTTCATAACATGTTTCTGTTAACCCATAATTCATATATTTGTAAGTGTGAGAAAACACACATATTTTGGCGGGCACTTCAATCTGATTTGGCGCCAACGCCATCCTACCTTTCCGTCCGCACCTTGTAATATACTTCCGTGCACATTCGAATAAAGTATCAGTTGATCTTGGTGACGCTTGTCTCACTGTCCTTACAACTGGTGACCCCGGAGTTGAAAGTAGCATCAGCGGTTTTGGCTTTGCCATTAACGGACTTATTACGGCCGTGCTACCTTCTACATACTCCGTTACCTTAGGCACGAGCCTGCCTTTGGTTCTCCCGCACTTCGGTGAACGTAAGGCAGTAGGATGAGCTTAACCGACATATCAACTTCTCACCTCTTCGCCGACTCGTCGTCTGGCCACGATGCAGGAAGCAACACGCCCATCGTACCCAACGGCCTCGCCTCCACGCCCAAAGTCAAACTGCCGCCCTTTTCTCAACACAACACCGCTTCCTGGTTCCTGAGAGCGGACGTACTCTTCCGCGTCGCTAGACTCAGCGACTGCTGCGCCAAGGCTGACATCGTTCTCACCTCCATACCTGAAGAAGTATTCGACAAGATTTCCCCATGGCTCGACGCCCAGGCCGGCCAAGTTTCATACGACGACCTGAGAACGAAACTCATCGGTATCTACTCCCTCTCTGTCTCAGCAAGGGCACAGAAAGTACTGGACCTCGCCGGCAAGCCCATGGGTGACACCTCTCCTGTCGAGGCGTGGGACGAGCTAACCGGCCTGCTTATGCTCCCCGAAACAGACAGCAACGGCCGACGACGTGAGATTAGCTTATCTCGCGAAATCTTTCTTCGACGCCTACCACAGGACGTACGGGCCCAATTAACAGACGCCGACACGCTCCCGATGAACGAACTCCTGTCGAAGGCTCAGAAGCTCCACGAGGCCTCCAAAGCATCTCGCCTCGGAGCATCATCGTCAACACCGCCTCCGTTCTCCTCCTTCAGCAGCTGCTCTTCCATAGACTCCTCGGCAATGGCCCTTGAGGACGACGAGATCAACATTCTATCAAGAAAGAAACCACCGCAACCGACGCGACCGAACCCTAGGCCTAACCCGGCTTGGTGCTTCTACCACCAACAGTTCGGCAGTGACGCCAAGAAATGTAGAGCACCATGCAGTTTCCCTAGAAGACGACGCCAGAAGCATCCACCTGCCACCATCGCAGCCGCAGTAAACCAAAACATGATTGGTTTCTGTATCCTCGATACCATTTCCAACCGTGGACTCATGGTGGACACCGGCGCAATGCAGTCAACGTTCCCTCCTTCGAAGTCTGACCTAGACCGTGGTCCCGACAAAAACGCTCCCTCACTCATCGCCGCCAACGGATCTCCCATACGGTGCTATGGGATCAAGACCCTCAAGATATCTATCATGGGCCGTTCGTATTCTTGGCCCTTCGCTATCGCCGACGTCAATCGCCCCCTCCTCGGTGCGGATTTCCTCGCCCACCATGGACTCCTTGTCGATGGCGCTAACAGACGTCTCATCGACACGGGAACCTGCCAGTCCCGCGCCCTAGAACACGGCCCTGCAACAATGTCCGTATCCGCCGTAACGACGCACCCCTACGCCGACCTCCGAGAGTTTCCCGAGGTTTTCAAGCCCGAGCTCCGACACTCGCCAGGTTCCCCGTCCAAGCATGGTATCTACCACCACATCACAACGACAGGACCTCCCACTCACGCCAAATTCCGCCGCCTCCCGCCTCAGAAACTGAAGGATGCCAAACGCGGCTTCGAGGACATGGAACGCATGGGTATCTGTAAGAAAGCATCGAGCCCCTGGGCATCACCCCTGTACATGGTTAAAAAGCCGGACGGGTCCTGGAGACCTTGCGGCGACTACAGGCGCCTCAACCTCATCACAACGCCCGATCATTACCCGCTGCCCAACATGCAGGACCTAACAAACGCGTTGCACGGCGCAAAGTTTTTTACCAAGATGGACCTCCTCAAGTCTTACTTCCAGGTCCCCGTATTCCCGGAAGATATCCAGAAAACTGCCATTGTAACGCCGTTCGGATCCTACACCTTCGCATACTCAACCTTCGGTCTACGCAACGCCGGGGTGACCTTCCAATGACTAATGGATAGCATTCTGGGTGACCTACCTTTCTGCGTCTGCTACGTTGACGACATCCTGATATTCTCGAAAACCAAGGAGGAACACCGGGAACACGTCCACACCGTCCTAAAGTGCCTACAGGAGAACGGCCTAGTCGTACGCTTCGACAAATGCACGTTCGGTGCGGAGGGAGTGGATTTCCTTGGTCACCGCATATCCTCGCGCGGGGTAAAACCCATGACAACCAAGGTCGACGCCATCAGGAAGTTCCCAATGCCTACGACCATCCGCCAACTTCAGGAGTTCTTGGGAATGGTCAATTACTACAGGCGCTTCATCCCCAACATCGCACAAACCCTGTCACCCCTCGACGTCCTGAAAGGAAAAGCAAAAAAACTCGAGTGGGGTTTGCCCCAGCAACAGGCATTCGCTCGGACGAAGGATGCCCTTGCGAATGCCACCACCCTGGCTCATTTCGACGACAACGCGCCCCTGCGACTAACGACCGCCGCCAGCAATGTCGCCTGCGGGGTTGTGCTTGAGCAACTCGTCGATGGTTCTCCTCGACCGCTGGCATTCTTCAGCAAGAAATTGAAACCCGCCGAAACAAGATACAGCACCTTCGATAGGGAACTCCTCGCCGTCCGCCACTTCAGGCACATCTTGGAGGGTACCCCCTTCACAATCGCGACGGACCATCAACCCCTCGTACACGCCTTCACGAAATCAACGGACGCATGGTCCTCCCGACAACAACGTCATCTCGCATCAATCGCCGAATTCGGGTGCACCATACGTTACGTCCCAGGAAAGAAAAACCCAGTCGCGGACGCCCTTTCAAGGATTGAAATTGACGCGATCCACCTGGGAATCGACTACTCCAATCTCGCAACCGAACAACGCACCGACCGAGAAGCACAGGATCACCTGACGGAGCCATCCGCGCTCAAGATAAGTGCGATTCCCCTCGGACCAGCGGGAGTAACTATTCTTTGCGACACCAGCACGGGCCGCCCACGTTCCTGGGTACCAGCCTCCTGCAGAAGGAAAATATTCGATATCATCCATGGACTTTCGCACCCCTCAGGACGCACCACCGCTCGCCTTCTATCTGAAAAGTTTGTCTGGCCAGGGATAAAAAAGGACGCCCGGGAATGGGCGAAGTCATGCATCAACTGCCAGTCAAGCAAGGTCAGCCGTCACACCGAATCGGGGGTAGGCGATTTTCCCCAGCCGAAAAGACGTTTCGGCCATATACACATCGACGTCGTGGGACCATTGCCCCCTTCTGGATCCGCTCGCTACCTACTTACGATCATCGATCGCTCCACGAGGTGGTTGGAGGCATCGCCTATGACCGAAACTACGAATCAAGCATGTGCCGAAGCCCTCCTGTCAAGCTGGGTGAGCAGGTTTGGCTTTCCTGACGACATCACGACTGACAGAGGCCCCGCTTTCCTCTCAGAAATATGGCTCGCTTTGGCGAACCTGATGGGGACGACGCTCCACAGCACCACGGCATACAACCCCGCGGCAAACGGCATGGTCGAAAGAACTCACCGCGCCCTCAAGGCGTCCCTGATGGCGAGCTGCACTGACGGGGACTGGAAATCACGACTTCCTTGGGTACTCCTCGGCCTTCGCACCGCCCCTCGCGCAGACGGCGAACCTTCGCCCGCCGAAAAGGTTTACGGAGAAACTCTCGCAGTTCCTGGCGAATTCTTTCCCTCATCAACCGACGACACGCAGCTGGATCACCTAAGGGACATCGCCAGGAAGTTCAGGCCGTGTCTCAAAACTTACCAGGACAGAACCAAGCACTTCGAGCCAAAAAGCCTGGATGACTGCAGGTACGTTTTCGTCCGTGTCGACGCTCATCGACAACCACTGACTAGACCTTATCGAGGTCCCTACCGGGTAATTAAAAAGACAACGAAAGCCTTCTTTCTCGACGTCCATGGCCAAGAGGAATGGGTCTCAATAGACCGCGTGAAACCAGCGTTTCTCGAAGGAAGCGACACCGCCTCCGCTGGACCTGGCAGACCCAGAGTTCCGCCTCAAAACAAGCCGCCCAATGAAAGAAAAATCATCAAACGACGACAAGAGGAAGAGATCCTTACACCGACCGCCAGCGCGCTCCTCCGTTCAAAAACAAGAGGAACCCTCCGACGCCCGAAAAGATACGAAGATTGATCATCAGCCCTCTACGCCGCCCGATGTCTTGGGGGGGGGGGGGGGGAGTACTTGTAAGGACACCGATCCCTTCGTCGTCCAGAAAATCGACAAACTACTTATTTATTTAAATTCTCTCTTCGCCACACTGTGGTTTCCTATGTATATATATTCCGCTCTACCAGAGCTACATTTTGATATATGTATCGTTTCATAACATGTTTCTGTTAACCCATAATTCATATATTTGTAAGTGTGAGAAAACACATATTTTGGAGGGCACTTCAATCTGATTTGGCGCCAACGTCATCCTACCTTTCCGTCCGCACCTTGTAATATACTTCCGTGCACATTCGAATAAAGTATCAGTTGATCTTGGTGACGCTTGTCTCACTGTCCTTACAAGCTTAATACTGTAGCCATGGGTCCCAAGAATGTTGCCGAAGGAAAGAAAAAGAAGACAATGCTCTCGATGGAGACGAAACTCGAAATCATGAAAAAGTACGAGTCTGGCATGCGTTTAAGTGTGATCACCAAGGAGTATGGCCGGAATCCGTTTACAATAGGCATCATCCTGAAGCAGGCAGCGCCCATCAAAGCAGCGACACCTAAGGGCGTCACTATTTTCTCCAACAAGAGAACCCACGTGCATGACGAAATGGAGAGGCGGCTGCTTGTGTGGATCAAAGACAAAGAGATCTCAGGAGACACCATCACCGAGACTACAATTTGCCAGAAGGCCTCCGCCATTTTCGGTGATCTCGTGCGTTCTCAGGCCGAAAAAGGATCAGAAGGAACATCCCAGCAGGAACCCCCAGAGTTCAAGGCTTCTCGGGGGTGGTTCGAGAATTTCAAAAGAAGGACTGGTATTCATTCAGTGGTACGGGATGGGGAGGCAGCCAGCTCGGACACCAAGGCCACCGAAGCCTTTGTTAAAAAGTTTGAAGAGTTGACTCTGCAGGAAGGCTACAGTTCACAGCAAGTTTTCAATTGCGACGAAACTGGGCTTTTCTGGATGAAAATGCCTCGTCGGACGTTCATCACGGCGGAGGAGAAGAGGCTACTCGTACATAAGCCTATGAAGGACAGTGGGGACTGTAAGATAAAGCCCCTGCTGGTGTACCATTCTGAAACTCCCCGAGCCTTCAAAGCCCACAAAGTCATCAAGGAGAACCTTCCCGTGATGTGGAGGGCGAACGCTAAAGCCTGGGTAACGAGAACTTTTTATTGATTGGGTGAATGTCTGCTTCGGTCCGACTGTCTGAAAATATTTGGAAGAAAAGTGCCTCCCTATGAAATGTCTGCTGGTGTTGGACAATGCTCCAGCTCACCCTCCTGGCCTTGAGGAACATCATCTAGCCGAATATTCCTTCATAAAGGTCCTGTATATACCGCCTAACACCACCCCTCTCCTCCAGCCCATGGACCAGCAAGTTATTTCTAATTTCAAAAAATTGTACACGAAGCATCTCTTCCAGAGATGTTTCCAAGTCATAGAAAGCACAAACCTCACTCTGCGTGAATTCTGGAAAGATCATTTTAACATTGTGATATGCCTCAGACTCATCGATCTCGCTTGGCAGGAAGTTTCGAGGCGTACCCTGAACTCATCTTGGAGGAAGCTGTGGCCTGATGTTGTCTCTGCACGAGACTTCGAGGGGTTCGGGAAGCCTGGAGGCGAAGCCGAGATCGTTGACGATCCTGAACCCATTTAGCAGTCTGAGGTGGCTGACATCGTACATCTTGGTACGTCCATGGGGCTGGAAGTTAGCGCCGAAGATTTAGATGAACTTATCAAGGAGCACCACGAGGAGTTGACGACGGACGACCTAAAGGAGTTGGAGATGATGCAAGTGAGTGTTGTTCAAGAGCAGTTCTCTAGCGGTGATGAGGAGGATGTTAGACCTTTGAAAACGGCAAACATTAAGGAAATTCTCGCCTGTTTCCATAAAATGGCAGACTACGTCGAAAAGGAACATCCAGAAAAAGTTTATACCAACCGTGCGCTTCAACACCACAATGACGTTTGCCTAACGCATTTTAGAAATTTGTTGAAAAGTAGGCAGAAACAAGCTTCCATTGATAGTTTCTTATTAAAGAGGCCAGCAGTATTAGTAGGCCAAGACGAAGGTGAAGGTGAAAATGAAGAAAAGAAACAGAAAAGAGGAAGTGATGAAGAAGTAGAAGGTGAAAGTAAAGAAAAGAAACAGAAAAAATTAAGCGAAGTAGAAGAAATTTAGAAAATGTAAAAAACGTAAAGTTAAAAAAAGGGAAAAAAAATTCAATTTTAAGTTTTATGTTATCGTTAAGTGTCAAAAAAATTTTTTCTTTCATTTTATAGTTTTCCATACGTAATGTTAAGTGTTAATTATTTCTGCCATTTTTTTATTTCGTAAAGTTTGTGTTAATGCGTTAGGTGTGTAAACTGTTGTACGTAGTCTGTCACTTGTTACGTTTTCTGCCTTATACCATCCTCCTCTGCCGCGACTTCGCTATCAGACATAGTTTCAATCCAAAGGTAAGTTTCAACTTTTTTGTTAATTAACTATATTTTTTTTCAGGGTATCAACCCTTAATTTAGGTGTACAGGTAACAATACACCTTCACTGATCCAAATGATTTACATACAGTACCGTAACTTTTATACAGTAGTAAAGTAAACTGACCGTTTTCTTAGGGCTTGGAGGCGATAACTAGGCTATAACTACATTATTGAAAAATCTCATGGTGGTTTCTGGAATGGATTAGGCTGTTTTTAACGGTTGGGTTAATTATTAAATGATAGAAATGGCTGCATTGCATGTTTATTACTACAGTTTAGCGTGTTCATGAAAAAAAAGGTGGCTTTTCGTAAGGCTTGGAACGGATTAGGCTATTTATATGTAAAACGCGACTCAGTATATGAAAAAATCAGCATACGAAACCGTATCCTGAACGGATTACTTTCGTATGCTGAGGCATCACTGTATATACCTTTTATATGTTGGATGTATAATACTGATTCTAATTTAATACACTAGTCGTTACATTTATGTTGCCTATTCAAATGAATGTTTAAGGTGTATTTGCGTCTTATTCGCCCCAAAGTAGCTGAATAAAATTAGACAGTTTTTTACTTAATTTCCTAAAATAAAGTATATACTTGAAGGTGCATATACATGTGAACATAATCATTGAATGATAATTAAGTTTGTTCCAATATATATACAAACCTTGCTGCTTCTATAGTCAAGGATGACATTTCCCTGTAGGGGGCAGGAAGCCCTAAGATTGTTCCTTGCTTAGTGGATATGACGTATAACAGTACTGTCATATATTTATGTGGTCTGGATGACCATATAGAAGCTGACCCAAGGTTAAGGCACTTATACAAACCCACAGATACAGTACTTCTCTGGTAAGCTTCCATCAGGACGACATGGCTCGAGCCCAAAAAATGGATTTTGAAGCAAAGCGAAAAATCTATTTTTGGGTGATATGGCCATATCGTTCTGAAGGACCCACCCTCCTTTTCTAAGAAACGGATTGTACAAACGCAACAATCCCCACCTGAAACTACTCAATCTGTAGCCACCATGCTTAATTGCTACACGGAATGGGTAGCCATATTGGACCCTGTAGTAGTACGGGAAGGGGATCTACTGGGTAACCTTGATGATAGCTCCCCTTCAATTTCGCCACTCTTCCCCCTCAGAGCGAAAACTATTCGGGGTGAAGATTGCCATGTGTCTTATCAAGAAATACGTCTCGATATTATGCGATATCCTTAAGAAAAATTTTAAGGATACTCGCGCCAGGAGTTAGAATTCTGGAGACCTATGGTCAATTATCTGGGAATATCACTGTAGCCAAATATCCCTTATAAAGCTGCCTAAAGTAACCTTCCATCAGGACGATATGGCCATCTCACCCAAAAATAGATTTTTCCCTTTGCTTCAAAATCCGTTTTTTCATAACGATACAAACCTTTAGCTATTTATTAGGGGTATTACTTTCAGCAAAGCTCAAAGGACGAGCCATTAAATTTTAACGAGGGTTAACTACCCATCCCGCTAGTTAGCCGGGGGAGGGGGTAGTTCACTACCCTTCCCACTCACACTAGTGACTGAGCTCACATTGCTTGGAGGTAGGACTTCAAGGTGGATAGGGTTGGCAGGCAAGTTTATATACTTAGGAAAAATACAATTTATCTCAGATTTTGTCATTTGTTTGTGACTGGAATATAAACCTCCGCTATTCATTAGGGGCGACTTACCCATTAAGACTGTGGACGTCCCTGCCAAACTGGCTTTTTGGCTACCCGGTCTTCTTATTTTGAATAGGTATGTACCAAACATAAGGAGGCCTTACAACTCACTAAACCTTGCTATGCAAGGTACGTGGCCTTTGCAAGCTGAGGGTTCATTTATTAGCAGTGTGACTGTCAAGGTAAAAGTTAGAGTTTTTTGTGGGAAAAACTGTTGTAACCAAGACTACCAATACCATCTAGCCAGGGTATGGGTACGCAACAGTACTCACTCAATACTAGGTACACAAGGAAGCATGGCTTACCTGTAGTGGTTTGAGGTCAGCTTGTGCAGAGAACCCAGGTTACTGCTTTCCCCAAGAGAGGGGAGAATGAAGAAAAGAATAAGAGCCAGTCAAACCTTTTCATTCACGCAGAATAAAACCGGGTAACAGTGCCCTCAACTTTCTGCTACTTGTCCAATAAGGAGCTTGAGCCACCACAAGCTCAATAGAGAACGTATCGAGCCTCCTGTGGGTTACATCTTGCAGGTAGTGGGCTGTGAACGTATTTTGATGTTTCTCCACCCCGGCTGGTAGAACCTGCGTCACTGAGAAGTTTCTTTTTAAGGCCAGGGACGTAGCTATGCCCCTGACATCGTGGGCTCTGGGGTGACGTGAGGGAGGGGAGTCTGGATTCAGGACATGGTCTATGACTGCGAATTCAAGTAGAGATGGTATTCTTGGTGACCCTCCTCTTGTTCCTCCCTGTGCATCAGGGTCATCTGTTACAGAGCGGATACTCAAAATCCGGAAGAAGTGTAATTGGCGATCAACCCGAAGCCAAAGCTACCAGGAACACTGTCTTCCAAGTCAGGTGGCGATCTGTTGCCTGGCATAATGGTTCATAGGGTGGTCTCTTAAGAGACCTGAGAACTCGAACCACGTTACACAGGGAAGGTCTCACTTCCGACTGAGGACAGGTAAGTTCGTAACTCCATATGAGTAATTAAAGTTCCAGCGATGAGGAAATGTCCATTCCATTCAGTCTAAGGGCAAGGCTTAAGGCTAAGCGATAGCCTTTTACCGCCGAGACTGAAAGGCGCATTTCTTCACGCAAATGCACGAGAAACTCTGCTAATGCTGGAATAGTGGCATCGAGGAGAGATACACCTTCCACACCAACCTCAAAAGACTTTTCACTTTGCCTGGTAGACTGTTGCTGATTATTTCTGCAGGTATCCAGACATCCTGCTTGCAACTTGTTACAAAATCCTCTCCGAGGGAGGAGATGCTGCATAGTCTCCAGGCGTGAAGTCGTAGCAAAGCTACGGCTTTGTGGAAGATGTTGGTATATGGTTGTCTGAGTAAATGTGTCGTGGAGGGAGTTCTCGAGGAGATTCGATCAGGAGTTACAGAAGGTCTGGAAAAGATTCTGCATGATGCCATAGCGGAGCTATGAGTCATTGAGGTTGACTGATGTTTGGCCTTGTTGAGTACCCTCCTCCTCAGGCAGAACGGGGGGAAAAGCGTGGACGATATTTTCCCACCGTTGTTGGAATGCATCCCAACAGAGAGCCTTGGGGTCTGGGACCAAGGAGCAATACAACAGGAGCCTGAAGTTCAGGGCCATTGCTTAGAGATCCAGTCTGAGAACCCCACTAAGTCAGGATTTTGTTGGGTACTTGATCTAAAGACCAATCGGTACTAACTATATGAGATGCTCTGCTCAGGTTATTGGCGAGCACATTCCTTTTGTTGAATGCTGCATGCCGATAGAATCTTGGTCCATCTCAGTATCTCTACTGGTATATGGGATAGGGGCTGCAAAAAATTGGTCCATCTCAGTATCTCTACTGGTATATGGGATAGGGGCTGCAAAAAATTGCCTCGTTTGATGATGTAAGCCACCACTGTCGTGTTCTCTCTCATCACTACCACTGAGTGGCCTGCCAAGAACTGAAGAAACTGTTAAAGGGCCAGAAAGACGGCCTTCATCTCTAGGAGATCTATGTGGAGGTATTCTTCTGACTGGAGGCCTGAGGTTGTATGGTGCAGCACGTGGGTCTCCCACCCATTTTTTTTGAAGCATCTGAGAACGGCATCAAATCTGGGGCGAGGACATTGTAGTGGTTTATGGACTGTGGTCTGATGTAGCACGCAGACTACCTAGTGTCCGAATGCTGACCACACTCCAACGTTCACTACACAAAAAGATGATACGGTGGAATATCCAGAAATCTGGGCAAAAAAGTAAACAATCAAGGATGAACTGGGCACTGGGCACCACCACTTGATTTCATACTTAGCAAGGGGACCCAGCTAGAACTGTTAGTTGCTTAGTACTATTCTAGAGGTATGCAGTCTCGCTTATTATCGGCATGTATGGAGTCCAACATGAATAGTGACAGCTATATTTCAATTTATTTGAACACTACAAACATTAGGATAGAGTAAAAAATTATATTACAAATAAATAAACACTTCAGGCTGCAACAGAGAATATCTTAGGCGAGGAAATGTATTTGAAGAGGA
This sequence comes from Palaemon carinicauda, assembly GCF_036898095.1. NCBI lineage: Eukaryota > Metazoa > Arthropoda > Malacostraca > Decapoda > Palaemonidae > Palaemon > Palaemon carinicauda. The sequence goes on along the minus strand of NC_090725.1, from coordinate 299,262,632 downwards.
TTTTAAAAAACAGATTTAATAAGAAAATTTAATCAAATAACTAAGTTGACAATACTCAATAAAGGAAAATCTGTCAAGTCTCAAAACTAGATTTATATTGTAAGGAAAAAACTAGTAGCATATTCCACTTCACTTCAGTCCCACAATAACTAGGTTAAAAAATGATAGGGAAAAAAAAAAAAACTGCTCACACATTGGACACACTCAACCATTTAACAGAGAATATTTAAAGATGATAACCTACAGCATATGAAAATTAAGCTTCTGGACAGTATTAAAATGCAGTTACAGCTAGTTATCCTATGATAGAATAAACGATGCAGACGATTCTGAATGCAGCTTTTAACAGGGCAGAGAGCCTAAGTATACTGAGCATCTGACTTGAAAAATGATATTTTAATTATAAAATAAATTTTTGAATATACTTACCCGGTGAATATATAATAGCTGCAACTCTGCGGCTCGACAGAAAACACACTCAAAAAACTCGCGAGCGATCGCTATGAAGGTTGCGGGTGTGCCCACCAGCGCCAACTGTCGGCCAGATACCACTCTTGCATGTAAACAAACCCTTCAATTCTTCTCGTCCCGCTGCGTCTCTATTGGGGAGGAAGGGAGGGTCATTTAATTTATATATTCACCGGGTAAGTATATTCAAAAATTTATTTTATAATTAAAATATTTTTAAATTTTTAACTTAGCCGGTGAATATATAATAGCTGATTCACACCCAAGGCGGTGGGTAGAGACCAGAGTTAATTAAGTTTACAGCGTATAAGATAAGAGTTTTTTCATTTTGACAGTTATCAATATAACAAAACCAAAATATATAGGTACCTGGTAAGGAAGTTGACTTAGACGATTACTCTGCCTTGTAAGTCTGTCTTCCTCACGGAGCCCAGCGATCCTCTTAGGATGCTGAAAGACTCCCAGGAGCTGAAGTATCAAGGGTTGCAACCCATACAACAGGACCTCATCAAACCCCTAATCTGGGCGCTCTCAAGAAATGACTTTGACCACCCGCCAAATCAACCAGGATGCGAAAGGCTTCTTAGCCTTCCGAACAACCCATAAAACAATATTAAAAACATTTCAAGAGACAGATTAAAAGGATATTGGAATTAGGGAAGTGTAGTGGTAGAACCCTCACCCACTACTGCACTCGCTGCAACGAATGGACCCAGTGTGTAGCAGTCCTCGTAAAGAGTCTGGACATCTTTTAAGTAAAATGACGCGAACACTGACTTGCTTCTCCAAAAAGTCGCGTCCATAATACTTTGCAGAGATTTATTTTGCTTGAAGGCCACGGAGGTTGCTATATCTCTAACTTCGTGCGTCTTAACCTTAAGCAAACATCGGTCTTTCTCATTCAAGTGAGAATGAGCTTCTCGTATTAAAAAAAAAAATCTGAAAAAAATATGACAAAGAATTCTTTGACATAGGCAATGAAGGTTTCTTAACTGAGCACCATAATGCCTCAGATTTCCCTCGTAATGACTTAGTACGAGCTAAATCGAACTTAAGAGCTCTAACAGGACATAATACTCTTTCCAGTTCGTTGCCTACGATCTCTGATAAGCAAGGAATATCAAAAGATTTAGGCCAAGGACGAGAAGGCAGTTCATTTTTGGCCAGGAAACCAAGTTGAAGTGAACAAGTGGCTTTTTTTCTGTAGAAAAGCCGATGTTCTTACTGAAGGCATGAAGTTCATTGACCCTTTTAGCCGAAGCCAAGCACACTAGGAAAAGTGTCTTGAGGGTGAGATCCTTCAGGGAGGCTGAATGTAATGGCTCAAACCTGTCTGACATGAGGAACCTTAGGACCACGTCTAAGTTCCATCCAGGAGTTGCCAAACGACGTTCCTTAGAGGTCTCGAAAGACTTAAGGAGATCTTGGAGATCTTTATTGTTGGAAAGATCTAAGCCTCTATGTCGAAAGACCGAAGCCAACATGCTCCTGTAGCCCTTAATCGTGGGAGCTGAAAGGGAGTGAACCTTTCTCAGATGTAAAAGAAAATCTGCGATTTGGGCTACAGAGGTACTGGACGAGGACACAGATACTGACTTGCACCAGTCTCGAAAGACTTCCCACTTCGACTGGTATGCTCTAATGGTAGAAGCTCTCCTAGCTCTTGCAATCGCACTGACTGCCTCCTTCGAAAAGCCTCTAGCTCTTGAGAGTCTTTCGATAGTCTGAAGGCAGTCAGACGAAGAGCGGGGAGGCTTTGATGGACATTCTTTACGTGGGGCTGACGTAACAGATCTACCGTTAGAGGAAGACTTCTTGGAAAGTCTACCAGCCATTGAAGTACCTCGGTGCACCACTCTCTCGCGGGCCAGAGGGTAGCAACCAACGTCAACCTTGTCCCTTCGTGAGAGGCGAACTTCTGCAGTACCTTGTTGACTATCTTGAATGGTGGGAATGCATATAAGTCCAGAAAAGACCAATCCAGTAGAAACGCGTCTATGTAGACTGCTTCTGTATCTAGGACTGGAGAGCAATAGATTGGTAACCTTTTGGTCAACGAGGAGGCAAAGAGGTCTATGGTGGGTTGACCCCAAGTAGCCCAAAGACTCTTGCCCACGTCATTGTGGAGGGTCCATTCCGTGGGTATCACCTGACCCCTCCGACTGAGACAGTCTGCCAAGACGTTCAAGTCCCCCTGGATGAATCTCGTCAACAGGGAGATGCCTCGAATTCTTGACCATAAGAGAAGGTCCCTTGCGATCTCGAGCAGTGTGAAGGAGTGTGTGCCTCCTTGCTTGGAGATGTACGCCAAAGTTGTGGTGTTGTCTGAGTTGCCTCTACCACTAAGTTTCGAAGGAGCTTTCTAATATCATCAAGGCCAAGTGGACTGCTAATAGCTCCTTGCCGTTGATGTGCATGCTCTTCTGACTTGAGGTCCACAGACCCGAGCATTCCCGACCGTCCAGGGTCGCACCCCAACCCAAATCCGACGCGATTGAGGACAACACGTGGTTTGGGTTCTTGACTGCTAGGGATAGTCCCTCTCTCAGACTGATATTGCTGTCCCACCATTTCAGGCATGCCTTTACTGGTTCGGAGACTGGGAATGATACCGTCTCTAATGTCTTGTCCTAGTTCCAGTGAGAGGCTAGATGGAACCGGAGAGGCAGAAGGTGTAGTCTCCCTAGTGAGACAAACTGCTCCAGGGATGAGAGAGTCCCTACGAGACTGTTCCAACTCCTGACTGAATAAACGTTTCGTTTCAGCATTAGTTGGACTTCGAGCAGGGCTTGACTGCGAATCTCCATCCCCAAATATAGAATAATCTGGGATGGGATCAGTTGGGACTTTTAGGTTGGCCAAAAGTCCCAACTCCCTGGCCAGACTCAACGTCCAATGTAGATCCTGCAGACAGCGAAGACTGGACGATGCTCTGAGAAGCCAGTCGTCCAAGTACAGGGAGGCTCGGATCCCCGATAGATGGAGGGATTTTGCCACATTCCTCATGAGCCTCGTAAACAAGAGAGGCGCAGGACTAAGGCCAAAGCACAGGGTTCGAAACTGGTACCCCACATTCCTGTAAACAAACCTCAGAAACGGTTGGGAATCCGGGTGTATAGGAATGTGGAAGTATGCCTCCTGAAGGTCGAGAGAGACCATCCAGTCGCCTTCCATAAATGCTGTCAAGACAGCCTGGTAGACTTCATCGTGAAGTTTGTCTTGACAATGAACACATTGAGCGCACTTGCCTCTTACGTACTCCTGCAGTGAACATGGCTGCCAAATCATGGAGCCATCCCTGAGGGACTTGTTCCTGCAGAGAACGTGGCTGTCAGATCATTGGAGCCATCCCTGAAAGCCTTGTTTATGCATGACATAATTGTACAGCAAAACTTCAAAGGCTCGAAAATAGCTGTGAAGTCGACCTGTAAAATCTTGGAGCGTCTCATGGCCAGGCGCCAGGGAGAGTCTATGAGGTTTGAGAAGTCTATCTGGGCAGAGGCAGGAACTCCCAAGCCGAAAACTTCTCTCGTGTCATATCAGACTCTCGCTCTATAAGCCAGTTTAAAAGAAGGGAAAGCAAAGGCTGTCTCCCCCAAACTCCTCCTGGTGATAAACCAGTCGCCTAGCAAACGTAAAGCTCTCTTAGAAGAGCGAGAGAGCACTAGCTTATAAAACAACGGCTTCGAAGTAGCTAGGCCTAGTGTAAGCTCTGACGTTTAGGCGAACGAGGAGCAGCAGTTACAAAAAGATCCGGACAAAGATCCTTAAAAATCAGCATGATTTATTTAAAGTCCATAGAGGGCTAAGCAGCTTTAGGCTCCTCTCCGTCTGACAGAGTCCTCAAGGGAATATCAGTAGGAGGGGGAACAGCAACTTCCTCATCTGAAGGAACCTTGTCCGACAATAGCCGAGTCTCAAGCAAGGGAGAGACCTACCGTGGTGGCAATGCTTTACAAGCAGAGTCCACACGCACTGGTGCATTATTAGCGGACCAGGACGCAACGTCATGTAACTGCTTGACAGTCTGTGAACTGTCAACAACAACAGGTGCGTGAGACCAGGACGCAACGTCATGTAACTGCTTGACAGTCTGTGAACTGTCAACAACAACAGGTGCGTGAGGACGCACAGCGTCCACTCGAGACTGCTTTGACCGCCTAGACTGAGCAGTCAAAACAACTCTAGAATGCGGAGGTTGACGCTCGGCGTCAAAACAAGTCAACTCCGATTGTTGGCGAACGTCCTGAACGTCAACAGGAGCATCAGCAAGTGGCCTAACGTCCAAAAGTGGCTGAAAATCCACACGAGACCGCATCGAGTGTGGTTCTAAACAACCTGACTGACGTGACTTGGCTACGCCAACGTCAACAGTAAGCACAAAGGAACGTTAGGGTGGCTGAAGGCCAGGATCTCTATGAGATAAACGGCTAGGCTCAACGGACTTATCGGCAGAATAGTCTTCCATAAGGGAGGCAAGCTTATTCTGCATGTCTTGCCGTACAACCCATTTAGGATCAACGGGAATGGTTGAGGTAAGAGACGAGGGTAACGTCTGTGACCGCAAAACCTTGCCTACAAAAAGACTCTCGGAGTCTGTGTTACGGTTTTGTTAGGCGGCGAGCAGTCTTCCGATGACTGCATAGGGTCAGAGCTGTCCTAAAAGTTAAAACCAGGACGCTGGACCTGTCCTGAAAGGACTGACTTTCGCTTAAAGGGCCTCGAAACATTGTTCCACGGTTTCTTATGCGAAAAGCCTTCGGATGACGAGGAGAAAATCGTCTCTCTCGCCTTATGGTAGGGGTGATCTTGGTAAGATACACCTGATACCATAGAGGGAACGTCTGTTCGCTGATCAAGGCCTCTCGAACCCATAAGTCGTACGACATTACTTCTCCCCTGGGCTTGGGAGCTTGCAAGAGGTCCCGGACTAGGCGAACGACAGGCACGAACAGACGAACCCTCGGTCGCAACACTGATAACACTTTGCGCAATATCACTTTATCACTACAATTTTCTGTTTTGCACTAATTTCACTGAAATCAAATTTTTTAACAATTCACATTAGGTATGAATAAAACTGATTTCTACCTGAAGCACGCAATTCTACCCTCATCAAAAGGTTGTAATTGCGAAATCAGTCGTATAATGTAAGCACATTAATACCAGCAAAAAACAGTAAACATATTTTAAGATAAAAAAATCAGAGGCTGGGGAAGAGACTAAACACTAGTTCATTCAAAACTACGTTTTCAATCTCTCACCGTACAGTGCCTTGGGATGAGAATAAAAACTAAAAACGTTTTATCCTTTCTCCCCGTACAGAGACTAGGGACGAGAGTAACTCGAGAACAACGTTACTCGCTTGGGACGAGATAAAGATCGGAACGTTCTCTCTCCTCTCTCTCTCTCCGTCTCTATCTCTCTCTCTCGATTTCGCATCGAAGAGAAGAGCCCACTTACCTTTCGTCAATAAACAGGTTATTTGACCAAAGGAAAAAACTGAAAGGTTTTTCAATTAAAAGTTCCTTTAAAATAGTCTTTAAAACATTTAAGCTTTGAAAGAAAAAAGAACAAAACGTCAGAATCGATTTACTCTTTCTGCAAAGTGAAACCGTGATACTCTCTCTCTCTATCGTAACGATAGAGCGCAAACTGCGTAGCATAAATAAACTAAATGTTAGTTCATCTTTGAAACAGTACGAAGACTATTCAAAGAAAAAAACTATCATAAAATATTTACTAAAAATATTTCATTTAAAAAGTTTTAAATCATTAGCTCTGTAAAAGTTATTTACGATTGAAAAGGGCTCAACGTTGTTTAACTTCGGTTTCCAAGTTAGGACCGCCTACTCTCAGGAAAGGTCGCATATAAACAAATCATTAAAATTTATTTTGATGTTTATTATAAATGGAAAGCTAATCGAAGAGGCCTAATAAAGGCGGTTGAGATATAAAATATATAGAGGAAAATCTATAATTAATTTATAACGTGATAAGATAATTGCTAAAAGCCTAAAACACACTTCCGTCTAAGGGAAGGGTCGGCCATTTAAAAGTTAAAGTAAGTCCATACTCTCTCTCTTGCATCAAAAATTAAATCTATCCAAAAACGAGTTCAAGATTTAAGATGAAGATAAAACACCTGCACTGCGAAAGCTCAAACCAAAATGAAGTACTTCACCAAATATGTTGAGAAAACTCCAGGTTTTACAGCGAGTATTGATACGTCTTGTCGTCAACGTCGACAGAGAAGAATTTAAGGGTTTGTTTACATGCAAGAGTGGTATCTGGCCGACAGTTGGCGCTGGTGGGCACACCCGCAACCTTCATAGCGATCGCTCGCAAGTTTTTTGAGTGTGTTTTCTGTCGAGCCGCAGAGTTGCAGCTATTATATATTCACCGGCTAAGTTAAATATTTAAAACTGTTAATATTAATTTCTGCAAGAACTCATCCAAGGAATTATTTGAATCTCCTCTGTAGGCTTCTTTATCCTGAACTTGTTTATTCTTTCTGTCCTCCTTTTGACTGATGTTCCAACATGTTGCTTCGCTTTAATTGACGGCTCCATGGTGTCTTCAGTTGATGAGCACCATTGTTTCATTTCTCCACTAATTTGCACCGTTGTAGTGGTTTGCGGACTGTGGTCAGAGGTAGCACCCAAACTGCCTAGTGTCTGAATGCCGACACAAAAAAGGTAAAATGGTGGAATACCAAAAATTCTAGGCAACAGGTTAAGAGAACTGGGCACCACCCCTTGATTTTATACTGAGCAAGGGGACCCAGGTAGGACTGTAATTGCTTAATATTCCGAGATAATGTATGCCATTTTTAGGTTATTTAAGTACAGTAATGCCTCGACACACGAGTGTCCCAACATACAAGAAATTTGAGATACGATTAAAGTTTTGAGCAAATTTTTGCCCCGAGATACGAGACAAATTTGAGACACGAGGATACGAAGAGGTTCCCTATGCGGCCACTAGGGGGCCGAGTGTGCGAGAGGCTGCTCACAAGGACAGCATCGTTCGCTCTTCCCCGTTGGATCTCCGTTGCGTAAAGTTATCTCTGAGCATCGTCTGCATTGTTTGCACTTTTTACGTGTTTTTTTCCTTTAATCAGTACAGAATTAAGTGAATAAGCAATGGGTCCAAAGCAACTGAGTACAAACAAGGGTAGTGAAAAGAAAAAGCGTATGGTGACAATCGAGATAAAGCATGAAATAATAAAAAACATAAGTGGTGTACGAGTGACTGAGCTGGCTCGCCAATATGACAGGAGTACATAAAAAATATGTACCCTCCTCAAGCAGAAGGATGCTACAAAGAGCACCAAGCCTTCCAAGGACTAACCATCCTCTCCAAGCTGCGGAGTGATATTCATGACGAGATGGAGTCTTCTTTCAATATGGATAAAGGAGAAACAGTTGGCGGGAGATAGCGTGACCGAGACAATCATCTGTGAAAAGGACGGCAAAAAGTGAAAGGTGAAAGAGTCAAAAAGCGAGGCAAAAAGAGCCAAGCCAAAAGAAAAGTAAAAAATGAAAATGAAAACAAAATTAGAATTAAGTTTAGTGTAATGTAACATTAACATTTGTTTTTAAGTGTACAGTAAGCTAAATCCATTTAAGTTAAATTTTAAGTTTAAGTTATGCTACGTAGTTTTACAAAAGTGTAGTGTACCGAACGTATTGCCATTAAGTCTCTCTCCTCCCCTACTCTCTCCCTCCTCCTCCGCACACACCGCCGTTAGCCGCTACCATCTGTCTTGAAGGTAAGAACTCCATAATGTCACATTTTATTGCAGATTATAACCAGTACATAGGTATTTGTTATTTTGCGAGTGTAGGTTTTGAATTAGAACAATTAAAAACATGTTTTTCCACTGTAATATAATATTTTTAGGTGTTTTTTTCAGAGGGTGGGAACGGATTCATTTTTTCTTTAGTTATTTCATATGGGAAAAATTGATCCGAGATATGATCGAATTGACATTCGAGCTCGGGTCCCGGAATGCATTAAGCTCGTATCTCAAGGTATTACTTGTACTAAACATTAATAGAGGAAACACAAAAAAAGGGAAAAACTATGATACTAAAAAGAAAAAGGACAAACTTAGTGGCTGAGCAGGGGACATTTACTGGGGAAGGAAACGCTTCCAGTTTATAAGATAAAAGGAAAATAAGTTTATTTCATTTCTGAAGAAAAATATAATAATAAAAGACATTAGAAACAGATTTAATAAAAAAAGACAAATAATTAGGTCGACAATAGAATTTTTTGTCAAATCTTCATAAGCAATTAAAAAAAAAAAAACCTAGTATCCCTTTACACTCCAGCCTCACAATAACGAGTATAAACAAAGGCACACCTAACCATGTATCTATTTGGGTTACATTCAAATATAAGTTGAAGTAGCTTGCCTCAAGATCAAAGGGATTATAAAATAAGGTTGCACATTGAATCTGACTTGACATTCTCACCTCTACATCAGAAAGACAAAAAATATTGTAATAAAAAAACAAAAGCTTACTATCTTCTGTGATGAGAATAATTGTATAAAAAAAACACAGTTAAAGTTGTTCTAACTTTGGTATAGTTCTTCGTCAGTACTCTATCATTGTCTTTTTTCGCTGGAATACTTAGGAGTCTCTAGATTGCTCCTTTTCCAAGGATTTTATGTTTTCTTGGATAGACATGGAGATCACTAAACTCTACTATTCAGTCTTGTTTCTTCTGCTTTATTTTCTTGTTTCATTTGCTCTTAATCTTAATCATAAAGTCATTAATGGAAGCTAACAAGGAAGCTTACATTGTTATATTAGGAGTGTACAAGTAATTACGTTTTTGCTCTCATGTTCAATTACATCACCATGTAGTAGCATATGTAGAACATCACTTATTCTTGGCTGTACCTTTACTGCGTGACTGCCCTACATGTAGTAGGGCGTGCTTGAATTACTCATCAGTGTACGGGAAGAAGTTATAACAACGAAACAGGCTTTGAGTAACTATTCTCTTGACTTCTTCAGCTTATAAACAATTTCTAGCCTATAATCCCTGCTGGGTGTAGGGCACTGTCACTCTGTAATAAAAGAAAAGTGAGAAAGGGACTCAAGATAAATACATTAAACAGTATAAAAAACCGAATACAATCTACAATAAAAAAAAAAAAAAAAAAATAATGCATCTAGAAATAATTTGTATTTTTCCTATACTTTTTCACAGAGTCACCACTGGAGAGATCGAATCCTGAGGCGACCGTTTGGGAACTAGACGGGCCAGCATAGCCACGTCTGGGCTGGAAGTTCTTCTCGTCTGAGAAAGGGTCTTGTGACCTTTCTCAGCCTCATTATTCTGTCTGATGGGAAGGCTTTGTGGAGATTGGTGTCTTATCATACCTAGGTATACCAGTCTTTGCATAAGACGCAGGGAGGACTTCTGGAGGTTTACCATGATCCCCAGATCTTGGCAGAGCCTCCGTAGTTTGTTTCTGTGTTGAATAAGGGTTTACATCGAGTCTGCTAGGATTAAACAGTCGTCCAGATAACACTTAAGGGTGAATACTCAAGAGGACTTTGGGTGCTTTGTCAAGACTAAAACAGTACCTTGAACTGGTATTTCCAGTTGTGTAGGCTGAATCAAGTACTTCCTTGAAGATGGATGGATTGGGATCTGGAAGTATGTGTCCTTTAGGTCCAGAGTGCACATGAAATCCTGTGTTCTCACTGCCTGTCAGACCGTGTCTGCCGTCTCTATGCTGAACAGAGTTTGTTTGACAAACTCATTCAGAGCTGAGAGGTCGATGACTGGTCTCCAGCCTCCAGATGCCTTTTTCACATAAAAGAGTCAACTGAAGAAGCCTGGAGACTCGTCGAGGATCTCCCGGAGAGCGCCGTTCTTCAACACGGTCTGGACTTCTGCCCGGAGGGGGGTGGGGGCTAGCCCTTTGCTGATCTCATCGCAAAGAAGTCTATTGACTCTGGATTCCTGATCATGGGAAGGAGAGATGATGTGAATGGGACGCAATACCTTGAACGAATCACGGGGACTGTCCAGGGTTCTGCCTAGAGTTGCTTCCACTTGTACCAGCTACGCTAAAGGCATCCCCCCACTGTTGGACAAACAGGGGGAGTGCCTATCCTAGCGTTTATGGCCGCAGCCGATTCCTCTAGGATGTTTTCCTCTCCTGGAGGACCTTGTGCCTTTCCTGTCCTTGATTGGAAAGGGCTTCTTAGACACCATTGGCTTTTCTGTCGTCTTCGTCGTAGAGGTCTTGGCTGGGTTGGACTGCTGAGGAGCTGGTGGTTTATAGGGCCTGGATGTTAAGGTCCCATGGAGGAGGGAGTCCTGGCGAGACTTCCTCCACCTCTCTGCAGCAAATTACACGTCCTTATGCTCGAATAAAGGATCCCTCTAGAGAGGAGTTCCTCAGCCTGGTGATCTCAACATTCGGAACATGCTGATGGAATCCCTTAGATACTGCATCACGTTATTTCAAGATGGAGTTTGCCCACAAGTTCGAGACTTGGTGGACCAGAAACTCGATGGTGTGAGTGCCTGAGAGGAGGAAGGTTTCCATAGCTTTCCTAATACTTTCTTTAGAAAAATTCTTTGTCCGTACCAGGATTCCCAAGGTCCCCTAGCAAAGATCAAGCCATGAAGTAGCCCGCATGGCATTTGGAAAATTCTTGGTCTGTACCAGGATTCCCAGGATCCTCAACCAAAGATCATGCCATGGTAGCCTGCATAGCATACTTCGTAACTTTCTCCTGAGAAAGAGACCCGACAGTTGAAGAGCCTCTCTAGAGACCCCCCCTCGATTAGTTCTTCCAGAGTGGTGGATTGGAAAAACTGGACGAGGCTCGTCCAAGACCTCATAGAACCTCCTGTGCTGACGCGAGAAAGTGCGAGGAGCTTGGCGGAAGAGCCCGACCAATGAGAGGAGAAGTCAGAGAGCTGTTGGGCAATCTTAGCCCGCGCACTCTTTAGCCCTTAGGACCAGGGCAATGCTGCACGGGCCTTTGAGGGCTTCTGGGTGCCAAAGACATTATCTAGGATCGTGTATTTGCCCTCTCATGGGAGTATCTCAGGATCGGTAAACCCACCCAGTACCCTGATTAGAGTCGGAACTTGCCAGAAGGCATGCTCTGACTTTCTGCTCCCCCTCTGAAGTGGGACTGGCAGCAAAGTCTCCTTCCTCCACCCCTCAGAGCTCATCTCGGGGTGGGTCATGAACATCCCTAGAGTGGCTGGTGAATCCTGTTAGTCTGGAGGTTTTTATAAAGGACTTTGGGAGAGTTTTGGAGTCCTTTGATTCCTTACGGGGAAGGAGATAAAAGTAACATCGAAGGCCTGATGGAGTTATCCTTCCTAAATTCTACCAGAGGTGGAGAGCTCTCCGCACAAGGGGAGTCTTCCTCTGAAGGTGGAAGGGAGGACATTCGCCCCTAGCAAGGCTCCCTTGGCAAAGGTGAGGTGGGAGAGCATCTGGGAGGAGAGCGAGGAAGGATTGACCCTGAAGGCCTGACAGGGATCAACTTTACTCCAAGAGATGTTATAGCATCGTACATTCCTCTTTTCCTCTTCAGGGGTGAAGCAGACGAGGTTCTTTGCCGGGACTCTGCTGGTGCTGATGGATGTTGAGGAGCTGCCGAGGCCTCTGAAGAGCGTGAGGAAAAAGCAAGCCCAAAGGCATGCACAACAGCTCTGACCATGGCACTGAACCAGGGCTGCTTGCTGATGCTGGCACTGTCAGAGAGGTCCCCTGAAGGAAAAGGGACCGAAAGTTTCCTTTGAAAAGTGTCTTCCAGTAGATGACACTGTGGTCCGCCTTTGAAGATGGAATCTTCAGGATCTTTAACTCCCTTGTGGTACCCTTTCCCTCTTGCCCCGGCGGTCATACTGTAATGAGTTTTCGGGGAGGGGAATGGGCCGATGGAGACCTGTTGGAACACTTACCTTTCCGTTCCTTCCTGTCCTCATGATGGCGCGACTTCCTAGAAGTCAAAGAGTCTTGTTCTGCAAGAGAAACCTGCAGTGGTACCTCTACATACGAATTTAATCCGTTCCACAACCAACTTCGGATGTAGAAAATGTTCGGATGTCGAAACAAATTTTCCCATAAGAATACATTGAAATAGGATTAATCCGTGGTTGAGCCCAAAAACCTATGATAACTTCTTAATAAACTACTACACATAATTTCCCATGAGAATAACGCACACTAAATTAGATAATAAACATGTAAAAAAGAAGAATTAGCAAAAAATGATGAATAAGAAACGGGTTTTTAGCGTCACTTAACCTTAGAAACTCCAGCGCAGGTGTTGTTGGTGTTGCTACGCAGAGAGGAGACGGACGGGCGGCGAGGAGGTAGAGAGGTTAACTACGATAAACGTACACTACCGTAACTTATTCTAACTTACACTAAGTGAACTTTAACATAACCTAGCTTATTTTTTTTTTTTTATATTTTATATTTTTTTTTACATTTTCTTTTTTTCTTTTTGATGATTAATTTTAATCACTTTCACTCTCTACACTTAAAATTGATTGAATTTTTTTCTCTTCACTCTCTGCTGTTTTCTTTGAACCACTTCCTTCCTCTTCATCACGAGTTCGCTTCGTAGTTTTTTTAAAGAAGCTATCGATAGAAGGTTGCTTGGTACAGCTTTTCAGAATGTTTCGAAAATAAGTTAGGGAAACATCATCAAACTGCGCAACTACACGACAAACCTGCAATTTCTTTGGATGGTATTTGTCGATGAAGTCGACTACGTCTTGATATTTTCCTAACACCTCTTTTATTTGTGCCGAACCTATTGCAAGTTCACTCATACGGACGCCACGCTCATGCTTTTCAATAATTCCTTGCTTTACTTCTAAAGAAAGCATTCCCTTATTCCTCTTCTCACCACTACCACTACCACTTGCGAAACTAAGCCTTTTAGGACCCATGATTTACGTAAAATACCGTAAAAGGATGAACATAAAAAATCACGATTAAAACACAGTTAATAGCAGAACGCACAGGGAACAACCACACGAAGCCGAGAAAACAGAGGAATGTCCCAAGCCACGCTAATTGAGGGTCCCTCCGAGGTCGAAGTGCTGCCTTCTATCGGCGGAAATAAAAAACACATCAGGCGCTATGAGCACCGACTACGCGTACGAGTATTGTTTACTTCGGGTGTCGAAAAAAAAATTCGGGTGTCGAAAAAAAAATTCGGGTGTTGAGTAGGAACGTGCTCGAATTGTACTTCGCATGTCGAAAAATTCGGATACAACCGGTACGACGAAAATTGCTTACTTCGTGTGTCGAAATAAAATTCGGGTGTAGAGTCAAAAATTTGCTCGAATTTTACTTCGGATGTTGGAAAATTCGGATGTAGATACGTTCGGATGTAGAGGTTCCACTGTACTTGCGCGATGCGAGCGCTGGTGAGCCGAAGAGCACTTGCGCGCAGGAGAGCGCTGGCATGTAGGAGAGTACTGGTGAGCGCTGGCAAGCGTTGACGTGCTGGTGAGCGCTGGCAAGCGTTGACGTGCTGGTGAGCGCTGGCAAGCGTTGACGTGCTGGTGAGCTAGCAAACGCTGAGGAGCTGGAGAGCGTGGATGTGGTGGTGTGCAGGAGAACACTGGGACGCTGGAGAGTGCTGACTGCACCAGAGCCTCATGCGTTGGTGAACGACGCCTTGGCTGAGGAAGCTTCAGCGCTGGATGATGCACAGGAGAGTAATGCGTGATCACACGAAGAGCAGGCAGGCGCAGAACAGGAGGACTCGGGACCGGAGACGGCAGGTCAGGAGGACAGCAAAAAGAGCTGGAACAGGGATGTGCCCTTTGAAAGGGCGAGCATCCACTGAAGGAGATACAGTGCAATCCAAAGGAGAGTCCAAGGCCTTAGTCCGAGGACTAGCAGCAGCGTCGTCAGAAGGTCCAAGAGGAAGCAAAGGTCGAGGGCCACGAGATGTAGGACGAGAAGGCTCCTCTGCGGAGGAAGGCTGCGTAGACCAGGCTGAAGAGCCAAAGCGGTGCATTTTCACTGAAGAAGGCACACATCTAAGGCGAAGAGGAGGGCGAGCCCTTCCGAAACGATGACATCCTTTGGGGGCCGGAGGATCAGCAAGCTGACCTTTAGAAGCAGCAGTCCTCCGAAAAGGAGTCCTTATGAGTGAACTCTTCCCCCTCGAAGGATGTTTAGCAGGGGGGGAAAGCAAAGTCTAGATCAACGGCGGAACAGTCCAAAGGAGCAGAAGGGTCGGCAGGATGGGCAGCAGATGACGCCTTTGACACAACAACATTGACGCAAGCAAGAGGATCCATCTTACGAAGTCAATGAGGGCTGCACACTAGCACCACAAAAGAGAAGTTGCAGCAAGGCATCCTTGGAGGGCGGACACAGTAACCCCAAAGATGACCACACCTGTACAAAGGGAGACCACACTTGTACAAAGGGAGAAAGAGTCAGGGATTTCCCCGGGGGGGAGAGGCGGGGCTGCTTTGCTAGGGTAAGCAATACTGTCTCTCTAGGACCGAGGTTGATCAAGAGTTAAAGGGCCTGTGATACTACTTGACACACTCTCGGAAGAGACTGACCGAGCAGGAGCTTCGGAGGAAGGTCAAGAAGTGGAAGAAGCAGCCTTGGATTTGTCTGTTTCAAAGGTGGGGAAGAATCCCGCTTAGACTTTTTCTTACGCCGGCGCATAATCTTTCCCACTTGGAAGTAGACCATTTCCGACACTCGCTAACTTATTACCACTACCACACCGTTGACCTAGCAGGCGAGAGGGTGCGCGGTGAATCTCTAGCAGGCGAGAGGGTGCGCGGTGAATCTCTAGCAGACGAGAGGGTGCGCGGTGAATCCCTAGCAGGCGAGAGGGTGCGCGGTGAATCCCTAGCAGGCGAGCACAGGCGAGAGGGTGCGCGACGAATCTCTAGCAGGCGAGAGGGTGCGCGACGAATCTCTAGCAGGCGAGAGGGTGCGCGACGAATCTCTAGCAGGCGAGAGGGTGCGCGATGAATCCCTAGCAGGCGAGAGGGTGCGCGATGAATCCCTAGCAGGCGAGAGGGTGCGCGATGAATCCCTAGCAGGCGAGAGGGTGCGCGATGAATCCCTAGCAGGCGAGAGGGTGCGCGATGAATCCCTAGCAGGCGAGAGGGTGCGCGATGAATCTCAAGCAGGCGAGAGGGTGCGCGATGAATCTCAAGCAGGCGAGAGGGTGCGCGATGAATCTCTAGTATACAAGAGGATGAGTGATGAATCCGAGGCAAATGTGATCAATCGATCCTGAGCAGTTAAGGTTACGGCATGTGATTGCGCACGTGTAATGGCACTCTCCTAAGAGCGAGTGAACACACAGTAGCATGTCTACTGTAGTATTGCTCTACTGAAGAGTGAACTGGTGGGATGGCACTCCCATGGGAGTCCAAGATTGCCAACAGATCGGCAATCATGAGCACATGGTGATTTTCCCCGAGATGGTCTCTATCGTTAACAGCCGATGCAAAAGCAAAGTACCGTGCAACCTAATCTTCCATTCATCCTTGTCGGAGGATTGCCCAACGCTGTCTTTCAAACTGAGAGAAACGGTATAAGTGACTAATATGAAACCCCTATCGATCGATCCTAAAGGACTAACCTTTAAATGGGGAGAAAAAAAAAAAAAAAAAAAGAGCCACAGCCTGTTTTGCTGTGTCTGAGCCTAAGAAACTTATGCTTACGAACAGATGCTCATACAGAATAGCAGTATTCCCTCGCCATATTGCAGCTCATGTTTTGCAGCCTCAGGGTATTTCGGATTTTTTATTATATATGTGCTTTTAATCACATATTTCCTGCTAAATTGTTTAAACCCAAGTTTAAATCTTATAGAAAAAGAGAGTCGCAACATTCCATTCTGTCTGTGCTCACTTGAGATCTTACACGATACATTATTGGCTGATAGGCGGGAGTTAACCAACGAGAGCATGGAAATTTGTATCCTGGGAACTTATTGGCCATGGAGCACAGCGTCACTTAGCGTTATCTTACCGAACAAGCATCTATTGTGTTTGTTTCTCATTACAATAACTTGTATTCCTGAGTTTACTGGTTTAGTGTGTTCTTATTTTTGTTTCAATCCTTACAATACTAGCCCTACTCCTTTTAAGGCTTCTGGTAGTGAACCTAAGCAACAAGGAAGATGCTGACCATAGGTGAGGAGGGAATTTTACATGTTGTAAGAAAACATATGTTTTGCTGTAGTCTGACACCATTACAACATTGAGTCGACATTTGCTACATTATGATGAGAATATCATGGTCATCATTCAAGCCAAGCAGCACCTTCAATTGTGAGTAGAACCTCTCACTCAGAGAGTAAGAGAGTAAATTTAAAAAAAAAAAAAGAGAGGGAGACTAAAATTAATGAGAATGTAAAATTTAAAGTTTTGTGATTAAATAACTTCGAATAATATTTACTGTATGTACTGAACACAAAGAAAATGATCATAAATATAAGTGTTTTCTGTATAGTACCATAAAAGTGTGTGGAAAAGATAATAGAGAAGAATGGGTTAATATTAGTATAGGAGAGGTTTATAAGGGTTTAAAATATACAAAAATAGGGTGTCACTACTTACTGGAGTTTCACCTATAGCTGGGGGGGGGGGGAGAATTATTTATCAGCGATAGACGAGGGAATACTGTAGATTTTCTCTGTTCAGTATTTGTCAAAGTAACTGCTGAGTAAGCATGGAATTCGTTGCCCTGGCACACTTCTTTATCACTTATCCTCTGTCTATCAGAGAAGAATGCTTCAAATAATTGCCTAATATTATTGTTAACTTTGCAATAATTAAATGCAAGCATGTAATCATGACAGGTGTTCAAGACCTAAGGAAACCTTCCCTTGGGGAGAATGGAAGAAAACCCATGGGATGATCATGTGAAGCTGTCATTTGTTGAGTGAGCTGGTGTGAGAGCAGACAGTTGTGCGCACGTACCAAGAACGAGCCGAGCACAGGGTTTTAATCTAGTCGGAATGCACAAAGCAGCGCATTCATCACCATACGATGATTCAGAGTTCAAAGCCACTGCACACTAGGAGGTATATTGTCCGCAAAAGCACACATCAAACAGAGAAGGAATACAGTCTTCTTTTCCGGAAGGAGAACTTGTCTCTCTCTATGACGTCTTTTCTCAAACTCTTCGGAGGTTGGACAATGTGAGAAATCTGACTCGAGGGTGGATTATTAGCCGGATGCTCAAGTTCAAACCCAAGGACAATATCATAAGACAATGGACATGAACCCTTGAAAGAAGAATAGTCTTCAGGGGTGTAGAATAGCATCCTCAATGTGAGCAAGTGTCCAAGATTAATAAAAAGAAAATTTTAAAGCTAAATTTCAAGATACACTAATAGCTCGTCTGTGCTATTCGGTGGCAAGAATTTATGTGACTGTTCAATGTTCTGACAGAAGACAGAAGGGGCTGTGCTTCCCCTCCGCCAGCAGGTAACCACCAGCTACTGACGACACCTCATTATAAGATTTGTTATCAAAGGAACGTTTGGATTTGTGTGAGAACAAATACATTTCCATGAGCGGTACCAAATGTAAAATGGACTCTTCACACATTAAAATTTATCCACAAAACCAATACACAGAATACACATTCCAAGCAGTAATTACACACACAAAAAAACTAGGAGAAGGCAACTTTATGCGCATGCCCAGCATATAACAATCCGGAGAATGTGTAATCAAATCAAAAGACGTAACTGAAGAGAATATCTGGCGCAGCAGTTCTGGCCTTCTTACCACTAGAATGTCCCATTCCTTTATGGCCATGTATTTACTGAAGTGAAGGAAAGAGTTTTAAAATTTTATGGGCAAGTGTCAATTGAACTGAGCTTCTGGAGAAGCAGCAATATGAACATCTGGGAAAGTTGAAAGAAATAAATTATCATTAAAATTCTGTTCTTGTATGAATAATGCTTCTATACTTTATATTAGGTTTGAAAATATTACAGTGCTAAGGATCAATATCTAGGATTAAGGAAAACATAGGCAATTAATATAAAATCAAGATACATATACTCTACAGGTCTTACTTTTCCTATTTTATTACAAATGTCTAACTTTTCTTTGAGGTTTTATGATGTTATCTACAATTATATTTTTCTATATTTAGGTGTTGATGATCAGCAGCTAGTAATAAGTAACATTGATTTGAAATATGGTGCATTTTTTTTCTTTTCCATTTCTATGGTATAATAATCATAAAAAGTATGTTATAAACTAATCTCTAATGCTGAAATAGAATATCAACTTAAGTAATGGAAACAGTATTAGTCTGGAAGAATCTCTCATTTTGGATATGTGCCATAATACTCAAATTGTGTAAAATCTACACTACTTGTATAATTGGTTATTGAGTAAATCATAATAGGATGAAAGTCATTTTCTATGCTTAATAAGGATCTTGAAGTCAGGGGATTGGTTCGTGAATCGTTCATTCATCTTCCTTCCTGTTGATAAGGACTCTGTTTCATCCTCCATGAAAGTGAAATTCTGCAGCAACGCTGAAAGGAACAAGAATAGTTCCATACGTGCAAGGGACTCTCCAATACAATATCTTCGACCTTTTCCGGGAGAAAAAATTATGAACTGTACATCTTATTATAAGTAATCCCACAACATATATCTATCAGAATAATGTATAATAGCAATCACAATATCATCTATCTTAATAGAATTTGTCATTAAAACCCTATCAATCACATAAATGCTCACATTCGGGAATTTTCTAAGTGCAGGTACCCATATAAATTTTGTCTTGTTTTGAGAGCTTGAAGTGATTTAACCAGTTCTGTACATAATTCCCATCAAAACTCTACAGCACTGCAAAGTATATATATATTTTTTTTTTTAATTTTCCTTTACCCAACTTTTTTTTTCCAGCCTAATTCACTCTCCATGAAATGAAAGAAATGGAATTTCTTCTCCACAGCAGAAAACTCATTTGCTCGGGTCAACATCTAGGGCACTAGCTTTGTAGTGGTTTGCGGACCGTGGCCAGAGGTAGCACCCAAACTGCCTAGTGTCCGAATGCTGACCAAACCCCAACGTTCACTACACAAAAAATATACAACGGTGGAATACTAAAAAATCAGGGTAAAAGGCAAACAATCAAGGATGAACTGGGCACTAGGCACCACCCCTTGATTTTATACTGGGCAAGGGGACCCAGCAAGAACCTTACTTCCTCCTTATCTTCCCATGCCTTGAGCTTGCTGAATAAATGTGTAGCATGACCGCTGCCGATTCATTTCTGGGAAAATGAGCAGGATACATGAATAGCTCTATCTTCTTTAGGCAAGATAGTTTCAAGCTTCAGTAAAGTGTCAGAACATTAAGTGAAAGGGAAAAATTTTTAATACTGACAATAGGACACACTGTGGGAGAAAAAAATTATGATGAATGATAAATCAGAGATTTAAAAAAAAAAAACTTAGGATTACAAAAAAATTGTTTTGTCAAATTTAAATAAGCAATTAAAGGAAAAATTAGTACCCCTTTACACTCCAGCCTCACAATAACAAGATAATTTTTTTTTTTTAACAAAAAACGAACTATTCACATGCTGGACACACTTATGGGTTCCAGATGCAATTATAAACAAAGGCACACCCTAGCCTGGTATCTGTTTGGGATACATTCAAATACAAGTAGCTTGCCTCACGATCAAAGGGATTATAAAACAAGGTTGCAATTCATGCGGCAAAACTAGAAGTTCCCGGAAAACTTGCTTTCAACAGTCTTCTCCAGGCTGACTAACAACATAATCAGGTGCAGGATCATGCAATATTATTTCAAACTTATGACAGGAAAAACTTCAAGCTTATAGGAGAACCCCGCAACAATGTGGTTCATTATCAGCATGAACAGTCAACAGGGTTTGGGCATTGACAACACACAAAAGTTTGGCTGCCACTGAAAACTTTCCTACGCCACTTTACGTTCACTTGTTTCTGGGTTCCACTTCAAACTTGACTCCCTACTGGGTGTAGGGTCCCACTGTCAGTACCCGTTAAAAGAAATAAAGATTAAGGCACTTCTTTGAGGGGACACTTGAGGGGTATAAAAATTTGTAAAATATGAAATAGGTTTTCATACACAAACCATCAATTATTCCAGATTCTTGGTTAACTGTTTACTTAGTCTAAAACTTCTGTTAATGTTTGTAATATTTTAATTTACTTCCAGTATATACTGCACAAGTTCTGTATTTGTTTTCATTATGCTCAACTTTTGGTCTAAAGTCTTAATATTGACACTAACTAGCTGTTATGTGGCTGCCATGTTACTATTTGGAGGTATACTTATGTTCATGCTAAGTTCCTACCTGTATTTTTGTCGATAGGTATGGCCGAGACAGGATACTTTTATGGCAGAGTACCTTCCAGCAGAGTTGCCTGTTAGGTCTTCAAGGTTTTCCCTTACCATCTGACATCAGGGAGTTAAGGCCCATAACCTAATTCCTTACTCAATTGGGTAAGGTAGGATAGTCTTCCTTCTATTTATCTAGAACCCAACCTCATGTGATATTTCATGTATATGGTAAGCAAGCTTTGCAAGTCTTACGGTGTTCTGCTAATAAGGACAACGTCATCAGCATACTTGAGGTCTGCTAATTTCTTGTTACCAATCCAGTCCAATCCTTCTCCACCATCTACGACAGTTCTACTCATTACAAAATCCATGAGGAAGATAAAAGACATAGGTGACAATACATTCCTAGGAGTACTCCGCTGTTCAGTGGAAATTCATTTGATAAGACTCCATTAACATTAACTTTGCACTTGCTATCGAGAGGACTCTACCTGTAAAACAAAGCAGCCGAGTCCAAGGCTCGAAGAGCGAGAGGCATCCCTGAAGTGGTGATGTAGGCGGGGGGAGGCTATCACATGGACAGAGAGACCAGGCGTACCAACCTGGTCAAAGAACCACGACAAATGAATGATCAATACGGATAGACATAATATAATATAATATAATTGATATGGTATAAAATATAATGAGTAGGAAAGCATGCGAATAATATAGAAAGAGAGGGACGCAAGGGAGAGGCAGGGAAGAGCTGAACCTTCCACCGCGGGGAGGACCGAGCTGGGCAGGGGGGGAGGCAACGTAACACAAAGTCGGTGAGGTGCCGACATAAAAATATGAAAACAAACTGCCTCGCGAGAGTCCCACTCAAACTAAAACAACTACTTGTCGTAAATATACTGTAACGTATTCGCTTATGATAAGAAAACGTAATAACGCGTGGTAACATAAAAAACTAGCAGCGCCCGAAAGCAAGCAGGCATGCCAACCTAACACAAACTATGATACCGTAATATCATAACTGTATCGTAAATAACAGGATAATGAAATACCATAACAAAAATAAAATAACACGGGGTGTGAAGCGTGAATTACCCAGATAGGTTCAAAACGAAAAACAATCAGTATGGAAGACTAATTGTAAGGCATTAAGAACAAGAGAGGGAGGAGGTAGCCAGCCGCCATGGTGGTCCCAAAGCGTGGCTGCGAACAGTGAAAATTAAAAACTGTGATAGAATAACAAACTAAGGGCAAGGCTACCTCCAAAGACTCAAAACTCATAGATCTGGTACTTACCTTCGACGGAGTGATAGTAGAGTTCGACATCATGAGATAAATCCTGGGTAAATCCGGGAAAAACACACAGCAAAAAAGTGAACAGCGTAAACCAATGGTGCTATGAAAAAGAGTGACGTCACTAGCGTGGGTTGGACTGTTGGTAGTAGAGATCGGAGCTAGGATGTTGAACGGCACCTCGCTGAACGGGGATGTTGAGAGGAGATATCTAAATGGTGCGAGGCCTCTGGTTGTGATTTATCACGCCCCAGTTATTATACCGACACCTTATTAGGTGAGCGAGCTGGGTTCAACCTAGCATTCCTAGAAAATTTTTTCTCTGGTAAATTCATAGCAGTTTTTACCTTAGAAATGATGTAAAAGGAGTATTTCACTGGGCAGCCCAGAAAAGGCTTTTATATAGTCCAAAAATACCATCAAAAGGGGATTTCTATATTCTATGCATTGCTGTACAACGTCTCACAATGAAAACATGGTCAGTGCAATTTCTACCTTCTCTAAATCCTGCTTGTTCATCTCTCAGTTTTTCATCAATCTTCCTCTTCAGTCTATTTAGAATAAACATACAATATCTTTTCATAACTGACGAAAGTGTTATGCCTCTGCAATTATTGCAATCAGCCAAGTCTCCTCTTTTTGCTATTTTCACCAACACTCCTAACTCCCATTCATCAGGTTGTGCCTCTTCATGCCACATTATACAAAATAATCTTGTAAGTAGTCTGAGAGTCGCTTCATTTTCAGCTGGTATCATCTTGGCAGTTTTCTTTTACATAAGAATAAAATAATTATGGTGGGTAAGTTGGTATTTCTTTTTTGCAAGAAAAACAATGGTTTTACATATTTCACAAGTCATTCTTTGTTGAGTTCATATCACAGTGCACACGTCTGGTGATGTCATATTTTGAGCAGAAGGTGATAATTAAATGTTATCAAGAATGTACTTCAACAGCAGCATGGAGCTGTGGCAAACTACCTGGATGTCGTTCTACATTAAAGTAGCAAAGGGGTAGGAAGACTGTGTTACCTTTTTGTAACTCAAAGCTAATGTAGTCATGATGCTCCCTGACATGTCAGCACCACTGAGCAACCCATCACCCACTGCTGGAGTGCTTGAAGAGTTTGAAATAGTGCATGCATTTCCAGAATGGTGTGCAATTATGCTTATCCCTCTTTGCTCCACCCTTCCTTCACCCATCCCAGAACAGAAACATCTCTGGAGGTGATCATGAGGCATAGCATGAGGCATAATCTTTACAAAAGACAACTAATGACCAAGGAAAACTTATAGATAAGCAGGTTGTTCAAGCCTGGTCAAAAACTGATGCGATACATTCCTGAGCTTGCTCGGGCAAGTGTTTGACAAAACAACTCTAGCTACTGCAGTATTAATCAGAAGGCCAATTACTGTACTTCATTCAATGCATGAGCAGGTCATAATTCTCCAACTTCACCAATATTCCTAGATTTAGTCAAAATGCAAAGTGGTAGTCTTACTCCTGAACCCACTGTGTCTTGATTCAAGGATCAGCTAATCTTTGATATACTTCCATGGATATGTCCTGTGTGAATGGGCACAACCTGACAAGTTGAACATATAAGTATAAACTTGAAGAGCATAATGAACTGCCAGAAGTACAGGGCTTTGAATTGATACACAACTCCATTGAGGATGAAGCGGAGGTACTTCCCAAAGGCCTAATGGATGGCTATCTAGAAATATGCATCCTTAAGCCCTATGTCTTCTGATCCATTGAATGCATGAAGTCTCCCTTTTTGATGGAAAACTGTACAAAATTTACCATTTCCATCTTTGAGATTTGGAGAACAAAAATTTATATAGCACAAAGGCCGATAATTGGATTTCAGCCCTCAAACAACTTTTCTACCCTGAAGACTTGACTGTAAAATCCGATAACAATGAAGTATGACTTCTCATTCTTCTCCTGCATTATTTCCACCCCTGGCTACAAGGTCAGAGCCTTCTACAATCCTGGAAGGTAGATCTGAAAAGTGATCATTGGCAATTCCTCCTTCCATTTTTAGCCAAAAATTAAAAGCCTCTTAATATAAAGCAACTGCTGCACCACAACTGAGGATCAACATTAGAAATTTATTCTGCAGGACAAGAAGATACCAACCAGCTAGTAACCAGGCCTTGCAACAATTTGTGTCGGGAGGTTGCAATCTACGCCTAAAGAAGGTTTAAGCATCCTTATGCCATTTTCTTTGCATTGTTGACAATATCCTGTTGCTCACTGAGGGGTGAACAGAGGGGAATAACTCCTTCTCTTGGGGAAGCAGCTTCAAGCTTGACTGAGAGCAATTTAACAGTCATCTTCTTTTGCACTGGCCAAAAGGAATAACACAAATGTCAGAAGTTTGGTTACAGGAAGAAGAAAGAAGAGCACCCACAGACTTTCTAGACTTCAAGGATAACCCAGAAGGCAAATTATTAAGTTTTGGCTCCTTTTCTTAATGTACTCCACCCAATATGCCAATGACCAATTCATCCCCTCCTTACAAGGGGAAGACTGCGAACAGTCATGGTCCCTGCAAGAGGTGCAAAGAATAGAAATCCCCATGACTCCTGCTCATGAAAGTGCCGCACTTCCTCCCACCAACTCCAGGGCAGGACTGTATGTCAATGTGAGGTGTATCACAAAAAACACACTTACACTCTGTAAAGACAAAATGAAAATAAGTTAAACAGCCAATATATGAATATTATGAGTGATATGGACATCATAAGTGAGTACACATTAACATTTTTAGCATAAGAATTCTAGCTAAAATCCTCCTCCAACTGAAGGACTCCGGTTTGCATTCATAGAAAAAAAAATACAAAAACAAGTGTAGCATACAGTCAGCCCTCCTTATTTGCAAGGGTTAGGTAACAGACCTATTACTGGGGAGAGACCTGTGACGCCCGGTGAAACCCTTCCCGGTTATTTTTGTACGGACCCACCCTTTCCTTGCCAAGCCATATGTTCTTGCAGAAGGATTACCTAGAGGGCGCTCATGTTGGGTGTCGGTGGGGTAGTCCAACTGTATTCTCTAGGGCCTGTCACGGCCCTCCCCTTTGATGAAGGGATTATCTAAATGGAAGACAGCCTGTGAATAGTGGTTTTCACAAGCCCTTGTTGTAAACACGACACCCACAAGGTGATCGCGCGAGGGTAGTAACCTCTGCATTCCATGCTTTTATCTTTCTCTAGTATATTTGGAAGATTTATATTAGAAAAGTGTAAAAAAGGACCCTTTTCACCGGCCGTCACAGATCGACCCAGAAATAATTTTATACGATCACAAGATATGGAAAGTTAAATTTTATACATGAACACAACGCAAATTCTCGATTTATTAAATGAAAGGAACAGAAAAGAATCCTTGAAAATCTGTTAATGGACCTGGTAATATGCAAACCAAATTGGGGTAAATTCAGGTTTTCATATTGATTGAATATTCTATATGTTTACTATTTTGGATTCTTTGGAGTAAATATAATAATAAAAAAAAACAGCCAAAGTGAGCTTGAACTGTAAATTAACCCATTTATTACTTCAATTCTATTAATATTTTATAAAGATAACTATATCAAAACTTTATGCCTAAACTTTGTAGTAGATGTATGGCTTCCCACTTAACCCTTTTACCCCCAAAGGACGTACTGGTACGTTTCACAAAACCCATCCCTTTACCCCCATGGACGTACCGGTACATCCTTGCAAAAATATGCTACAAATTTTTTTTTTTTTCATATTTTTGATACCCTTTTGAAAAAATTCAGGCATTTTCCAAGAGAATGAGACCAACCTGACCTCTCTATGACAAAAATTAAGGCTGTTAGAGCAATTTGAAAAAAATATACTGCAAAATGTGCTGGGAAAAAAAAAGGGATTTTGACGAAGGAAAAATCTATTTCTGGGCGAGAGACCTGTGCTGCCCAGTGAAATACTCCTAGAGCACTATTTCTAAGGAATATAACTGCTATATATTACCAGAGAAAAAAAGCATAGGAATGCCAGGTTGAACCCAGCTCGCTCACCTATATAAGGTGTCGGTATAAAATACTGGGGCGTGATAATTCACAACCAGAGGTCTCGCACTATTTAGATATCTCCTCTTCAAAATCCCCGCCACAGCGAGGTGCCGATCAACACTACTACCACTAACCCAACCCACGCCAGTGACGACACTCCTCATAGCACCCAAGGTTTGGGGCCCATGTTGGGAGGGAAGTCAAGGGAGGGTTCACTGGGCGGCACAGGTCTCTCGCCCAGAAATAGATTTTTCCTTCGTCAAAATCCCTTTTCTGGGCTCCGACCTGTGCCGCCCAGTGAAATAGTACCAGAGAAATGGTCCCAAATCTTGGAACAATACCTGAGGAAGTAAAATAAAATCCAAAATAACAGGTAAGAGGATAGCAAGACATAGTTGATAAAGGTTCACTATGTTCAGGAGGAATCACATTCCCTGCTGCCACTGTAGCAAATATAAGGCTTCCAGAGGTTTTAAGCAGTGGCGTTTAAATACTGTTGGAGACTTCCGGCCTGTATATTTAGTAAGTCCAGTGAAGTTCATAGTAATTAACTGAGGTAGCTACAGCTCGTATATCATGGACGTGAGGGAGTGATGTGGGAATGATTCTAGGTAGCCCGTTAATGAAATGCAGAATCTTCTGTCTGAGTCCTTTCAGGATGATGGTTCTTCACCTTCTCTAATGGGTAAGGGCCCCGAGGACTGAACGGGAGATATGTTTAAGTAGGCTTCCAGAGTGTTTACTGGACATAAAGATGGGTCCTGCGGAAGTGGGACAATCTTCCAGGGGAACCGTCTGTCCAGGGAGTCCTCATTTTCGCTAAAAATCTTTTGTCAGGGGAAAGGAGTACTTCCCCTGACGAGAGAAATTCAATATGACCTGGATCTCTAGACAAGGCTGAAAGTTCTGATATTCTGGCGCCAGAAGTCAGGTTCATTAAGAACAAGGATTTCCTAACCAATGGAATATAATGGCAAGTCTCGTTAAGAGTGTCTGAAGCCAACTTAAGTACGTCATTCAGAAACCAGGAAACTGAGCTAGGGTGAGTTGATGGTTTCAATCTGGCGCAGGTTCTCGGGATGGATGAGAAGTATGAATCTGTAAGGGCAATATTAAAGCCAATTGTAAAACCTTCAAGGCTGACTTAATTTGTGGTAATAGTACAAGTCGCTAAGTCTGATTCAAATAAAATTCTGAAGAAGGTTACTGTCAGATTCATAGTCATCGTCTCAACCTTTGAGTCCCTTAAAAACTGGCAAGTTTCATAACAGCCGAATCATACTGTCGAAGGGTGGATCCCCTCTTATCTGATTCTAAAAATAATGTATTTGAGGATCAATATCTGCACCTCTTGAGCTGCAAATTTCATAAAGTCCAGAAAGGTAGGGCATTCTGAATTTGAGGAAGCTAACACACAGCGAGTTGTACTGCTTGTGTTAGTATTGGATTGGGGATCTGTCGAGGTGGAGACCCAGTTCCACCAGAAGGGGAAACCCGTTGTGCTTGGGCCAGATGGGGGCTACTAGAGCAACTTGGCCTTTGAAAGTCCTGAGCTTGTCTAACACTTTCATCGACAGATTTATTGGTGGGAATAGGTAAATTTTCTCCCAAGTGTTCCAGACTAATGATATTGCGTCTGTGGCGTAAGCCCGAGGATCCGGGCTGGGAGCTACGTAGCACTCTAGTTTGTAGTTGGACTTTGTTGCAAACAGATCTATCTGGAGATCCGGAACCTGAGAAAGAATCCAACTGAAGGACATTGGGTCTAGTGACCACTCCGACTCCAGCGGAGTTGTCCTCGAAAGTGCGTCCGCCACTATCTATCTAGAAGAAACCTGATATGTTGGTTTTTGGCTGGAGCCGGTTGCTTAAGGTAAAAAATACCGCCATGGCCTCTAAAATATTGATATGAAGTTGGCGGAATATTGTCGACCATAGTCCCAGGACTTTCTTGTACTGAGAGTATCCCCCCCCCCCCCCCCGCCTGTTAGGGAGGCGTCTGTGTAAATGACGAGCTTGGGGGTGGATATTGTAAGGAAACGGATTTGCCAGATTTTGACCTTTGTCCATGGTTGAAGTCTTTTCTTCAGAATTGGTTGGAGTCGAGCCCTTTGTCTCGATATTACTCGTTTTCCTGGAGCACCATACTCGGCTTATATCTTTCAGTCTGGCCTTCAGTAGTATATCTGTTACTGAGGCAAACTGGAGGGCACCCAGGATTCTCTCTTGATTTCTTATGGAAGACAATTTGTCTTTGAGAAAACGTATTGTGTTTTGCTATATCGTTCCTCTTGGCTGTTGGGAGACAGAGTGTGGGAGCATAGAACCCATTGAATCCTAACCATTGAAACTTGTCCTCGGGACCAAACGAGATTTCTCGAAGTTGATTTGGAACCAAAACTGTTGTAAGAGATTATCACTCTGTAGTTGCTGTGAGGCAGTTTGCCTAGTTGAAGCCTAGAAACGGACGAAAATGCCTTGCTTTCGGAACATGATAGCAAACGTCTGCAAGATCCATAGAGGAGGTGACGCCCCCACAGAGAAGCAAGGTCCGCACCTGAGAGATGGTCAACATGTGAAACTTGTCGCATTAAATGTAAGAATTCAGAAGCGACAGGTCTAGGATTACTCTTCGCTATTCTGAGTCTTTCTTTGGCCCGCTGAACAAGTGATCCTGAAATTACAAACGATTTACTTTCTTTATTGCTTCCTTTTGCAATAAATCGTTTTCATACAAGACTAGCTCTTCTGTTGGATGTTGATGAAAACTGGTTGGTGGAGGGGGCCTTTCTATCCAACTCCACCCCAGACCTTTGGAAATTATACTGAAAGCCCAAATGTTGAACGTTCAACGGTTCCGGAAGATGTAAAGTCCTACCCCTACCTGAGAACTCCCAATGATTTGCTGCGGATTTACCTCCTCGGCCTCGAGAGTAGCTGTTGCGAAAAGTTCCTCTCGAGCTAGCGCCTCTGGGGCGCTGGTAACCCTGGAAAGCACCCCGAGTTTCAAAGGTGGGCCTAAGGGCTGGGGAAGTAGCATAGGAGGTAGTTGCTACTTGGGACTGAGGAACCAGCACGTATTGCTGTTGGGGTTGACCCTTCGAAGTGAAAGGTTGACTCCCTTGTGCCACCGGGATGGTTTGAACCACCTGTTGGGACCGCCGGTTTGGAAGGAATGGAAAGATCTCAGACTCTTTCTACCTCGAGATTGGTTGCTGGCCGGTTCGAACTTGTGCTTGGGGACTAAGCCCATCGAACCTTGAGGGTCTGATTGACCCTAGCAGCTCCAGACTGGGGCTTTAATGAGCTTGTTAGGCTCATGTCTGATAGTGGCCTCAGACAAGACATGCCTACAGCAACGACGTCTGGCCGCAAAGAAGTCGTAGGAATCAGACAGTAAGGCTTGAAGTAATGACTTCGTCAAGACCTTAAAAGGTGGTTCTTCTTCATACATTAAAGAGGTCTTTTCTGCCATTGTAGCCGAGTTGATAGGTCTACTCAGGCGCATACAGGCTTCGAGCTCGAGGCATATCAGGGATTCCGGAAGCCTGGGTAGCCACTCACTTAACTGAATGGGAGCACAGTCAGCGCTTAATTTACCCGATGTGAAGGTTGCCGGGGCGTTAGTCCAGCAATCGTGATCCCCCAGGGACAGGAGGGAGGTCGGATGCGTTTCCTTCAGCTGCGGTAACGGCTTGTCCTCGTTTATTGCCTGCTGAGCAAGGTCCGATATCTTAGTGACACACGGAGTAGGGGTTTACTCCTCCACTAGAAACATCGTGTACGGGCTCTTGTGAGGTGTTAACGTAGTGTTAACACACTCCCACTCGTTTAAGGGCCGGACCCAGGTGGACTGAGCCTGCCCCTTTGGGTACATTTTGGTTTCTTTGGGGACCTTGTCAAACCTTACGAGTGTCTCCTCGGTAAGGCATGCGAAACCAGAGAGAGGGAACTGTAGACCCGGCGGGTAGAATTCAAAATCTTCTACAGTCCGGGTGCCAAACCCTTCGATGGTTAACATACCATCTTTGAAGGGAGAGCGCAAGGCCCCCTTCCACGGATTGCTTTCGACGAATTCCGGGAGCTTAGAGGCATCCGGGATGATATATTGTGCTGTTGAGGTAGCCCATAACAAATGAGACCCTGTATGAGGCTATCTGGCTTAGCACTCTCTCTTCCCCCTAATGGGCAATAATTCCATTCAATTGTCAAGTTCACAGAGGCACCAGGAATCTTCCATCCTATAATTCGTGGTGACTCGGTATGTGACACGAGGTTTGAGCCAGTGAGCTACAGAGGTCCGTAAATTATATATATATATGTATATATATGGATAAATATCAGCACAACATCGTGTTCAAATAGAAATAAATTTCTACCTCATCCCTGGGATCGGTCGCTGGCCTCTTCTAATGAAAGGTCAGGTTGAAACTAACCATGCCACGAGAGGCCATGCATCAATCTTGAAAGGGCTGCCGGATCGAAGGGAGCCTCCGGGGTCGTAGGTTTCAGGCCGGGCTTCGCTCTCGACCCAAGAGAAGTCTTAACTGGTTTGGTGATTTGGAAGACCTGTGAGTCTTTGGTAGGGCTGGCAGGTAGCTTTAACTTTAGGGACAACGGGACGTGGCCCGACATCAGCCACGTGCTTCCTTGAAAACCCTAAAAGGAAGAGACACAGGGTCTCTTTGCCCTGACACTCCAGGCAAACCCGCCAACCCAGATCTAAAAGAGTCGCCAAGGTAGAAGTCATGGAAGACTGCGAGTTCCGAAAGAGGGTATATCGTTACTAATGAACAAGGTAACTCCGTTGGGAATGTAAAATAAATAGATCGAGAATAAATGTTTAAATCGATCAATCACAAAGGAAATAAAATGAAAATCCCAAAATAATATATCCGAAGTTATAATTATAGATAGTAACGACAGGGGCACCTACAGTGTCCCATAGTAGGGTAGTAACCCAAAAAGATCCGGGTGTTCCGAATTCTTAAAATAGACCGGTATGAAACCGGGACAAAAGGCTATGAACAAAATTTCGGACCGGTATAATAACCGGGGAGAAAACTTTTCATAAATTAACTGACATTGTCAAAATAATTCCATAAAAGGTGAAGATTATCAATGAAATAATATTGTCATAGCGCGAAATATACTATCCCGTCGGTACTGGGGAAGTATAGAATAACATAAAGATACATAAGTATCCCATAGCAGGTCAGTAACCTAAAGAGATCCGGATGCTTCGAATTCTTGAATTAGACCAATATGAAATAGGGACAAAAGACTATGAACAAAATTTCAGATCGGTACAGTAACCGGGGAAAAACTTATCATAAATTAACTGACTTTGTTAAAACAATTCCATAATAAGTTAAGATTATCAATGAAAAAATATTGTCATAGCGAGAAATATACTATCCCGTTGCTACTTGGGAAGTATAGAATAAAATAAAGATACGTGAGTGTCCCATAATAGGTTAGTAACCTAAAAGGATCCGGGTGTTCCGGGTTCTTAAAGTAGACCGATATGAAACCGGGACAAAAGGCTATGAACAACTCTAGGACCGGTTTAGTAACCGGGGAAAAACTTATAAACAAACTGACATTGTTAAAACAATCCCGTAATAAGTTAAGGTTATCAATGAAATAATATTGTCATAGCTTGAAATACACTATCCCGTCGCTACTTGGGAAGTATAGAATAAAATACAGATACGTGAGTATCCCATAATAGGTTAATAACCTAAAAAGATCCGGGTGTTCCGGATTCTTAAAATAGACCGATATGAAATCGGGACAAAAGGCTATGAACAAAATTTCGAACCGGTATAGTAACCGGGGAAAAAATTATAAAAATTAACAGACATTGTTGAAACAATTCCGTAATAAGTTAAGATTATCAATGAAATAATATTGTCATAGCGAGGAATATACCATCCCGTCATTACCAGGGAGGTATAAAATAAAAAGGGATGAAAAAGGATGCAAAAAACAGTGATGAATAAATATAATCAAAACTAGTTCCGGGGCCCCCGGGGCCGGGGAACAGGGTTGGTAAAGTAAACTTAAAGTAACTTAAAGTAAACTTAAAGTAACTTAAAGTAAACTTAAAGTAACTTAAAGTAAACTTAAAGTAACCTAAGATACATCCTTAAAATACATAAATAGAAAACTCCAGTTATGATCTAAAACTAATGTCAGATAATTGAATAGGGCTCCCGGAGGGAGGATATTAATCAAAACTGTGTCAGTGTCAACAGATCTTGTATTTAAGAGCCCGGAGGCTCCGATGTCTGATGACGGGAGGGTACCACGGGAGAGCGCGGGGGGAGCCAATGGAACCCCCACTACCCAACCGGAGGTACCGGGACGAAGGTAATGATTCATGTAGAATATAATATAATGATATGGGATATTAATAAGTCCTATGCGGACGATAATAGCAGGAGGTACCGTAGGTGGGGACACTCCTAATATAAGTGCTCATTCTTACAACCATAGCTAAAAGCAAAAGTTACACCAAGGTGCAGTCATACCGACTAATCACGTGTGATAGTCCCCGGTGGTCCCGGCCCTCCCCCTCCCCCGACCGATGGCCAATCGGGGCGACGGGAGGGGAGGAGACGAAACCGCCCGGTATGAATGAATGAGACTAAGTCACACCCCGTGGGTACACTCAGTCCTCAATATGTCGGAACGTTGAGGGAAGACTGAGGAACAAGCATACTTGACCCGTATGTCATAACCAACAACCATCGAGTGAGAGGAAGGGTGTACACTGGAGGAGGGGAGGATGGAATAGCCTCCCAAACATGTGGGGGGGGGGGTATGGTACCGGGGAATCACCAGTGCGTAGTGGTAGACAGGGCTACCAACTGGAGATCCCCTCAACATGACATGAAAATCCCAAAAATATGATCATAACGGAGTAAAGCGATAAATATAATATCAATGCACAAATACATAAAAATAATTAATGAATTAAAAGCGAAATCACGTAAGTAAGGGTAGGCATGCAGAAATAATATGGCGAGAGAGGGACTCGGGCGAGTGGTAAGGGAGGAGCATGACGCCATCAGCAGATGGAAAGCAGGGGTACCAACCTAGTTACTGAAGCGGTAGATCGAACAGTAAAAACAACAAAATACGCGAGAGTCCCACTCGAACCAAATGTAAAACTAGGTGGAGCGTAATAAAACTAAAAGGTTTAATAATAATAAGTGAGATGGTCGTCTTCCTAGAACTAGCGAAACAATCTCAAAGGTGACGCAATCCACCAACATGCACGAATGCAGGCATACCAACATAACCTACTCCTTGATGAAACGCTAACACTGATATCATAGGAAAACATAAAATTAATGCTAGATGAAAGCATAAAGACGGTGTACTAAATAAATGTAAGGAAAAAACTCCTAAAAGTTCGAACAAATATTAATGACGGACGAACTAACGAGAAAAAGGGCAGAGCCGAACCATGAACGGTAAGAACGGGGACGCCGTTCATATATAAACACTTCTCAATTAATAAAAACAGAGGTTACACTGCCCAATCTCGCTAAAACTCATGGATAAAGTACTTAACTTCGATGGGGTATCATGGGAATCGGCCATCGATTATAAAATAATGATAAATCCAAGGTTAAACACGAGAAAAAACATGTTGGACTTAATAACAACAAGTGCTATAAAGGAGTGACGTCACTGGCGTGGGTTGGGTTAGTGGTAGTAGTGTTGATCGGCACCTCGCTGTGGCGGGGATTTTGAAGAGGAGATATCTAAATAGTGCGAGACCTCTGGTTGTGAATTATCACGCCCCAGTATTTTATACCGACACCTTATATAGGTGAGCGAGCTGGGTTCAACCTGGCATTCCTATGCTTTTTCTCTCTGGTAATATATAGCAGTTATATTCCTTAGAAATAGTGCTCTAGGAGTATTTCACTGGGCGGCACAGGTCGGAGCCCAGAAATAACCCCTTGAGGGTTAAGGGTTGGAAATTTCCAAAGAGCCTGGGGTTAAAAGGGTTAACAGATCTGAGCAAGACGTGTTAACAGGTAAGCAACAAATATAAAGATGGCAGCTGGAGAGAAATAAAGCAAGCTTTATCTCCAATATTAACACTGGTTCTTGCTGATGACATGACATTGGTTACCTGATGATTTCCCGCATTTAAGGTGCTGTGTCAGGTTCAATAGAAACTGTACCTGTGGGTCTCCCTTAGACATTATAACTCTAGCCATAGAGCAGGGAAGACAAAGTTTCTTTGGTATTTTTGCATCGTATTGGATTACTTGTCCTAGTCTTCACAAGAAAGTCCTTGGAGACCATACAGCATATCAACTAAATAAAATACATTTAAGCATATTGAAAAAATTAATGAACTCTTTCCTTTCCCATTCAATTTTGTTTGAAAGTTAACTATGTGTAAGGTCAAGTAGCTATTTAAAACTATGTTCTTGGTACAGTACAGCTGAAAAGTAAGGAGAAAAGAAAAAATTATGCTGTATAGTTTTGTCATTGTCTGACCAAAAATAAGTAAATACTGTACGTAGAAAATAGAGATTTTGGAAGTAAATATAAGGAAAATGATAAAACATTAACAATACTTTAGATATGCATGTGCCTAAAGAAAATTTCTTTAAGAAAAACAAATTACAGCTTATATACGCACCAACTCCAAATGGGAAAAAGCCTTCTTTTTTGGGTATTAATCTTCCCTCAGAATCAAGGAAACGATCTGGATTAAATTCTTCTGGGTTTTCCCAGTACTGGGGGTCAGTATGGCAGGAGACCATGTGCGGCATCAATACTGAATTCTGTTGCAAAATTCAAAGTCTTTTGATTAGCTAGAAAAGTGAAAACTAATGTCATTGATACAGTGAGAAATTATCAGCAATATATAAAAATAAACTTAATGCATGTAAATTCTTGAAAAGTAGAAAAAAAAAGTTAAAACAATAAAAAAACACCTGACTCAAATCAGTGACAACAACCTGGAAATAGCTACTATAATAATTCACTAATATTGTATTTTATTAAACAATACAACATTGTGTAATCTATTATACAATATAAGGCAGTGTATAAAATCTCTAGAAATAAGTCTATAGTACATAATTTCCTACGACTTCACAAGTATTTCATAACTGGTCTGCATTGTTATACAGCATGGTAATTATTCAAGACTCTTACCTTAGGGATTATGAAACCATCAACTTCAATCGCCTTGTTTGTAGAGTGAGGAACTGACAGTGGTGTTAAAGATACTAATCTGCTCACTTCATTTATCACTGCCTCCAGATACTGCAATCTATTTGAAGACATTTGAATCAATATTCTACATAAACTTGTCTAAATAAACATTGTCTAAATATACAAAACAAACACACTTGCATATTTATTTCTAAGGAAAGGTGGGATTGATGTTAGAAGTTATAATCTGTGCAGTTTCAAATGATCAATAATAATGCCATTAACTAAATGAGAGCAGTTACTGATGTTAGAGGTAGTGTTTAAATATAAAAGAATATACATAGGAGCAAAATGTATGAGATACATATATAATTTTTTTTTCAAAACGGTATCGAGCAAATTCCCATACCCACAACAGAGGGTAAACAGATAAAGCAAAACACCCGTCATACCTACATTCAATCATTAACTGAAATGTCAGCAAATCCCTCAATGCAGTGAAAGCTTCCAAACTAATTTCAAAACAACTATACAGAAGGCTTACTAGAACCAGGACAAACTACTCTACAAATGCAATAACTCCTCTCTTCTACACATGTATATCTAGACCTTAAAACTTTTTTGTTCCAATACATTTTTCATATTTATCCTACCTTTTGGAGATCTTCATCTCCTCCTCACCTCCAAGTATTTATGAATAATACACTCTTTACTAATTGATTATTCTTTCATTCTTACCACATAGATACCCCCTTATAGTACTTTGATCCATTTTGTAATTTATGCTAACCAAAACTTTTTACAAGTATCTATATTTTTTACTTAAGAAAATCTTCTTACATCACATTTGAAGTTCTACACTAACAGTTTCAGCCCTTTTCTTTTTCATACTCATTTAAAAGTTTTTACAATCACTACATACGGTGCCCCGTACCTCTCACAGAAAATTAAAGTCTCACTAAATAGTTCCATACATCCAGTTACCTTTTTGTTTCTTCTAATATATAATCATCATATTTTCACATTTTACCATTACCAGTTATATTTACTTCAGGATTGTGCAAGTAGTATTAGTGATAAAATTGCAGGATTAATTATCAAACTAAATAAGTATAAATTTCAGGCAATTCAAATGTATGTACTGTACCAACAATATTACAGTGTAATACATCGTCTCGTGACTCGTGGAATCTATACGGATGCCATTGATCACAATTTGATTTATATTAAAATGTAATGATAAAAAATTAAGATAAAAGAAATACTTAATTTTCTGTAGGGAAAATATTTTTCGGTTTATCGAGTTACTTTTACTAATTACTTTATAACTATGAAAGTAAGAGGAACTGACAAAATATTTTGTATACCCATTCTCTATTGCCATACAAAGCTCAGTGAACTTTTTTCAGGGTTGTGTTTCTTACTATACCCCCTGGCATTGACATACCAGCCGCGCCCCTAAGGATAGGTCTGAAATTTTTCACTGTAAGGAACATCTGTGTGTTCCTGTCTCGTGTATAACCGATGACTGATAAACCTGAAATTTAACATGGAGCGTGATCTTTAATGGTAAAGGAGTCTATCAAAATAAGTCTAGGAAACATAAGATTTAGACTTTATCAGAGCTGCATCTCTGTGAAGAATAAGTCCTGCTAGGTGTGTCCCATCAGAAATACCTATGTCTAGGAGCAAAGTTATAGGGAGGAGAGTCTCATCTCAGGATCTTATGATGAAGTTGATCTCTGAAGGTGAATGGCTGATAACCATACAATGTTAACAGCATCCCATAAATCCTTTCTTTTTGGTTATAGGAAAACTATTAAGAAGTAAACCCTTATAGATGACGAGGGTTTGTATCAAAGTAGAAACAAGTGCGATTTTTAAGACAGGTTCTTTAAGGCTATCATGACTTGAGAATATGAAATATATTCAGCTCTATATCAAGTATTTTACATTGCCGATAAAACACAACTCTGTAGTCAGGTTAAAAGGTTAATGTCAAGTCACTAACTTTAACAAGTTAAAGAAAAACTGCCGTTCAGTTTGCCTGTGAGGTTTCAATATGGAATACAGCATTATTGTTGAGTATTGTTGAACATATTTCATGTTATTTCATATCTTTAAAGAACATTCTTGGAACATGAGTGCATCTTTTTTTTTTAAACTTCATTATTTTTCAACCTGATATAACACTTTACATAATTAAAACTACTTAAGCTTGCGATAGAATTCAAGACAATCAAATTCATACAAAAAAAAGAGAGAGAGAGAGAGAGAGAGAGAGAGAGAGAGAGAGAGAGAGAGAGAGAGAGAGAGAGAGAGAGAGAGAGAGAGAGAGAGAGAGAGAGAGAGAGCAAATTTTATGAGGCATCTTATATCATCCAATATCACAATCATATACGTGAGACTTCTACAACCTCCTATCTTTCATTGGTACAGTATATCTTTACAGTATATATGCCCAATCAATTAGAAAGAGGGTGGATTTTTTTTTATTACTCTTAATAGTCAGCCTTTCTTATTCGTGGGGGTTAGGTAACAGACAGGTGCGAAAAGAAAGATTCGCAAATACTAGCTTCCCTTGCGTGGGTTAACTCATAACCTAACTCTTTGCACATAACACACCAAGTAACCCAGTGTACAATAGGACTATGGCACACAACTCTAATCATAGCCACACTTACATTTTACACACAATTAGAATAAAACACTGGTTCCTATATAATATTGCATAACACTCGCCGATACTTTAGCGTAATTACTGTAATGTATGTACAGTACTATTACTATGGTACACTTTGAATACCTAAGGTAACACTTGTACAGCTTAAATACCTAAGGTAACACCCATAAGTGTTTACTGTTTTCAGCAGGTCATATAGACATTTTGTCAAGTCACCTCACTGTAGCCTACATTATATATCATGTATGACTTTTGTATTTAAGTACTGTACAGTATGTAACAGTGAAAATTGAGATAAAGTAAAAATTAAAAGCATGCATTGTATACAAACACCACTAAACATATTCATACAAAGTTCTACACTGTATTATGTTGTGAAGCAACTCTTGAAGAGATCTCAAGAGACAACTACCGTCTCGGCTACAACACTCCTCAAGCCATGATCGGAGGCCAAGAAGTTCAGGAGGTTGGTACCTCTGTTACTACCTCCGCCCTCTGTCGTCATCTATACGGACACATCGCTAGAAGGATGCAGGGGTCACTACCATCAACGTCAAGTTCAAGGAACGTGGTCCCCTCTGTTCAAGACGTTTCACATCAACATCTTGGAGGCCATGGCAGTCTTTCTCACATTGAAGAGGCTGTCCCCACGTCCCTCAGTCCACATACGACCGACTCTGGACAGCGGTGTAGTGGTCAGATGTCTGAATCGTCAGGGCTCAAGATCGCCCCAACACAACCAAGTGTTGTTGCCCATCTTCCGTCTGGCGGAGAAAAGATGGCACCTCTCAGCAGTTCACCTTCAAGGGTTCCGCAAAGTGACGGCAGATGCTCTATCCAGGATAGCGCCGATAGAGTCAGAATAGTCTAGACGCAGATTCATTCTCCATCTCTCACCAAGTCCCGGAACTGCAGATCGACCTCTTCGCAACAAGCGACAACAAGAAACTTCCTCGCTATGTGGCCCCATACGAGGACCCTTGAGCGGAAGCGGTGGACGCCATGTCCCTGGACTGGAACAGATGAACCAAGATTTACCTGTTCCCTCCGCCCAACCTTCTGCTAAAGGTCCTCACCAAGCTGAGATCCTTTCAAGGAATAGCAGCTCTAGTGGCTCCCAAGTGGCCCCGGAGCAACTGGTTCCCATTGATCCTGGAATTACAACCGAAGCTAATTCCCCTGCCGGACCCAGTTCTGTCCCAACAAGTTCAGAAGTCGACTGTCTTTGCTTCATTACAAAAAAGCCAAGACCTTCATCTCATGATTTTCTCTCCTTAGCCGTCAAGAAGAGGTTTGGGATCTCGAAGGAAAGCTTAGACTTCTTGGCGGAATATAAGACGAAATCTACCAGAAGGCAATAAGTCATCTTGGAAGAAATGGGTGGCCTTTGTTACGGCGAGAAATCCTACGGATATATTGAGGGATTTCTGCTTGTCCTTTCTCATTCACCTTCATGGACAAGGCTTAGCGGCTAACACTATTTCCACGTGTAAATCGGCCTTGACAAGACCCTTACTATATGTCTTCCAGATAGACCTGTCCAGCGAAATCTTCAATAAAGTGCCGAAGACATGTAGCTAGACTCAGACCTGCAGCCCCTCTGAGCCCTATCTCCTGGTCTCTCGATACGGTGCTGCATTTTGCCTCAGGTTTGAACAATGAGACTTGCCCTCTGAAAGATTTGACTCAAAGTGATTTTCTTGTCTGTTCTAGCCTCGGGGGCTAGAGTTAGTGAAATTGTGGTATTATCAAGGGAAGAAAGCCAGATTCAGTTCGCAGAAACAGGCGAACTTACCCTCTTTCCTGACCCAACGTTTCTCGCCAAGAACGAGCTACCCACTAAGAGATGGGGTCCATGGAGAATCTGCCCTCTGAAGGAAGATATCTCCCTGTGTCCAGTGGAGAGTAAAGGTCTATCTTCGCAGAACTTCAGACTCCGGTAGAGGACAGCTCCTTAAAGGAGAAACATCGAGTTCCTACCTGTCAATTAAACAACTAAGGGCGAAGATCACCTACTTCATTCGCAGAGCGGATCCTGACAGTACACCTGCCGGTCACGATCTTAGGAAAGTCACCGCTTCCTTGAATTTCTTCCAATCAATGAATTTTGAGTGTCTTTGCTCATTTACAGGATGGAAGTCATCCAGAGTGTTCTTTAAACACTAAGCGAAGCAGGTGCAAGAAGTTTAACACTTTGTGGTAGCGGCAGGGTAGTGTGCTAATACCTGCGGCTTAGTGCTGCGAAGAACAGTGAGTTATATGGGACTCTCACTCTAAAGGGTGTCTGTGTTGACACTAGTGTGCAACATAGTGAAATTTGTTTTACCATGGTGACACCACGACTGTTAATATACCGAGGTGATGTTACATAGACTGAACACTTGTGCCACGTGTTTATGACATGAAGTGTATATAAAGACATTCTCAGAAAGACATTATAATTCCTATGGAATTGACATGTGTGGGTAGCAAGTTTCCTTTTCAGGTACCACGATCATTTCTGTATGTTCCAAGTCTATGTAATTTATTTGCATTTTCAATTGCACCATTACATTATAATTTATGTATGCTAATTCTTATTTATTATTAATAAATAGGTTTAATGGTTTTCGTGTATCTTATTTCGCCCTAACATTATAATAAAATCTGTTTGTGAGTATTATTATACCCTCTACTCAGCATGATGTGCTTGAACAATAGAATTCTATCGTTCCTAAGCTTAAACAAACCCATCTGGCTTGGTCTAACTTGTTCCGACACGTGATACATACTCTATCTATCACCTTGCTCCGAGACCGGCAGGTCCTTCTCGATGGTGGGTTGGTTCCATTTACCATGCAACTTCGAGACTTTCCAGAGTCCAATTGGACTCTTCCCTGCAGGGGGGCAGGAAGCAGTAACATGGTACATGCTTAGCTGAAATGACATATACTGGTTGTCATAGGTCTCTTGGGTCATAAGACCAAAGGAATATTGTCTGGAAGTCGAAGGCACTACTGAGGGGAAAAAATCCACGATACATTAATGCTCTGGCACACTTCCATCAGGATGACATGGCCTGAGCCCAAAAAACGGATTTTGAGCGTAGCGAAAAATCTATTTTTGGGTGAGATAGCCATGTCGTCCTGATGGACCCGCCCTTTGTTCTCTATAAGGCCTTGGCAGACCCCCTCCTAATCTTAATCTTACTGTATCCTGGGGGGCTGGTCTTAACGCTAAAAGGAATGGAGATGGCGGGCGGAAATGACGTCGGCAAGATGGCGACGAATATGACGTCATCCGAGTGCCCATAACAGTAACGGAGGAGGAGAACTTTGTTAACGCTCCTTCTATATCTTGCCACTTGTTCCCCCCTTGAAGTGTAAACGCTATGTGGGGTAGAGAGCTATGTGGTGTGTCAAGAATACGTCCCGTTATTATGCAATATCCTAAAGGGCAACCTTGAGGGTACTCGCACCAGAAGTTAGAATTCTGGAGACCTTTAGTTTAATTCTCTGGGAATATCCACTGTAGTCAAATATACCCTTAGGAAGCTACTAAAGGAACCTTCCATCAGGATGACATGGCTATCTCACCCAAAAATAGATTTTTCGCTTCGCTCAAAATCCGTTTTATTTACTAATAAAGCTTTGTTGTGTTCATTATTTCAAGATTTTCTTTAGCTTAAATGTAGGGAGAGCAGTAGTAGTAGTTCTTAGATTACTCGCTAGTGTTTTCTGATTGATTGATTGATTTAGTTGTCTGGCATCTTGACACTGAACATCATTGAAGTCAATATTGTTTTTCTTATGAATAAAGAATAAGAGGGCATTCAACTTGAAACCATAGAAGCAAAGATGTCCTTATAAAATTTAAACAACTTTCAGATGACCTGGCACTGTATTCAGGTTGTCTTGATGACCCATACCTAAAGTAATCTTTGTTTTTGTTTGATTCATTTAAATTTACATTCCTTGAATATGCCATCCAAAAGTGAAACAAGCGTGTTAATCTCAGCTGCTCGTTTTAATGTTACCCACGTTTGGCAAATATGGTAGGGCTATAGCCTAAAAATTCTGTATAATTTTACTAGATTTTATTCTTCGAGGAAGTTTTTGCGGATACTTTGGACAATCAGCGGTACTGGACTCCCCTTCCATCCTATTAGTTCATAATACAAGGATCAACTTCGAAAACCCATGAAATATGAAAGGTTGTGTACTTTCATTTTCACTTCTTACTATTTTCCAGTTTAAGCAGACAATGGATCATATACATACATAGTTCATATATCTAGGAGGAAATTTCTTTTCTCAATATACACATGTTCTGGGATAGAATTGAGTTT
Source organism: Palaemon carinicauda (assembly GCF_036898095.1). Classification (NCBI taxonomy): domain Eukaryota; kingdom Metazoa; phylum Arthropoda; class Malacostraca; order Decapoda; family Palaemonidae; genus Palaemon; species Palaemon carinicauda. The sequence continues at coordinate 299,220,245 of NC_090725.1, read as the reverse complement.
CACAATGCTAACTGTTCATCATTACTTTCATTTATTTATGCTAATAATTCCAGGTGCTGTAACTTAAGAACCAATGATTAGGGAGTGTTGTGTAATATATTTTTTGTTAGCTAACCTGTTTGTGGATAAAAATGTAGAAAAAAAATATTGGTACTGTATTGTGTTACATGTCATTCTTAAACTTAAATGACACAACTAATAGTAAACCATCCACACACATCTAATTCTTTTAAGGTTTGTTTGTTAGTAATGTTTGCAAGTTTGAAATTAAAGAGTTCTGTGAATGCCTAGGGTATTTATATAATTAAAATTTGCATGCATTATCTCACTGTTGATTTTCAGTGTTTTTATATCAATAGCTTTTATGTCTTTTCAGACATGATGCTTTCATTCCTATATAATAGTCAATTTACTCCAAATTTTCACGGTTTTGTAACCGAATACAAATCTTACCCCAAAATATCACTCTTCAACCTTCCCAGAAACATCTACTTTGCAAATTTTATTTTCTGAATGCAAGAGTCTGGCAACCAGTGAATGCATGTGATGGGGAATACTTACCACTTTCTTAATGAACAACTAATTACTTTGTGCAAGCAAGTTAGTCTCCATTCATCAATACTTCTTTTAATGGTTTAGAATTCATGTGGAGCTTGAGCTTAGCATCCAATATTCAATTAATATCTTTCAATGCCAATTTTTTTCTCTACATAATTGAATAAAATGTACTTACTGATCTTTATGCTCCAGTGAAGGCAATGTATCCCTCATAACTGCACAATCGATTTCATTCTGCACTTTAGCTTGAATTTCAGGATACTTTGCCATGTAAGCAATGGCCCAACGAATTGTACTTGCCGTGGTATCAGTGCCAGCAACAAATAGATTCAGCATCATGACCTTCAAATTTTCAACTGAAAAAATTTATAGTGATTACCAAAAATGTTCCACATTACTAAACTTCCAAACATAAATTAAAGTACTCAGTAAAATTTAAATAACTTGAATTGAAAATGTTCTCTGCCATACATACCACTTGAATTTATTCACCTTTGTCCTTACTCCCAAAAATACTTTCTAAACCTCTGATATGAATTTTATTCTTCTATCAATTAAGTGTGCAAGATTACACAAATGTGGTGATTTTACATACCTATATCAACTGCATTCTTCAATAACACCAATATTATGTCCTTTGCCAAATATGCTATGTAATGCCAAAAACATGAAAGGAATAAACACATGCAGTAAGACTATTCTTACAAAAGAGGCTGCAGCAATAATCTGTAAACAGAAAAAGGATGATTGCTTCAAAGCCTGGTAGTCAGAGAAAATAAAGAACAAACCATGGTATATCTGACATCCTCATCACTTTAAATGTAAATAAGAACGTGGTGAACTGGTAGATTGTGTGGCTACCTTTGAAGAGGAGGGACTATCAACTTTATGAATGTGACTTGCCTGTCTGCCTGTCCCTCTCTCCCCTTCTATTATGGTCGTGCCAAGTGTATTTTGACCTCCAATTCCCCTGGCTTAACATAAGAAGTTTTTCACAAGGATGGATATATACAATACTCACTGGAATTTTCATCATATGGGTCTGATGTCAAGTCTGCCGTCTCAATCAAGTAAGCATCAATCAGACTCCTCGGGTTGTCTGGATCTAGATTTCTTTGATTATCTTCAATGGTTTTCTGAAAATTTCAAATGTTTTTATTCAATACCTATACTACACTACTCAATGATGAGACAATTATGTACATCTTTTATAGTTTAAACTGTAACCCCGTAAAAATTTTATATTGATACAGTATTAGTTAAAAACTGAAGAAAAATCTAGAGGTTGGTAAATATTCAGTCTAAATATAGATTCAAACTCCCTACACTGAAATATATTTATATAAAATTTAGGCTTCTCAAATCAAAATTATTGGCCTAGTTACCCTATTGGTTTGGTTTGAGACAAGCCCCTTAGGGGCTGTCAGAGCCCTTGACATTTAGTATTGTAAAAAATCTCTAATATTCACATTCTTCATCCAATCAACTCAAGCCTGATGTTTATACAGTATACAACAAAAACATTAAATTAAACAAATTTGTATCTGACCAAAACCCTAGCCATGTCTCCTCAAGGTGCCAGCAATCGACCAGACCACCATCTGTCTCCATCTCCCAAGCGTGCCGACACCAGGAAAGGTGCTAGAACCAAAAAGATCATCTTCCATCTAGTGAATATAATGGGAAGAGACAACAGACCTCAATGAAGCCAGAAAAAGTACCAGCGCGACAAACTACTCTGTTCTCACGTGTCTCTAACATCTGGAAGAGAGGTGCCAAAAGATGGCGACTGTCACAAAGAGGGCCAAGATCAGTCCAACTGATCTAGTTTCAGGAGATCATTGGAGGGGGAGTCTTAACACAATCCAATGTCACTTGTACAAACACTTGTACATGTCACCGGTCTTGGGTGAAGGACTGATACCGAAAGGCGAGGGGCATAGAGTAGGAAGTGACTAGATCGCTAAGGAGGGTGTGCCTGCGAATAATGAGGGTGTGACCACATACCCCAAAAGAAGCCAACAAAGAACCAGCACTACCAACTGCCACGCATCCCTCGTGTTTGGTGCCGAGAGAAAAATAGCTGCAGTAGCTGGTGCCTCAGTCCCGAGAGTGAGTGGCAAGATTGTCAATCTAATCTGGAGTGGACCTAACAGGGAAAAGCACCAGAACAATCATCTGGTCTCTTGACCATAACTGATTGGGGTTAAGATATTGCATCTCAATAGCACTAGCATAAACACCAGTGCTACTAAATACCACCCTTCTCTCAAGAATTACCGATGCCATGAGGAGAGGGGCATAAAGTAGGCAGCCCCTCATTCATTAAGAGGGAGTGATTGGACAGACCAACTGCTTTAGCATCAGGCAACATTGGGGATCATCATAACGCAACACAAAGTCACCAACACATGCTAACCCGACTAGCAATTGACTGGTGCCGAGAGGAAAAATGCAGCTCAAAGGCACCTGCAGAACCAATAGCAGTAATAAATGCCCCATCTTGTGTGAGTGACAGATGCAGAGAGGAGAGGGGCTATGAGTAGTTGATGATACAGTTATCAGGAGTGAATTAGTGGCATAATACAACACTCGCCCTTTAGCAAACACTGGGGAACAAACGCTAAACAGTCTATAAAGGATAACTAACCCATAACCATCCTTAGCTATACAAAGCCCAACCAATTCAAAGCCAAGCATATGACAACCTAATCCTAGCTCAACATTATGTACTTACAAAAAAGGCAGCCCCAACCCAATTGGGGAGCTGGTACCCACCAAGTCTCAGGTGTGACCACCTGCCTGCTGTCACCAATGGTTCCAAGAGTAATTTAGTCAAGAACCTGCGAGACATCCCTCAAATAAAGAAAGACGATGGAATGGAGTCAAGTAGACACCTTAAGCACTCTGGCGACAGGGTCATTCCTCAAAATCACCGGTGTAGCAACCCCCAATCACAGTGGGCTCTTGATACCTGACCTTCAGGAACACCAAGAAAGTAACTCACTTTTGATGTTAGAAAAAAAACCCTCTAAACGATGGCCTCGAGACCTTTCGAGAAAACAAAAAAGCACGAAGACGTCCCGAGAAAAGAGATCTTTCACAGGACAAAGCACTAACGCAAACTCCATGTTGCCCACAAAATCAGCCAAGAACATCGAGGGGAAGACCTAGGAAAGAAGTAAAAAGGCTTCAGTCTTCACTGCAAATTCTGTATAGATAAAGCAAAAGCAGGTTATATCCCCACTTGACTATGTAGCACAAGAGCGCCTGAACCTCACAAGCTCAAGACAGACACCAGGGAAACCAGGAAGAGACTTTGCCAAAACCATTGAAACAGATACCTCAACATTACCTTGAATTTTTATAAGTCTATATCTATATCTATATATACCTACCTCTCTCTAGTTCTTGTATCTACAAAAGGCTGCCTGCCTCATGAGAGATTGAACAGAAATCTTGGGGAGTCTCACCTTAATATGTAAGTCACATACCAAAATACACTTAAGACACAGGCCCCTGTCCGGGTAGAGAACGACCAAAAAAACTGCGATCTTAGACAAGGCAGGCCAAGAACTACAAAGACCTCAAGCATGGATACCACGTCTAAAGACGTCTGGGAAAAAACTTGCTGACTGGAGAACCTCCTATTAATCTCCGTGCAAAACCATGAGGTACAAGGAGATGCTGGAGGAAATGGGGGGGATAAAAGGGCTGACTAAGAAGACTGTTCCTTCCCGACAAACTGGAATTTCCAAGAGGATCTCCAAAAGGACGGAAAACTGTTCCTTCGAGGCTAAAAAGGGGCAAAGCCAGGAGACATCACTCTTGCCTGTAAGACTGACCCCACAAGAGAGACTGGAGGAAAGAGGAAATAAAATCCTAGAGCCCTTTCTCAGTCTAGCAAAACACCATATGAACCATCACAATGGGGACCCTGAAAAAGAGCAATGAAAACCTGACACTGACACTCAGAGGGGGAGTGGAGACCAAAACAACTCTGATAGGAACCACCTTAAAATGTCGGAGACCTGACCCAGGGTCCAACCAAGACTGGTCAACTTCTACAGGGAAACAGACATGAAGAGAACTTGAGAAAACTGGGGAACCACATAAGCCCTGACAACACCCCACACAAGATGCTCCAGAGAATGATTCCTCTCTCCAAGGGCTACCTGACTGAAATGCCATCGGATTCCAGAAGAGAAACCCTTTCCCAGGTCCGAGGGGTAGAACCAAAACAAACAGTCTGAAAGAACCGAAACAAGACCTGTCTCCAAATCAAGAGAGAAATTAAAACCAGGGAGGAGTGACAAGAGACTCGTCAAACACAAGATCCAAGGCTGATTAAGGGCCAGCATAGATGAAAATCATCCTGAGATAATCACCTGGGATCACTGGATCCGGAAGGCCAAGAAGCCAAAGAGGGACATCCACAGGGAGTGCTAACAGGCAAAACAGACTTCCTTGCTTGGAGAGAGTATTCCAGGCCCCTGGGGCCAACACCATTGCTACAGACAAACACCAAACCCAAAGCAACCCATCCCCTACACACCAAGCTGAGCCCTGATGCCTACCAGTACTAAGCCAGCACCTACCCCAGACCCCTTAACCATTATTTAAGCACTCTCCGGCGCTGATACAGCATAAAAAGGGTAACATTTTCAGGCACCCACCCATACCTGTTACATCCATCTAGCCGCATGTCATGTCAGGGTTCACAAGACCTCTGTACTCTTAGCGACAAAAAACTCCTTGGTCACAAGACCCAAGACTGACGAAGGGACAGCAAAAAGGAAAATAATACTAAGAATCACCTTGGATCAGTTGGATCATGATATAAAATTGACTTTACTTCAATTATTTTGAATTTCTATACATGTAGTAAGCAAAAAAAATAACATTAAGAACATCATTACATGACTAATATTTGAGTAGATGCGAGATAAATGAATCAAAATTTGCCATAATATTTAACCTCGTCTTATCTATGGTCATCTTTACATGTTAATAATGTACTGTAGTTCTCATCCCGATCATCAATAAAAGTTTCATTAATATGACTCCATTACTCACTAAAATTCACCAAATTTTCTACATCTAAAATTGCCCCTTTCTGAGAAATCTCCAGCAAACATTGAGATGACATCACTTTGCCAAACATCTGCACCTACACCAGCAGAATATGCTAGGGACCACAGTTGTGTTCTTATTCATTACTGACTAAATCAGATCTATGACTGATGCTAGCCATTCCATCATATCCTTTCATATTAGAGTTGTAGGGATCCCAATTTTTAGATTAAATGTTACCATACACAAAGAAAAAAATATTTCTACCTTGTGGTTTAGGGAAACTGCAAAAAAGTCTACAGATGTCAGTTGTGAACTAATATAACACATCTACCTCATTAGACATAGATTGTGACGTAAAAGTTAAAAATCTTCCAAATCAAAGGTTATCTTCCTATAACTTGTGGGAAACTTCAGCATAAGACTTTATTATATAAAGAATCTCTGCTTTCAGTTCCAAAGACCTTTCAGCTTTTGGTTTAACACTCATTTGAATTATATTTGGGGGCATAATTTCACAGTTGGTACACAATCAGGTCCTAAACTTCCTTTGTCCATACACTTACTGTAACTATATCACTCACCCTCCCAAGAGTAGTGACAGTGAAGACCAAGGATGACACCGGACAAAGAGCATGTGTATCGATGCTAGACAACATTCATCAAATAGTCTACTAATAGCGAGTAGACCAGCAGTTGGATGTAGGGGCACATGGTTTGATTATTTTGCCTAGTATTTCAAAGTATAGCAGCCAATACTTCAAAGGTACTTAGTTGAAACTACACTTGGAGAATCTTTAGCTAAGGAGGCCTTACTGTATTTAAAAGTATCCATCAGGTAAAATAAATTACCGTATATCTGTAAAGATTAGCGTTTACGATTCCCTGCGGAATTCCTTTGGAGTCAAACCCAATTGCCATGAATAAGGAAGGCCACATATACACACACAAAGGCTGAACCAAATTGAAGAAATAAATATCCATTCTCATGGAAGAGTCAGGAGGGCATTCTCCCTCTTCAACATGCGGAACTATGTCCGCACAGAAAAGGCAAGTCACAGAAAAGATTGAGAAGACTGAATGGCTAGGGATGCCAAAATGGGAATGAACAAAGACTTATACCAACTCTACTTAATGGAAATGAATCATGCAACATCTGAACAAGAGAAAAATTGTTAAAAATGCTTTAGCAAACTGTTGTACGATAAAACGGCTCACTTATTTTGCTTGAATACATGCAGCCTAGCCATTCTTTTTGTAATACGTACAATATCCAACCAATTCCTGAAAAGAGACAGAAGATCAATCGCAGTTGAACTAGTATATTTTTTTTAAAAGGACTTTAAAGCATCTGTGGTCTCTGACATCACATCTTCATAGAATACAAGTAGCAATCATCCATAATATTTCTTCTTCATATAACAGCCAAAATTACAGTGTATCTTGATGCAATATCAATTTCATAATACAGTAACATCTCGCTATCAATGCGAGTTCATAGAATCATAATACACTCCCACAAATTTTATTTGGACCAGCTCCGTAAGAATCGAAGAATGATTCTCAGGGCTGGATAACCTTCCCTTTTAATAATAATATACCCTAATCCACTTAAAATAATGTACCACCTTCAAGAAAAAACCGACATCCAAGAAAAGTAAAGAAAAAAAAAAAACCAAGATAAAACTTAGGATTGGTTACAAATTACTAAGGTAGCAACTGAATAGTCTTGAGATTAGGAAAAAAAATTTAAAAGGTGTGCAGTCTTGTCTTGCGTAATGGACACCCAGCTCTAAAGTGCAGTAATAAGATATTTACAAATACGAGAATGCATCATCCATTTCCAACCAAATGATAAAGAAAGAAGCCAGTAGTTTGATCATTCATAAAATAATTTTGTGGTGCTTCCATTATATTTTACATGCATCAATGTAGAAAACTAGTAGATCATCAAATAAAAAATACAAGAAAAAATATTTGGATACCTTACCTGAAAATAATTAGTAATTTCTTCTGTTAAATCATATATTTCCATAAGCCCCAGCCTTCGTTTTAATGATACGGGGATAATTGGAACAGTCCATTCAAACATATCTAGCCACCTAACAGGACCATCCAAGGCTCTTACCATATCACTGATCATTTTGTTGAATTTGATCACTTCTTCACCATCTATCTCATAGCGCTTACCTGTAAGCAAGCTACATATTTTAATGGAATAAGGACAAATATACAAGTTCTTTTTTGGGGGGGACAATGTGCTCTGGGGTCTCCAAGGACTTTCCTGTAAAAGGCTAAAAAGGGATTTTGACGAAGGAAAAATCTATTTCTGGGGAGAGACCTGTGACGGCCGGTGAAAAGGGTCCTTCTTTACACTTTTCTAATATAAATCTTCCAAATATACTAGAGAAAGATAAAAGCATGGAATGCAGAGGTTACAACCCTCGCACGAACACCTTGTTGGTGTCGTGTATTTAACAAGGGCGTGTGTAAACCACTATTCACAGGCTGTCTTCCATTTAGATAATCCCTTCATCAAAGACACATTACCGAAGAAATACTGTAGTCTCCCTTGCTCTAAACATATGGTTTCAACATGCAAAGTAACATTGGAGAAAACCAAAGTTTCAGGTGCTATTGAACAAGTCACAGCACCCCCAATGCCGACATCATCGCCCAATGTCATTACTTTGAACCAAATACACTACTGAAGACATTGCTACTTGCACACTAGCTTGCACCAAGAATCAAACACTCATTGTTCAGCTCTAATTAAATAAGAAACCTATGTCTACTTTTAAGCAACAAGAACCAAGTTCTGATAAGTTATCTTCTATTCCAAGTAATAGTATCAACGTAATAGGGGGCACTGATTTATTGTTCAAGCTTGCCTTTGATGGTTTTTTATGAGATAGCCTTGTACAGCATATGTTGCATTTCATTCCACTGTTTTCTTAAAAACCTGGAGGAGTTTTAAAATTTGTATCTTACCACATATCCCAGTTTTATGAACTTTTATTCCCATTTTATTTTACAATATTAAAAGTTCTTAGAGCATAAAGCCTTGCCATATATTTTTGGCAAACAGTATTTTTTTCATATACTGTCCTAGTCAATCAAACCAGAGTTTGTTCTATTCAACTGCTGGTTTATATATATAGGCCCGAGTACTATCAAGTTTAGCTTTTCGATCTTGTGAAATTAAAGCTCTCTTGATGGATCTTGGTGTTTATGGAGGTGCAGACCATAATAGTAGGTTTCCTTTTTTTATGAAGACTGCATATTTAATAGCTGCAAAGTTATGTTATTTTGCGCAAGTTACCAAGATGAGGAGCTTTTCAGCACTTGGAGAATCAATAATGTTACTCCATTAAGTAAATGTGTTTCTGGTAGCTCAAGTCCAACTGATTATTATAAGAAATATCTATCAACATGAACACTTGAATAACAAGACAGAAGAGGATGAAACAGGGTAAATGTAAAGTTCTTCAATAAAAAAAAATCATATGCAAAAGTCATGTTGCAAAAAAAAAAAAAAAAATGAATAGGTGATGGGCATTTAATCACAGACTTTTTTGCAGTTGATGCATACAGAAAGCCCTAATGTTTATTCCCACATTCCCAGGGGTAGTAATATTAAGAAATATCAAAATTCATCTCTAAAGTCACAGTAGGGTAAATTGAGAGAGAGAGAGAGAGAGAGAGAGAGAGAGAGAGAGAGAGAGAGAGAGAGAGAGAGAGAGAGAGAGAGAGAGACATACTGTAGGTATGAACCCCTTTTAATCCTTTTCATTATTAGATTTTCTATGCAAAGGGTTCATCACTGAATAGTTTAGACTGTAAGCTATTAAAGTTTTCATGTATATTTATTTTTCATTACTGCATTGTGGATGGTGAGAAATTGCATGGAGCAAGGGCAGGTTGAAAACGTCGTGATGCGCACAGCAGTACTAATCATAAGTGAAACATTAAAATTTTATTGGTATATCTCATTGCTTATAACCGAAACCCTCAAGGAGGAGGTCTGACTATATGTTTTGGAATGGAGGTCTGACTGTAAATGTTTGGGAACTGATGTCAGTCCAAGAAAGAACTACAGTATAAAGATTTTCATAGAATCAGGAGGCTGTCTGTTGCTTCAGGAGAGGTGGATTCTGTTTGAGATTTCTCCTTACAGTGACTGTTCCCATTATGAAGTTCCTTTAGGAGAGAATTTGTTGTTCTCCCCATTCTATCTGTTGGGCTCTATTATTCTAGTATAAAGCTCTGGACAGAATGAACCTTGCATAATATCTTTCAAAGATCCTAAAGATTTTCCAGGATCTCCAAGTGGACTTCTTACAATGAAAGAACCACAAGCTTCCACTACACATGGCTCCAAATGTAGATTCCTAATCAATGGGAAGAGATACCTTGAACCTGGACAATGTAGATTCCTAATCATTGGGAAGAGATACCTTGAACCTAGACAATGTAGATTCCTAATCATTGGGAAGAGATACCTTGAACCTAGACAATGTAGATTCCTAATCATTGGGAAGAGATACCTTGAACCCAGACTAGAACAGATGTGTGTGTTTCCTACAAGTGAAATTGAAGGCTTTAAATATCCTTCATGACTTTTCAATGACAATTGTGCTGAATAGCCCCTGCCATACACTGCTCCAACATCGAGACCATAGATACACCCTCTGGTTAGTAGACCTGAATCGTTAAGTAGAGTCAAAATCTTTGATTCCTTCATTCTGACCCAGACTTTGATTCTATCGCATAAATATGGTAGGGGATATTCAGCTCATGACATGCCCTATTCTATGAACTGTCATGTGATGTTTCCACGAGACAATTCAAGTCCAGGTGAAATGCATGGATGGCCCTACTGAGGGATATGCCAGAAAACACCAAACTTTAGAATCTGCATGGATTTGGACCAACTTGTTTCACAAGATTAACCAGTATTTTTATTGACAATAACCATCTCCAGCAATCCCTTCAGTATCCTGGTGATTTCAGCATTAGAAGTGCTATGGCAAATTCAATAGCGCATAAACTAGCGGGTCTCCCTTATACTCACCCAGTTTTTGCACATTGAAACACTAAGGGGGACCTAGAACATGGTAGAAAATATTTCTTTGGCAAGTTATGTTATATTGAAATCTCTGTTCTAGCCTTTTACAGAAAATCTTGGAAACAATACAGCATGTCCCAGAGAAGTTTTACCTTGGTCAAAATCTCGTTTTATTTTTTTTTTAATGTTCTAGTGCTACAACTTCAAGAAAAAAATATTAATTTCATAGAGCTCAGTGGCTAATACTATTTTAGTCTAATTAAAACATTGGATTTCTGTTGCTAATGATTAAGTCCTCGGGTTGCAACTGATATCCATTTCTAAGACTAAGTTGATTACTGATGCTAGTTGAAACTCACCTAAATACAATACTGTACTAGTTTACTCAAGTACCTAAATCAATCTCCTATGCTAATACATATAGTAAAGTATTAATTTAGAACATAAAAAATTTTATAACATGGAAACAACTTCTAAAAACGACAGGGATGCTATAAATATAGAATCATATGACACTAAAGATTATACAATTCCTTTCATGGAAGCTGCATTTTATCTATTAAACAAAGTAAAAACTGTTGTAACCTGAGAACTTACTGGATCTAAAATTTGAAAAATGTAAGCAGAATTTTATTATTGACTTACACAAGCTAAAATAGTTCTGATAGAAATATAAACAAAATCAACTGAGTATACATACGAGATTCACATTTTGTACATGAACAGCAACACTTTCTGGATAAAAAAAAAGTCTAAAACAAATCAATTGAATTAATGTGGCAAGAAAGTTGCCTGGAAGACTTGCTAAAAATCAGCTTTCATTGGCTGATATACTGGTTACTATTCATACCACTGGTTTCACATTGTTTGATAATGAGATATTTGTTGGCAAGTCTGAAGACTATACAGTACTGTATATTTAAGAGGGTTCTTTTCCTTGTGAAAGCCTAATCCCTTAATCTTTATGTTTGGATGTTAAAGATTCATTGAACAACCTACAAAATGCATTGTCTTGCTTTACATAAATAAGCATAGATGTTGACTACAAGTTGCTTTGTTTATCAACAATATAGAAGTAGAAACTTAAAATCAACTCTAACCAAAAACAGACGTACTTTGTTTTTTTAAGTCTACAGTATATAAAAGCAAAACTTGAATTAATTACTTTTTAATTCACTACATATACAGTAAAAAAAAGTTTATTCATAATTTGGTAAACTCATTTTTCAACTTACCACTAATCATTTGCCAGATAACATTCAGAATAGCAGCATTAAGGGACCAAGGAACAATTTGAGGTTCATCTGTGCATTTCCTGAAACTTTGGACCAGAGCATGTGCTTCTTCCTGAATGGCATCACCAAGATATGTTTTCCCCATTCCAAGGTCCTTCAGGTGTCGCAGGGCAAAACGGCGGTTTTTGGCCCACACAAATCCGTTTGAACTGAAGATACCTAATATAGGAATATTTTTGTTTTAATTTCAATTTAAAAAGTCTTTGAGGAATTACTAAAACAAAGCTCGTCATCATCATGGCTACAAATGAAAGAATTTGGTAAAATTGCACAAGATATAATTATTTTGTTTTTAAATTGAATGATTATGTTACAAAATTGATAAGAACCAGCTTATCAAAGAATACAGAAATTACTATACTGTATTACATTCAACTTCGAGTTAGGTTAAGATAAAATTGGATGTTGAAGTAGCAAAATGCAAGATTTGAAGTAAATTTATTAGAAAAAAAATGACCTAAGATTAAAAAGAAAACCATTGATAAAAGTATTAGTAAAAACAATATGAAATAGAAAAATAAAGTACTGTATGTGAATCTTGAATGATGAAAATTCAGTTGCATTTTTCCATAATTTGAGCATTATTGTCAGTGTGATTAAAAACAGGTCTAAGGTAGACAGAAAACTAGAATAAGGAAGATGAACTAGTAAAGTCTTTGATTCATAGTCAAGCAGCCGACAAGAGTAAAGTCATCTGGTGATCTGATAAAAGAAATAATAGGGATAGTGGATGTTTACTAAAATTACAGAAGAGCACAAAAGCTGTGGATTTTAACCATTTTTTCTAAATGACTTATGAAAGCTCATAAAAGTGTTCTTTAAGAAATAAAAAGGGAAAAATTGTGGTATACTACATATGGAACCTAAAACTTGGCATAGAAATATGACAAATTTGTAATAATTTGCATTTTTCCTAGCATACAAACTTTATTATTATTATTATTGTTTGCTAAGCTACAACCCCAGTTGGAAAAGCAGGATGCTATAAGCAAAAGGGCTTCAACAAGGAAAATAGCCCAGTGAGGAAAGGAATTAAGCAAACAGAGAATAGTAATAACCAATTAAAATTAAAGTATTTAAAGAATATTAACAACAATAAAATAAATCATGTTCGATGAATAACTTCACATTGATCTGTGGACACCAAAATAAAAGGGGATACACAGTAAAGTTTCTTCTGATTTGGGTTTTCAGGTGAAAAGGCCCTGGAAGTAGACTTTTTTCTTTGACGTAAAGAAAGTGGAATAGGTTAAAAACTGAAAATACTTGGGTAGATTACAAAACTGCTGCGTGTCAATATAACTACCTACTAAGGAAAAAAAAGTGAAAACTATATGAGAAAGATCCTCGAAGCAGCAACAGACAAAAATACGTTATATCGTCTTCTGAATGGTATAATGGGAAATCTAAAAGAAAAGAAGCTACCTGATGGATACAGTGACCAGGAACTAGCAAATAATTTTCTAGTATTCTTTAAAAACAAAATTGAAAACATTACCAGGTCATTTGTAAATACTCAACTTCAGATTAATGATACACCAGACGCAGAGACAAAATTAATACGATTTAACATAAGATGACATCACCAGAATCATCAAGAGAGCAAAGAAAAACTGAGCGATGGATCCTATGCCAATATCTGAAGTAATTGGAGAGAGAGACTTTTCTAGTCTTGCCAAAGTAATAATGAGAATAGCAAATGCAAGCACTGATGAATGTAAGTTTCCTAAATCTGAAAAATGGCTATAGTCACACCAGTTCTGAAAAATGCACTGGACCACCAGGAATTAAGCTCACATAGACCTATTTCGAATCTATCCTTTGTCTCAAAAGTGCTTGAATATGTAATTCTTGAACAACTAGTCAGCCACTTAGAAGTAATAGAAGCTTTGCCTGACAACCAATCGGCTTACAGAAAACTATACTCTACGGAGACAGCCATCTACTGTGTTGTAAATGATATGCTAGAAATGATGGATGAAAATAAATGTGGTATTTTAATATTGCTCGATCTCAGTGCTGCTTTTGATGCAGTTGTGCATGAACTGCTACTAAATGATCTACGGTCCATCGGCGTTGAAGATAAAGCTTTTGAATACCTAAAAGACTACTTGGTTGGTAGAAATTACTGTGTACAAATTGGAAACTCCTATTTATCATATGAACCCTTAAACAGAGGGGTACCCCAGGGGAGTGTACTTGGCCGAATCTTATTCTGCATCTATACCATTGATCTATCGAAAATACTACAATGGCAGGGCGTGAAGTTTGAAACTATTTGCAGATGACACACAATTTTACTTCTCCATAAATGATATACATGACACTACTGAAACTCTAAACCGAATCCTTGATAGTGTCAGAGAATGGATGGCATTTAAACAACTAAAATTAAATGAGAACAAAACTGAATTCATGGTGGTGGGCAAGAGAAACAGCGTGAGAAACTTAGGTGATATTCAAATTAACATAAATAATGACTCGGTGCCTATATCTAGTAAAGTTCGAGATCTAGGTGTATTTCTTGACTGTAACATGTCTCTAAATGCCCAAATAAATAATGTAATAAAAACTTCTAGTTATCATTTAATATTGCATTTATAAAAAAGTACCTGGACAAAAATTCTGTAAAGAAACTTGTGATAAACTGCATTATTATCAGGATTGACTACTGCAACTATCTACTACAATTTACCAAAAGTGCAACTTAAGAAATTACAAAACATAATAAACAGAGGAGCAAGACTGATAAAAGTTGTCCCACCTAGAGAAAGGATCACTAATTGATTTACACTGGCTACCGATTAAAGCGAGAATTGAATTTAAAATATGTACAATAACCCACCAAGTTATCAGAACAGGGCATCCAAAATACTTAAGAGAATTGCTACATATTGCACAGCTAACAAATCATGTTGACACGAGAATAGTTACAGATGGCTTCAAACTATTGGAACCTAGATATATGTCTACTGTAAGCTCCAGAACCTTTAAATATGCAGCCCCGAGACTATATGATAAGCTCCCACGAAACATTCAAATGATTGAACACATTAAGGCTTTCAAGAGGAAACTGAAGACTTTCTTATTTCATGAGTCTTTTGACAGTGACGATTTAACAATAAATGAAGAATATGAGACATGAAATGTTAAATACTCTGAACGAATAAGATAAAACAACAGTGGAGGTCCTGTAGAGAGTGAGGTTCCCCTGCTGTATGGGACCAGAAAATCAGCCATCAAAGTAAGTAAAGTTAAGATAAAAAAAAAAAAAAAAAAAAAAAAAAAAAAAAAAAAAAAAAAAAAAAAAAAAAAAAAAAAAAAGTCAGATCCCTGGTTTCAGCCCTCCTGTCTCAGATCATGATGATAATCTTAGGAGATAATAGGTCCCTCCCTCTCATAACTCAATAGGGGGGGGGGGTGTTCTCCTAGGAGACAGGTCTGCCCTCTAGAAGCCTTAGTAAAGAGGGCATCAATATTTCCTATGGGGTTAAAGACATCTAGCTATCTAAAAAAAAAGGGCCAGATTTAAAATCTAGAACTAGATTTAAACTTCCATGAAAGAGACAGGATCAGTTACTCAAAATTGTTAAACAGTCCGTATTTGAGGAGAAACAGTCTTGGAAAAAGCTCAACCCAAACTATAGAATAACCCTAAGTCTAATGGTTCTACTTGACCTGAATAGTTCCTATTCTGTTGACTTAACTTCCCAGGGAAGATATCAGTTAGATTTCTATTGTGACATGTCAAGCAAAGTTACTGCGACTTTATCCGGGGGATTGCTTACAACACACTTTATTCGGCCCGGCGGTCTTCTCGGCTTCATCATGAGAAGTTCCAGTACTGAGGACAAGTTTTTATGAGAATTTGTGGTGGCCATATGACTCCTTTGGATCTCCTGGTCTTGTACTCTGGAGTAAGAGAGAGGATATCGACCATTACCGTAGTATAAGTTAAAACGGTGGCTAACAAAATATCTGGCAAAATTAAATGATCCATGAGAGGAAGTCACTTAAGGCCAAGATTTTCTTGTCAAAAGGTATGGAGAAACTAGCATTCATAGGTAGTAGGTTGGCCAGGGCACCAGCCACCCGTTGAAATACTACTGCTAGAGTGTTATTGGGTTCTTTGACTGGCCAGACAGTACTACATTGGATCCTTCTCTCTGGTTAAGGTTCACTTTCCCTTTGCCTACACATACACTGAATAATCTAACCCATTCTTTACAGATTCTCCTCTATTCTCATATACCTGACAACACAGATTACCAAACAATTCTTCTTCGCCCAAGTGGTTAACTACCGCACCATAATTGTTCAGTGGCTACTTTCCTCTTGGTAAGGGTAGTAGAAGAGAGACTTTAGCTATGGTAAGCAGCTCTTCTAGGAGGAGGACTCCAAAATCAAAACATTGTTCTCTAGTCTTCGGTAGTGCCATAACCTCTGTATCATGGTCTTCCACTGTCTTTTGTTAGAGTTCTCTTGCTTGAGGGTACACTTGGGCACACTATTCTTATTTCTCTTCCTCTTGTTTTGAAGTTTTTATAGTTTATATATGAAATATTTATCTTAATGTTACTATCCTTAAAATATCTTATTTTTCCTTGTTTCCTTTCCTCACAGGGCTATTTTCCCTGTTGGGGCCCATGGGGATCTTGCTTTTCCAACTAGGGTTGTAGCTAAGCAATTAATAATAATAATAATAATTATAATAATAAATAATTATAATAATAATAATTATAATAATAATAATAATAATAATAATAATAATAATAATAGTAATACCTGGTTCTTACTCAAGGATAGTGACGATTGCTTTCTAACTCTGTGATGACTATTCCATGAAGGGGGAAATCTGGTCTAGGCCTGCTCGTGTACCTCCATTGCCAGGACACCCAACGGGTTAAGGCATATCCTTTTGCTCTAAAGTCCATTATCAAGAAGTTACTTCTTTATCTTTCCCAGAAAGGCTTACCAGACTCTCTACAATCAGAAAGGAAGTACTGAAGTCCTGTAACTGATAGATGGGGAAGACAGGAGGTCAAACTTTTCAACTTCAAATTGAGCATTAGTCTTAATTGTCATGCCCCCCATACATTAATTGGAAGCAGAAGGTTCCTCTGAAAGGGAACGAGTTCTGCGTAGTTATAGTACTCTGATGCTTAACACACTCATACCCAAGATATTAATTATTTTCCTAAAGTAGAGTTCTGCCATCCAAAATATTTTTTTTTTTAATAGAAAAAAACAACTAAAAAGGGCTGGATGGAGAGGAATAAAAGGGGCCCATATTTGTGTCACAATCTTGTATCTGGACAGGGGTGAAAGTTTAAAAAAAAAAAAAAAAAAGTCGTCCTCTGAAAAAGTAGCATATCAGAGATCTTCCTTGAGGTAGATCTCGAGCCCTTGCCAGAAGTCTTGTGGTAACAATCGGCCTAAATATCTAATGAATATTTTTCAAGCAAACTAAATATAAAAGAGGAGAGGGATCCAAAAGAATTCTCACCTCCCACAGGTTTTGTCAACCAATACTACAATGCTGCGGGAACTGGACGGTCAAACCAGGTTCCTTTCCTGTCCCCACCCGGTATTAGGATACTCCTGTGAAAGCGGTGGTCTAAATCTATGGGCTTATCGAATTAGATTGAAATCCTCATCAAAATAAGAGGTAATCTATGCTAACAGATAAGTGTCCCTGGCCTGTCAGTGGTAAAGATGGTAGCTCTGAGGACCTACCAGCCTTAAGCGAGTTTTCCAATGCCGACACTTGTGTATTCAGAAAATCGAACATGTATCTAGACTGGTTTGAAAGTGCAACATTGTACTTGTGTCTATGGCTTTGAGACTGTGGAACGATAAGTGTCAAAAGCATACTGTCCATTAGTGGCTTACCCCACGAGGAGGCTCATCTAATCCATCCAAACAACATATTTGACTTCAGTATCTTAATAAAGTGTGAGGCTTTTGAGCCTGGCATTGGGACCTGAAGGAGGGACACATCAGCAGAGATAGAAATTGAGTGCAAAGAGGTTCTCTGGAGTCATTATGATGTCGTAATTTGGTTGCTTTGCTTTAATGGTAAGGGAGTTCTTAACTCTTCCTCGGACATCCTTCCTTTCCTTTGTATCATTTATATTGGGACAGGAAAAGGTGGTGTCTAGCCGACTCTCGTTAAAAAAAAAAAAAGTTTGCCTCTAGCAAAACCGAGTGGGGTGGGAGAATACAAGTCTCACTCAGAGTTCAGTTTACATTGCAAGAGAGGGCTATAAAATTTCTACTACATAGAATGCCTACGGCGTGGGCCACATTTACGTCTTCTAGCGAAAGTTACTTCGTCTGTCAGAGGGGGGAGTGTGACTCATGGGAAGAGGGAAAACTTTGCTCGTCTCTTATCCATTTTTTGTACCTGCAAGTAATTCCGAACTCAACCTATGGGAGGAGAAGGATTTCTCTGAGGTAGGCCATTAAGAGTGCCTCCTACAAGGATTGTGTCTATGACGTCTAATTACAGTTACGTAATCTGCTGCAGGTGGGGGTGTCACTCAAGGCACTGTTAATGTTGTAGAGGCTGTTTGACTGTGACATAATCTGCTGCAGATGGGGGTGTCAATCAAGGCACCATAAATGTTGTAGAGGCTGTTTGAATGAAGAACTTCCAGTAATTTGAGCATTCAGTAAGCATTGTCAATGTTGAAGAGGCAGAGCAGTGAGTGCAAGTAATGTTAAAATATCGAATATTCTTTTTCAATTATCAACTTATTTCCGTTATTGTACTTTTTTAATCATCTACCCGAGATAAAATGGCATTCTGTAAAATGCATGATTTTAACATTATGAACATCAGGGCAGAAGCTATGGTTGTTATCCAAGTGTAATTAAAATTTCAGGGCATTCATGACACCATATACTGTAATAAGGGGAGATTCTCACTACATAAAAGATGCTAAAGTCTTAACTCCTGTGGGAAGATGTCACAGTAAAGTAAAAATCTTGTCAAACTTCCTGCAACAAGAAAAATCTTTCTCCCTTTGAAAGGAGGTCCTCTCCCTACAGTAATTATATGGCGATTCTTTTGAACATCTCTTGTCTAGGCAAGAGGGGCAAAAAGGATGTGTATGTCTGCCTGGCTCAAAGGCTGCCACAATGGTAAGAACGTAAATACACAGATTTATTAAGACATAAAGCACTCACTCGTAACTCGGAGATAATGATTAGCAACTCAAGTGACCGTGAATAAATACATAAACAAGTCAAGAGCGAACACTAAAAAGGTAGGCGAGATGAATCCGAAGGCTCGACCGTAGAGAGCAAGTGACAGCATGTGACCGACAGTGTTGTAGGGAGGCAAGGTGAGTAAGAACCCTCTTGCTCCCTGCACATGCACCATGGTTGGCCAGCAACAAAACTTGGTGTGATCAAACCAATTACTTGACTGGCCGGTCGTAGAAAACATGAATAGCAGTTACCCATATAAATAAATCTGAAGTTTGTATCGGCGTGGGAATAAATACAATTCCGAGTTACCTAGATAGATGACTCCAGTATTGCCATGTGCCTTTTTTCAAAATGAATGTGTCAATTGCCTTTCATTTACTAGGTCCTGCAGGAGGCGGGGAGATCTGCTGAAGGCTCTGACACTGGCTTATGCATTTCTTGGTCAAATATGAGCATCGGGGAAAATAGTAAATCTATCAAAGTTCAAGTTGACTTACCTACTTCCCTGAAAAATGCAGTGGATTTGAAACTG